>NC_079195.1:115517408-115835742 GCF_029499605.1 Hyla sarda
CACACCTCTGGGGCTTTTCTATTGTTATAGAGGTTTACCAAGCTCTGTAACATAAATGTAGAGACACAAATTAGTCAAGCATTTTTGATAATTTTGATGAAACATTATATTAATAAAAACCTTTCACATTAACAATAGAACAAATCTAGAACAAATTTGTTCCAACATGTAATGATTCAAAATCGTATGGCCAGAGTGTCATGATCATGTATCCCTTAATCTGATGCACTGGGCAGTTTATTTTACACTTCTTTGCATATTTGTAATGTTATGTAATGTTATATTTTATATTGGTATGTGTTACACTGCTTGAAAAAAAGCCTTAAAGGGGTATTCCAGGGGTATTTTTTTTATATCAACTGGCTCCAGAAAGTTAAACAGATTTGTAAATGACTTCTATTAAAAAATGTTAATAATTTCAATAATTATCAGCTGCTGAAGTTGAGTTGTTGTTTTCTGTCTGGCAACAGTGCTCTCTGCTGACATCTCTGCTTGTCTCAGGAACTGCACAGAGCAGAAGAGGTTTGCTATGGGGATTTGATTCTAAACTGGGCGGTTCCAGAGACACGTGTCATCAGAGAGCACTTAGACAGAAAAGAACAACTCAACTTCATCAGACCATAAGTACTGAAAAAAATTAGATTTTTTAATAGAAGTAATTTACAAATCTGTTTAACTTTCTGGAGCCAGTTTAACCCCTTAACGACGCAGGACGTATATTTACATCCTGCGCCGGCTCCCGCGATACGAAGCCGGGACCCGCGGCTAATACCACACATCGCTAATTGGGGCGATGTGTGGTATGAACCCTTTAGAAGCTTCTAAAGCGAAAGTGAAAGTGACCCGGCTGCTCAGTCGGGCTGTTCGGGACCGCCGCGGTGAAATCGCGGCGTCCTGAACAGCTGACCGGACACCGGGAGGGCCCTTACCTGCCTCCTCGGTTTCCGATCGGCGAATGACTGCTCCGTGCCTAAGATCCAGGCAGGAGCAGTCAAGCGCCGATAACACTGATCACAGGCGTGTTAATACACGCCAGTGATCAGCATGAGAGATCAGTGTGTGCAGTGTTATAGGTCCCTATGGGACCTATAACACTGCAAAAGAAATGTAAAAAAAAAGTGTTAATAAAGGTCATTTAACCCCTTTCCTAATAAAAGTTTGAATCACCCCCCTTTTCCCATAAAAAAAATAAAACAGTGTAAAAAAATAAATAAATAAACATATGTGGTATCGCCGCCTGCGTAAATGTCTGAACTATAAAAATATATCATTAATTAAACCGCACGGTCAATGGCGTACGCGCAAAAAAATTCCAAAGTCAGAAAAAAGCGTATTTTGGTCACTTTTTATACCATTTAAAAATGAATAAAAAGTGATCAAAAAGTCCGATCAAAACAAAAATCAAACCGATAAAAACTTCAGATCACGGCGCAAAAAATGAGTCCTCATACCGCCCTGTACATGGAAAAATAAAAAAGTTATTGGGGTCAGAAGATGACATTTTTAAACGTATAAATTTTCCTGCATGTAGTTATGATTTTTTCCAGAAGTGCAACAAAATCAAACCTATATAAGTAGGGTATCATTTTAACCGTATGGACCTACAGAATAATGATAAGGTGTCATTTTTACCGAAATATGCACTGCGTAGAAACGGAAGCCCCCAAAAGTTACAAAATGGCGTTTTTTCTTCGATTTTGTCGCACAATGATTTTTTTTCCCGTTTTGCCGTGCATTTTTGGGTAAAATGACTAATGTCACTGCAAAGTAGAATTGGCGACGCAAAAAATAAGCCATAATATGGATTTTTAGGTGGAAAATTGAAAGGGTTATGATTTTTAAAAGGTAAGGAGGAAAAAACGAAAGTGCAAAAACGGAAAAACCCTGAGTCCTTAAGGGGTTAAAGGGGTACTCCGGTGGAAAAAAATTTTTTTTAAATTAACTGGTGCCAGAAAGTTAAACAGATTTATACATTACTTCTATTAAAAAATCTTTACTCTTCCAGTACTTTTTAGCAGCTGTATGCTACTGAGGAAATTCTTTTTTATCTTGTCCACGGTGCTCTCTGCTGACACCTGATGCTTGTATCAGGAACTGTCCACAGCAATCCCTATAGCAAACCTATCCTGCTCTGGACAGTTCCTGACATGGACAGAGGTGTCAGCAGAGAGCACTGTGGACAAGACAAAAAATGAATTCCAAAAGAAAAGAATTTCCTCTGTATCATACAACTGCCAAAAAGTACTGGAAGAGTAAAGATTTTTAAATAGAAGCAATTTACAAATCTGTTTAACTTTCTGGCATCAGTTCATTTAAAAAAAAAAAATGTTTTCCACCGGATTACCCCTTTAATAACAAGGCTAAACATGGTGGCTTTTTTTGTGAATTAATCCACTTTTTATTTTTATTTTTTTACAGTTCTGGAGTGCTGCGCTGGCATTTGTGGTTTATATAACATATACCTGGGGCTCGGTATACACACTTTGCATAACCGTTTTCTTGAGTGCTGTATTTTTCATGCCTATCTATCTATCTGTCTGTCACAATCGGTAACATTTACATTTTTAAAGGCTTTTATTCTACAATGCTTTTATTCTATTCTAAGATACTTCTGTACCCTTTGTGGCAAAGAAGCCCAAATTGAATATTTTTCCATGTGTTATTTTACTCTTTAAGTAAGTATTAAAAAGTCTGGTGGCATTTGTAAACTTTGCTGAAGGATGCCATTAATCGGTTTCATTTAAACAAGAAGCTTGCCATATGCTAATTGTACAGGACTTCCTGCTGATTGTCTTGGGGAGTGTAAGAATGTGAGATTATCTCACTTCTCCTCACAGCAAGTGGCCAAGGATGCGACAAGTTTGAAGAAGGTCAAACTCTACAGATAAGTTCAAAATGAAAGTTACTTTGCTGAAGTGGTTCACTATAGTTAGTTAGACAAGTTTTAAAGCTTCAGACTTCTTCCCTTTAGACATCTCGAGGAGCAATATTTATTTTCCTATGGTAAGCCACAATTTTTATGTGACACATAGAATAAAGGTAGGTTACACATAGTAAACTGTATCTAGTATCTTTTAGTAGACCAACATGAAATACTTTATGCCCTAGTTGCTGAGATGGCTAGTCAATCTGTTACTTGCGTACCTATGTTTTTTTCACTGGTAGACATAGTATCATGAAACCCTAAGTCTGGCCATACACTACAGAGTTTGGATGACCGAAAAGGCACATTTAGGCAATTCTCAGCCAACCATTGGTGCCCTTGTTGTTACAGGAATAGGTATGATCAATGTCAACCAAAGTCAGATATATGTCTAAAAGTTAATGCTGAAAGTCATTGATGCCAAAAGACAGATCTACAACCCTAGAATGAAAGTCCAAACAGGTTACAGATCATGGAAGATCTGGAAGATCAGCCATGAACAAAAAAGGCAGTAAAACATATTCAAAAGTTTCTTCGGCCACAGCTGAACGTTTATGTGTTACCTATATGGAGGGAAGGGTGTGTGATAAGCCAAAGACACAGCTTTGGTGCCGGCCTATTTCTCCCAGAATAAAAGGGTGGGTGTTAAAAATTCAACATGTCTGACCCTTCTTCCCACCAACATCATTTGTTGCTGGAGAGTCGGGAGGCCACCACACATCTTAGCGGTGGTTTTGGCCAATTTAGTCTGAGGTGTATGGGCACCTTAAATTGTCTAAAAGCCCTTATGTGTGGCCTACTTTACAGGAAGACAGATAATCTGATTATGTTGAGATAATTTTTCTCTTGCAATCAATGTAACCAGACGTTATTTACAAAAGTTGATAAAATATATACTTTTATATCCACCTTTAATAGATAATAAATCCTTACCTGTAGGTATGAATGATTGTTTGGCTTGACACTCTCATTTACTGGACTTGGGCAGGTTCCCTCACACCGATAGGCATTATACCTTTTTGGGTGAATGATCCAGGTATCCCAACCGATCATCTTAAAATCTACAATGAAATCTACTCTTCTGCAAAGATTGTTTGGATTGGGAACAGATGGAGCTTGCTTGATGCCCATCATGCGATCTCTAATCATATGGCTTCTTCTACGTCTTCTGGACACAGTGATGTTTTTAATGATTGGCATTGTAGTAAGGTATTTTGACTGTGTGGCATCTAGTAGAAGAGTAGCAGTCACCACAGACCTCTCCTTGTTGGAAGTATTGGAATATATAAACATCAGAACCTGCTGATCTTCAGACGTGTGCTCTCTGTATCGGTTTTTAATATCGTCTGGTCCTATTAACCTTTCTTTAACTTTTGCTGGGTGGATGCCAGATTTATTTGAAATATCAAACCACTTGGAGACAATTTCTGTAGCATTTATCACCATCCAATTGTCTGAAGTTTTGGACCGAAGCGCACTTTTAAACATGCCCAAATAGACATGGTTTTTGCATAATTCATCAGATATTTGACATGCTGAATTATCATGAAAAACATCCATAGTCACGTGTGTTCCATCTCCAACAGGTTTTTCCATTGTGGATGTTCTAATTCGAATTTCTGCAAATTGAAGCTCCTCATCATGGCTGAGAGATGAAAAGTCGAAAACCAGGACACATCTTTCTCCCATTTTGTCAATGCCTGAATGAAAGAACATAACATTTTTAAGCTAATAAGAAAGGAACACATTTGAAAACCACATCACTATACTAGCAAGCTTTTTAATGTAAAATTATATATTCAAATTCTTATGCACCATCTGAACACTGTGGCATGCTATAGGAGTCCATAGAGGTGCTAACTTACCTTTATAATTATAATTCCATATAAAGATAGTTCATATGGCCCTTACCACTTATGCAGATATACAGTGATCCCTCAACTTACAATGGCCTCAACATACAATAGTTTCAACATACAATGGTCTTTTCTGGACCATTGTAACTTGAAACCAAACTCAACATACAATGCTTTGGAATCTGCGAAACGTGTCAATGGCTGGAAGAATCAGAATGGATATTTCACAGGTAAAACCCCTGTGCATGCACTGACTGGTGTCTGGTAGCGCCCCCTACAGTACAGGGAGGTATTACATATTCTGTACTCTTTACCTGTGCCAGGGTTAGCTTCTCCTTTGGGCATCAGGTGAGGGCGGCTCCATTTTCCTTTTTTTAGGAAACTGCGTGTTCTGTACAGGACCCTGAAGAAGCTCCTGTCCTCTACATAGACCAGTGTTTCCCAAAGAGGTTGCCTCCAGCTGTTGCAAAACTACAACTCCCAGCATGCCCGGACAGCCAAAGGCTGTCCGGGCATGCTGGGAGTTGTAGTTTTGCAACAGCTGGAGGCACCCTGGTTGGGAAACACTGAAATAGACAGAGATTTACAGCTCCCGGCAGATCATTCTTACTTTTATATGTAAGGATTTGCTTTATCTGTATTAGTTATCTACTTATTTATCTTTATCCTCACTTTTTCCTATTTTTGGATGACATTTTGGTGGCTTCAGAACCAATTACCAGGTTTCCATAGAGTTATGGTCTCAACATACAATGGTTTCAACATACAATGGTCATCCTGGAACCAATTAATATTGTAACTTGAGGGACCACTGTATTTATTTTCTAAACAGCCCAGTCACAGATACAGATAATGACTAATGGGCCATTTCATACTAAAGAGCGCTTAGTCGTGGCATTGTCTGCATTGTTGTTTAGCTTAACAGACTATAAAACAAATGATGATAAGATGCTGCAATACCTGACACAACCTATGAATGCGAGTGGCACTATTTCTGGACAAAAACACTTAAACATCTCCTATGCAACTGATGTATTGTTGAGAAACCAACTACAAGTATCCCCATACAATCCATCAATTAATTATTTCCTCCTGTTCATTTTTCTTAACGTATTATTGTTTTACATGAACCCTGTGTAGGGATATTACATATCTGCTCTGTGGCCTTTTCCTTTTATGTCAGCCATCTTCCACCTCCTGTTGCATTTCACCATCCCTTGTGTACCTCATTTGTATTAGTGGTTGAGGGATTAGATTTTGTTAATTTGATCTAGACCACATGTAAATTTATGCCTGTAGGGTTTGTTTTCACACTTTCTTTCTTTGCAATTGCAAAAGTGGCAAACAAGTTTTAACAACATACAAAGTGGTTGACACTTAACTAATCCTTCCAGAAAACCCAATAAATGTTGAAGCTTACTGCAAATACTGCATTTGCATAAAAGCTACTGTAAGTTATATATAGCAGTACAGCTGAATGCATATTGTATTTTTTTTATAATTTTTTTAAAAACATGATATGTTTGTTTGTTATGTATAGTTACTGAATATATAAAACTATACACAGTGTTTCATGATGATAAAGAGTCAGTTTACTATCCTAGTCCTATGTCTCATTGGTCTGTGTGACTACTGGGCAAACAGCACCATGGAAAGCCCCTTCCTAGTCAGATCCGTGACACAGCTTTATGCTTTATACAATACTATTAGGATAAGGCCAAATTAACATAACCTATATGCCCCCCTACCATGGGTGTATGTCAGAATACTGTCAAAAAGGATCTAACTGTATATGGCCGCATAGCATTAGGCTTAAATAGACCAAACATAGTCTACTTGTAACTAAGTTTAGTCTGTTTTATACCAGTAAATATGTTTTATATACATTTTATTGTTCTGTGGGACTCCCATATGGTTTGGAGATAAAATATTTAAGCAAATTATTGCTATTTTTATCTCCTTACTTTGGGGGAGGAAGCATACGAGAATAAAGGTGGAATACATTTGTGTACAAAAAGATAAAGTTGGATTATCATTCCCAGACATTAAAAATTAATTTGTAGCCACCCAACTTGCGTGGTTAATTGATTGGTGGAATGATAGATTGTTGAGATATGTATTCGAAAGTTTCCAAGGGAAATGTAAAAATATATTCAAAATTTTGGAATCCGGTGTAATGGAAGTGTGTGTGTGTGTGTGTGTGTGTGTGTGTGGGGGGGGGGGGGGGGGGGGGGTACAGGAAAAACCCAGCGGTGGATTTTTGATCAAGACCTGGGCAAGGCTTAAAAAGATCGAGGGAGTCCAACATAGTTTGGAAATATCTACGATATGGCATAATAAAAAAAAATAGAGAAATTCTATAAACTATTTTTCTATTCTATAAATTCTTGTTTTGCTAACCTCTATTAAAAAAATAAAAAAAATATGTTTTATATAAGGACCAATGGAGAATGGACTACCACACTTTTCTATTCCTTATATAAAACATATAAGCCCATTATCAAACTGCCTGAAATCAAAACTGTCTGGTTTTATCTACAGCAGCCAATCACAGCTCACCTTTCATTTTAAAAGAGGTCATTAAGATATGAAAGCTGAGCTGTGATTGGTTGATATGGGAAAACCAGACAGTTTGTATTCAGACAGATTGAGAAAACTAAGCACTAGAAGTCTAAGTTATGGTCTTCTATCCCTCAAATAAAACATATACTGGTGTAAACCATAACAAAAGTAGTCACACTGTGTTTGGTCTTTTAAAGCCTATACCATTTTAATGGTATTTTGAAATACACCAGCATAAATTATTCACAGGCTCGAGACGTTCATTGGCAAATAGTGTGGGACCTTTCAGTGATGGGATCTCTCTGTCCATGGCAGCTGCATGGTATGTTTGCCCTTGACATAAAGTGAAGACTACATGGATGTCGAATGCTATAGACTATTAAAATAATATTACACTATGACTAAATCCAGTGAAGCCTTTGAGCAGGTTTTGGTTTATATAATATTGGTTATATAACATTTTCATATATTTAATCACAAAAGACTAAGATTGACATACACTACAATCATGTTAGCTTCAAAACTTTCCATGTTCAGAAAGCAGATTTGAAATTGTTTGGTTTATTTTAAAATCTTTTAGTTTAGAATTATGGGGTTCTGATTAAGAAGCAAACATGTGAAATATTGTGTATTGGGGGACCTTAAACAGGAGCGATGTAGAAAGGACTTTTGCTGTAACATGTCTTTGCTGAACTTAAAGCACTCAGATGTGGATTGCAGTAGTGTAGGTCTTGTGGGTTTTCTATAGGATTGTCTGGCCTATGACTCAATCGACTGCTCTTTAGTCTATAGAGAACAATACTGCTGAGGACTCCTGATGGGCTGATGGTTGGTATAAGGCTTCTGATGAGACCTCATTCAGACATTTCTAAGAATAGGATGTGTATTAGTGTTGTGTTTAAGGACTTCACTAAAGTGTGTCTGGTTTAGAGATTTCTACTAGACTGGTCTTCAAACACAAATCAAATTAAAAGAAGACTATACACAACCTATGGATTTTTTGTAAGCAAATCCTACTCTAAGCATTCTAAAAGGAGACTGAAGTGCACTTTACAAAATATCTAGTCTTTGGTGTTATGCTAATAGCATTGCAATGAGTGTCATTCCTAAGCAAGGTCATATGTATTGTTATACCTATGCATAGTAGCAGAATCACACAGCTCTGTTATCACACATTGCCAATACTGCCACTATCAACACAAACCTTATCAGACACCTAGCTGTTATTTACTACTGAATTGCTCACATAAGTACCGCTAGCTAACAAAAATAGATAATACTACTACATATGGCAAATTCTCATAGATTCCCAGCAGGGAACTAAATGTTGCCATTTATTTCTAGTGTCTCTTAGTGCACTTTTATAGACATAAACTAAGGCTCTGTTCACATTTGCCTTAGTCTGGCAGGCCATCAGTGTTGTTGACAGAGGCAAGTACGGTGCAACTGTCAGCATTATTCTAGTCTAGAATAGTGGAACCCCTACAAAACCCTTACAAAAGCTAAAAAAAAATTCAACGGGGTCTGTTGTCTGTACATAAATCAATTACGATATGTTGGTAGCTGTTCATACTTGTCATGGCTCTGTTGTAAATGATTGAACCTTGCAATAAATAAATACATTACCTGTTACAATTAATATATGGGATAAGGACATAATGGTTCTACATTCATTGACATCCTCCTTAGGCTAATACCCATATTTATGCATATATGGCACAATCAGTTCTGAACATCTAGTATACAAACAGTATAATGTTTAGGCAATGCTTCTAAAGTCATGCAACGAAACAATAATCACTGTAATCCCACCTATGCTTATTTAGTATAACATAAAACACTTAAGACAGATTAGAAGAAGAAGGCATGCTTACTTTTGGCTGCAAGGCTCCTAATAATGTCAGCTTGTGGACTGGATGGAAAGCCATGTGGTATCGCTGGTATCAGGTCTTCTCCATGCCTGGACTCTAGACGATGAAACCTTTGATAGAGGCTGAGCATGAAGTTGGGTAGATGTGTTGAGCCACCATCCATGATTTCTTCTTTGTCAGTTCTGTTGACATATTCTTGTAGAGTACGGGAATCTGGTCTAAGGTAACTTTTCACTGTGTAACAGTTTGCTCCAGGTATGAGCAGTAGAAGGAAAATACAATAGGAGTAGACAGCCATTGTTATCCTGTGTGTGTATGTGCTGGTGTTGACTGACAGCATACAATGTGCCCTGGCTTTTTATTGGGCTTCACTTGAATGGCTAATGCATAATGCATATTCAATTAGCTGGTCATTCTGTCTAAGCCTATTGGAAGCTAAGGAAAGAGTTACACCTTCGTCTGGACATTTCTTTACATGGATTAGAGAAGATAATAGACTTTATAAATGTGATAAATGTATAGAACAACAAATAGTATGTGTCTATAATAGCCAGCTGCAAAGCTACATCTGAACAAATGTCTGTATTTATGGTAACACAGTACAATGCTAGCTATTTGGGGATTTTTTTTATAATGAATGGGGGCATCTCCTAATGAGTTTTGGCAACTAGTATGACAAATGGACTCATAGCTGCATAGTAAGTGTCAAATCATTATGATAATAAAGACCACATAGTAACATCCAAGTCCTTAGAGTTTGGTGTCCATCCAGAATGTTTTCGATAAAGTGAATATTGCCTTCTTATTTATACATTAGGTTAAAACAAGTTCGCAAACTATATTGCCTTCTTATTTGTACATTAGGTTAAAACAAGTTCACAAACTACATTGATTTCTTATTTAAACATTAGGTTAAAACAAGTTTACAGACACAGTCAAGCCCACCATTATTATCCAATCTTAGTGCTTCTCTCAAGACCTAGAACAGCTTGGCCATAGGCAACTGGGTTCAATACAAATTTAGACCAACTGTATAACTATGGCATGGTTTAGGCTGACCATACACCTAAGATAATGGTTGAAATAAATGGTTTTTACTAACCATCACCTGAATGAGTCATGCATCAGGATTGGGACCCTGTGGGTCCTACAGGACCCAATAAAAAACTTGCAGGTGATAATGAGGTTGTTGCAGGCAGGAGCAGGTGGTCACAGAACATACAGTAGGTCCCACAAAATCTTGTGCAGTCCCTCCAAAATGCCACAGGGGGCTGCTAAAATGGACAAAGTCCAAAAGTAGGATTGGAACCAGCACTTCTATATACTCCGTGTTATTATCCACTTCTTCTATGGTATTATCTCCAACAGGCAATAGGTGGTGGTGCAAGATAGCCTCAGTTAAACAGTCCAGTGTTCCACAATATAGATAAGAGGAAAGAGAGAGGCTGCACTCACCAGTGTTTTCTTCCGTGCTTTCTTCAGTAGACGACATGGGGGTCACAAAAAGCGGGTGCTTCCAGCATGCAGAGCAACATATGTTTTGCGCACTTAGTGCATCATCTGGCTCATATTATGAGTGATGAAATGACACAGGGGTACTATCTCTAAAAATAACAAAATGTTTGCAGGAGCAGGCATAATTGGACACATGTTGCGGGAGTGGGTGGGAATAGAACACACATCTTGCAAGAACGGGTAATAGTGGCCAGAAATCCAGCGGGAATGGGATTAAGAAAACATTCCCAAGCAAGGCTCTACATGAAATTTCCCACTACTCCCATCCCCCTGATGGAGTCTCTTTAGACTTGCTAGGTTGTATTTATGTTAGAGAGAGCATTGCCTTGGCTTGTGCCACCTTTAAAAAATTAAATCAACCTACAGTTATAAATAGGTGTTACTATAGACATATAGAATGCAGACATGTCCAAAGTTTTTAATAAGTTGTGATCATGAGTGGCAGCATGCTTCACTCCCCAGCTCAGCACTCACTCTAACTCATTGAAGGAGAAAGATTCCATAATGGAGCCCATCTTCTGCTACAAATTAGATGGAGCACCAAGCCAGAAAGTGAAGCTCGCTGTCGTGTGCTTCTCCCAGCTATATTTAGGAATCAGCATTGACACCCTGACCGATAAAAACTTTGGACATGTCTATATGACGTCTCAAAAGTTTAAAAAAAGCGACAGTAACACCTTAACCTCTTAAGGACGCAGGGCTAATGACAGCCGGGACCCTAGGCTAACAGCGATCGTTGTGCCGCAGGCTATTAACCCTTTAGATGTGGCGTTCAAAGTTGATCGCCGTGTCTAAAATGAAAGTAAAGGCTTCCCGGCAGCTCAGATGGGCTGATGGGGACCATCATGGTGAAATCACGATGTGCTGATCAGCTAGAACGCGAGCGGAGGAGGTCTTCTTACCTGCCTCCGATCGGCGACTGATTGCTCCAAGCCTGAAATCCAGGCTTGAGCAATCAACCGCCGATAACACTAATCTTTGCCGTGTCAATGCACGGCATTGATCTGTGTATGAGATCAGCATGTTCAGTGTAATAGCCACTAGGGGGGAGGAGGGGGGTCTATAGCACTGCAAAAGTGTGAAAAGAAAGTTAAAGATAAAGATAATTTAACCCCTTCCCTAATAAAAGTAAGAATCACCCCCCTTTTCCTATTTAAAAAAAAAACTGTGTAAATAAAAATAAACATATGTGGTGTTGCTGCGTGTGGAAATGTCCGAACTATAAAAATATATCATTAATTAAACCGCACGTTCAATGGCGTACGTGCAAAAAAATTCCAAAGTCCAAAATAGCGTATTTTTGGTCACTTTTTATATCATGAAAAAATTTATAAAAAGCGATCAAAAAGTCAGATCTATACAAAAATGGTACCGATAAAAACTTCAGATCGTTGGCACAAAAAATGAGCTTGTATGTGGAAAAATAAAAAAGTTATAGGGGTCAGAAGATGACAATTTTAAACGTATGAAATTTCCTGCATGTAGTTATGTTTTTTTTTAGAAGTAATACAAAATCAAACCTATATAAGTAGAGTATCATTTTAACCGTATGGACCTACAAAATAAAGATAAGATGTAATTTTTACCAAAAAATGCACTGCGTAGAAACGGAAGCCCCCAAAAGTTTCAAAATGGCATTGTTTCTTAAGTTTTGTCGTAAAATGAAATTTTTTCCCCGCTTCGCTGTGCATATTATGGTAAAAGGACTAATGTCACTGCAAAGTAGAATTGGTGGTGAAAAAATGAAGATGGAAAATCCCTGTGTCCTTAAGGGGTTAAAGGGGCTATCCAGGAATCGAAAAAAATACCTATTTTCCTTCATTACAACTTGGCTCCATTCACTTCAATGGAACCATGCTACAGAACCACATCCAACCTGGAGACAGACAGGGAGTGGTCTTTGAAAGAAATTATCTCTGTTTTTCGATTCCAGGATAACCCCTTTAGGGTGGCTATGCACTTTCAGCAGCTGTCAGCTGAATGTTTATTCAACCAACAGCTATCTTTTCCATTCCGTACATACACATAAACATTTAGCACGGATGAACGTTTATGTGTTCTCAATGGAGAGAAAAAGGATAAGTCACTGCCAGACAGTTCTGGCAGTGACTTATCTTTTTGAGAATAAAGGGACTTGGTTGCTTAAATCTAACATATCCAACCCTTCTCTCCCACAACATCATCTATTGGCAGAGAGTACATATTAGACAGTCGGCCAGGTCCAGGTTCGGATGATTTATGATTAATGTGTATGAAAACCTTAAGATGCATGCTGTAAAACATGATTACAGTACAAGGTATATATAAAAAAAAAAATTTTTTGGAAGTAAAGCTTTTATTAAAGTTTTGTAAGAACACAGGTAAACGTATACCAAATACATAGTTACATAGTTACATAGTTAGTATGGTTGAAAAAAGACATACGTCCATCAAGTCCAACCAGGGGATTGAAGGGAAGGATGTAAGGGGATAAGGGAAAGGGATGTAGTTTTATAATTCTGCATAAGCATTAATGTTATTTTGTTCCAGGAATGTATCTAACCCTGCTTTAAAGCTGTTAATTGTTCCTGCTGTGACCAGTTCCTGAGGTAGACCGTTCCATAAATTCACAGTCCTCACGGTAAAGAAGGCGTGCCGCCCCTTTAGACTAAACCTTTTCTTCTCCAGACGGAGGGAGTGCCCCCTCGTCCTTTGGGGGGGTTTAACCTGGAACAGTTTTTCTCCATATTTTTTGTATGGGCCATTTATATACTTATATACGTTTATCATATCCCCCCTTAAACGTCTCTTCTCAAGACTAAACAATTGTAACTCCTTTAATCGCTTCTCATAGCTAAGATGTTCCATGCCCCATATTAGTTTAGTCGCGCGTCTCTGCACCCTTTCCAACTCCGCAGTGTCCCTTTTATGAACAGGCGACCAAAACTGAACAGCATATTCCAGGTGAGGCCGTACCAATGCTTTATAAAGGGGGAGTATTATGTCCCTGCCCCTCGAGTCCATGCCTCTTTTTATACATGACAATATCCTGCCGGCTTTGGAAGCAGCAGCCTGACATTGCATGCTATTTTGTAGTCTGTGATCTACAAGTACACCCAGATCCTTCTCTACCAGTGACTCTGCCAGTTTAATCCCCCCTAAGACATACGACGCATGCAGGTTATTAGTACCCAGATGCATAACTTTACATTTATCCACATTGAACCTCATTTGCCAAGTGGATGCCCAGACACTTAGTCTATCCAAGTCATCTTGTAACTTATGCACATCCTCTATAGTCTGTACCGTGCTACAAAGCTTGGTGTCATCTGCAAAGATAGAAACAGAGCTGTTAATACCATTCTCTATATCATTGATAAATAAATTAAACAGCAGCGGGCCCAGTACTGAACCTTGGGGTACACCACTAATAACCGGGGACCAATCAGAGTACGAATCATTTACCACCACTCTCTGGGTACGATCCATGAGCCAGTGTTCAATCCAGTTACAAACTAAAGTTTCCAAGCCCAAGGACCTTAACTTACCTGTCAGATGTCTGTGAGGGACAGTATCAAACGCTTTGGCAAAATCCAGAAACACTATATCCACAGCCATTCCTCTGTCAAGGCTTCTACTCACCTCTTCATAAAAGCAAATTAGATTGGTTTGACAACTTCTATCCTTAGTAAACCCATGCTGGCTATCACTTATAATACTATTATCCCCTATGTATTCCTGTATGTAATCCCTTATAAGTCCTTCAAACAATTTACCCACAATGCACGTTAGACTTACCGGTCTATAATTGCCTGGCGAAGACCTAGAGCCCTTCTTGAAGATTGCTACCACATTAGCCTTGCGCCAGTCCCTTGGCACAATACCAGACACCAGAGAATCTCTAAATATCATGAACAAGGGTACAGATATTACTGAACTTACCTCTCTAAGAACTCTTGGGTGTAGTCCATCCGGCCCTGGAGATTTGCTTACATTTACTTTACTTAACTTACCTTGTACCATCTCTACATTAAGCCAGTTCAATACATTATATGATGTGTTACCAGCACTGACCTGGCCAATGTCAGCTCCTTCTTCCATAGTATATACAGAACTAAAGAACCCATTCAGTAGCTCCGCCTTCTCTTGATCGCACGTGACAACCTCCCCATTATCATTATTAAGGGGTCCTACATGCTCTGCCCTTGGTTTTTTTGTATTTATATATCTAAAAAAATATTTAGGATTAGTTTTGCTTTCTTCGGCCACCTGTCTCTCATTTTGAATTTTTGCTGTTTTTATTACATTTTTACAGATTTTATTAAGCTCCTTGTACTGTTTAAATGTTATAGCTGACCCATCAGATTTGTATTTTACAAATAACATTAGGCATAATAGAATACAATACACCTCCAGTGGACAAATACGGAGGAACAATGAAGAAGAAGGCAACTCCTTGGTGCATGTGGTACAGAGGTGGTATGTGCACACTTTCATTTGATCATAGGGAGAGTAGAAGGATGCGAGGTGTGTACAAGGTCCACATCATGCTTTATTGTTATCATCAGGAAAGAAGTAGAAGCGTAATAGTACATTCAGTATTGAGCAAGGTTGTGGAAGGGCATTAGGAGTATAACATCCGTACCTGGGGGGAAGGGGGAGACAAGGGGAGGAAACGGAAGGGGGGTGAAATGCAGGAAAAAAGGGGGGAAAGGAGGAAGACGGGGTCGGGCAGATGAGGTCAGAGAGGAGAAGGATGAATGTGGTAAGTAGGAGCGGGAGGGGGAAAGACAAAGAAGTAGAAACAGGTAGAGAAGAAGGCGTAATGAGTGTGGTATTGTACATACCTCTCGGACCTGGACATCGACACCAACCCCAGTGATGCATCACTCTGGTACGCCATGAGTCTGAAATTCAGGGGAGGACAAGAATTGCAGCCACGGGGACCAGATCGTTTGGAATTTAAGGAGCTGGCTCTGGGAATCCGCCAGCAATTCCTCCATGCGACACACCTGAGAAACTTCCTTGAGCCAAGCCGAATATTGTTGGGAGAGTAGAGGATTTCCATAAACGAGGTATAACCGCTGTCGCGGACAGCAGGAGGAAGTGAGTTAATTTTGCGGCTGGTTTGGACGATGCGTGAGGGAGGATGGAAAGCAGCAGTGCAGCTGGGCATTTCGGGAGAGAGAAGGAAGTGAGTGAGCGTATCGTGTGAAGGATCAAGTACCAGTAGTCTTCAAGACCCCGTGAGGTCAGCTAGATGTGTGTCATGGTCCCTCCCGTGTGTCCGCATCTCCAACAAGTGTCCGGGACAGAAGGGTATGTGTGTGAGAGGAGAGCAGGTACCCTATACCAATGCGACATCATTTTAAAATTGGTTTCGTGTGTGCGACAAGAAATCGAGGACTTGTGGCAGAACCTAGTCCGATAGCGTACAGCCGAGCTCCCTCTCCCAGGCAGAGCAGAAAGGGAGTGGGGTAGAGGAGCTTGCATCCAAGAGTAGGGAATATAAGACCCAAATCGCATGCGGAAATGCCGAGTCCATAACACAGAGGCTCTCAAACTGGGTGAGTGGGCGGTGGAGAAGGAGGGGACCCTTGTGGGAGACGTAAAAGTGGTGCAGCTGGTTGTAGTGGATTATGGAGTAGGGGAATCTCTCAAGATGTCAGAAAGCGATTCCAGGCCATCGTTTAGCAGCAACGACTGAAACGTAGGGCCATCTGTCCATTTCAGGGAGAGAAATGTAGGGGCAGAGAGAGCAGGGGGGAATGATTTATTGCCAAACAGGGGTAGTAAAGGGCCATCAGGTGAGAGCAACCGGGGACAGGGCAGTGGAAGTACGCATGGCGGAGAGGGTATCAGGCAGCCACAATAGGTTCCTGGGGGCCACGCCATAAGACTGGCCCTTCAGTTTCACCCACTGCTTTCCATTGTGGATTCAAAAGCTATCCAGGACGCGTACCAGGACCGTCGCTAGATAGTAAGAGAGGCAATCTTGCAGTGCCAGCCCCCCCTCCGTCTTACGCCCATATATAGAAATTTCCTGACCAACCTTGGACGGCCGTTGGCCCAGACAAAGCCAGACTGGAGCGCGAACACCTCCCGGAAGAAGGTGCGGGGTATGCGTGCGGGGACACAGGTAAAGAGATATAAAAGGAGTTGGAGCACGTTCATCTTAAAGATATTAATGCGGCCCAGCCAGGAGAAGTCTCTGCGCACCCATCTGGCCAGGTCTGAGCGCAACACGTGCAACAGGGGGGGGGGGAAGTTGACTCGGAATGCGGCTGTTAGATCAGCAGGAACGTGGATGCCTTGGTACTTAAGGGACACCGGTTGCCACCTAAAGGGATAAAGAGACTTGAGTGTTTGGACAATATGAGGGTGGAGGGAAATGTTCAGGGCTTCACTCTTAGAGGGATTCAACTTATAGTTACTGTATTGGGAGAAGTCAGAAATAGTAGCTAGCAAGGACGGTAGTGAGGTGAGCGCGGAGGACAGGAATAGTAGTACATCATCAGCGAATGCTGAGCATTTACAATGGCCACGAGACACGGGCAAACCCCTTATGTCTGGGATATTGCGAATGGCAATGAGTAAGTGCTCCATACAGAGTACGTATAGGAGAGGCGAAAGGGGACACCCCTGTCTCGTGCCATTACAAATCTCAAAGGGTTTGGACAGTTGGCCATTGATGTAAAGTTGAGCTAGGGGGGATCTATATAGGGCCATGATGCATTGCGTCATTAAAGAACCCAGGCTAATTTGGGACAGGGTGGCCCCTAGGAATTCCCAATCCACCCGGTCAAAGGCCTTCTCCGCGTCAAGCGAGAGCAAGAATAGAGGTGTGTTGCTATGGCGCGCAGCGAAGGCACAGAGAGTGTTATCCCTCGCCTCCCTACTTCAAATGAATCCGACCTGGTCCGGGTGGATCAGAAATTCCATATGGAAGGCCAATCTATTAGCTATGAGTTTTGCAAAGAGCTTGGCGTCCAAGTTTAACAATGATATGGGCCTGTAACTGGGGCACAGGAGGGGGTCCTTCCCCTCCTTAGGGACTACTGTAATAAAGACTCTAAGAAAGGATTGGGGAATGAAGGATGTGTCGGAAACATCATTAAAGGTGGTCAATAGGGAGGAGGTCAGTTCCTCCCTGAGGACCTTGAAAAATTTAGCCGTGTAGCCATCCGGTCCGGGACTCTTGCCCGCAGGCATGTTGGAGATGGCGAGGGTCAGTTCCTCAAGGGTGAACTGAGTTTCAAGTGTGGCATTAGCCTCGGGGGAGAGGCGTGGAACGGCAGTGGAGGGGGGGGGGAGGTGTGGGAAGAGTCTAGACCCGGTGGTTTAGGAAGGTTATGGAGGTCTGTGAAGTAGGAGCGGAAGGCCTCCAGAATGTCCGGAGTGAGATCTGGTCTGTCCAGATATAGAGCGGACAGCGGGAATGTACAGGGAGGATTTTCTATCTTTCAAAGCTCTTACCAAAAGGCGACCCGACTTATTACCCCATGTGTAGAACAATTTACCCGTGATTTGTTGGTAACATCGATGTTTGGCGTTAAGCAATGCCAGAAGTTCTTGGCGCACCTTGAGAAGGTCACGAAAGGTCGCTTCCAGCTGTGAAAGTTTGTGTTGTGACTCTAAGTCGTGAAGTTGCTGAAGTAGTGAGTTTAGTTTTGTCTGAAGCTGCCCTCTTGAGCTGTGCCCCATGCCTCACCAGAGTACCTTGCAGTACACATTTGAGTGCCTCCCACTTAATTAAGGGGGAAGAGGCATCATGAGCATGATCCTGAGCAAAGTGAGAAATGTCTGACTAGAGATCCCGAAGGCACAGTTCGTCAAGCAGTAGAGATTCATTTAACTTCCAGGAGGCCTGAGGTTTAGCAAAAGTGGGCAGTGAGAAGGTGCAGATAACTGGGGCATGGTCCGAGAGGGTCACCACCCCAATCTCGGCCGAGGAGAACCGAGGCAGGAGGGAGTGCGAGCAAAATACATAGTCAATCCTAGTGTAAGTGTGTCTAGGATATGAGTAGAACGTGTAGTCTCAGTCTTGGGGTCTTAGGGCCCTCCAGACGTCTACCAATTGGTGAAGGTGAAGTTTGCGTTTTAGAGCTCTTAGTTTAGCGTGTAAGAGGTAGGTGTGGCCCGAGGCGATGTCAACTGTAGGGCGGAGGGGCAGATTGAAGTCTCTGCACAAGATTATAGGGCCATCCGCAAAGTGTGAAAGCGCATGCAGGGTTTTTATGAGAATGGAGACTTGGTCATGGTTTGGGGCGTAGATAGATGCTACAGTGAGGGGTTTGTCAGAGAGTGAACAGGTAGCAAAGACATAGCGCGCGTTAGAGTCGGAGATGGAGGAGCGGACTGTAATCGGGAGGGACTTGTGGAAGGCAATAGATGTTCCCTTTGTTCTGGTCTCTGGGTTAACACAATGTATCCAGGTCGAGTAGTATCTGTTGGTGAGTGTTGGGAGGTGACCTACTTTAAAGTGTGTCTCTTGTGTGGCAATGACATGCACCCGTTGCTTAGGTAGGGAGTACAATAATTGGGCTTGTTTCTCTGGTGTGTTAAAACCCTTAACATTAAGGGTAGAGACATTAATGTCAGCTGCCATGGGTAAAATAACAGCAAACTCACCAGGGAGGCAAGGGGTCGGTGGGAAGTCCAGTCCGAGAGGCCAGCATCGCACAAGCTCAAGGCACATGTTAAAAGAGGGAGCAAAAGAGAGAACAGAGGGGTGAGAGAGGGCATAAAAGAGGGAAAACAGTAACTGCATAGACACAGGTACAAAGGGTCTAAAGAGGAAGGCCATAAGGGCCACAGACTTAGTCGGATCCAGTCCGATGTCTATACTAATGTGGGTAGCGTAGAAGGCACACCAGAGCAAAAGGTGGATACAGTCAGAGATCATCATCGTGCACAGTAAACAATTAGTAGGAACAATGCGGGCCTTAAAAAGGACCGTATGACAACTGATGGAGCCCAACACAAATGTAGGAGTGAGGGGCACTAACGAGTAACAGGCTATGAACAAGTAATGAAAACTAATGGCTGAGAGGCAGTATGGACTAGTAAATGGATCTATGGTCAGGGTGTTGGGAACAAGTAACAATAAAGATATCCAGTCAACTGGCAGGAGTCCATCGAACGGGGAAACAGCAAAGAGTCACACTGGAGCAGCATCTCAAGCACAGGAGAGTCCAGCGATCACTTGAGAGACAGGTGGGAAGGGACCACAGCCAGTTCAGGTCTTGCGTTTTTGTCTTTGAATATATTTTATATTTTATCATATATTGACTGGCATAGATCATAAAATAGCTATAACATTTGCAGAAAAACAGGGCACTTCTACAAATTGGCCATTATTGGCATGTGTAATAGGCCAAGCAGGCAGCTGAGTAATTAACAAATACTTATTTGTTAGCTGATTTCATCATTTTGGCAGGGCAAAAAATTGTCAGTCACCTTGTGTAAATGGGGGATGGGCAGCCGGCAATGATGAATGTAAAGGGCTATATGGCAGATCCAGCATTATTCATGTGGTCCTGCCTGTGTAATAGTTGAACTATGTAATAGCGCATTAAATAAACACTGATCTAAAAGATCAGCAATCATATTGGGAACGAAGTAGGCTTTAAGATGCCTAGCCGATTTTCAACATGTTATTATCTTGAGTCACAAGCGTTAGAAAAAGTATTAGCAAAATGAAGCATAATATACGTGTTTGCACCTTTCTTTTTACCGTGCATGTTCACACTGTGAAAGAGATGTTTACTTAAGCTACCAATTTAAATAGAATTCATGAGCCGCTAAGAATGATTTCTGTTTGTTCACTAATTGCACTAACCAGTAGCTGCATTGACAGAATACACCGAGCTCCTTACACAAAACTGGTCACTTTGTCATTTCCTGGATTGTTATTCTGTCTTAATTACAGTGCGTACATTGATTCTAGTTGTAAGGCTGTAAATGAATGATATTGGACATGTAGGGTGGAGTTGCCTATTGGTTTGAGCAGACACTTGTCTCCTTAAAGTAATTACTCCCTGCAGAGTAAGTGTTCATTGCAATGAATATGTAAGACACCAGGCAAGGTGCTAGAAGTCATTTTAGACTAGCTTCTCACTAAGTAGTTCAATTATAGAAATATATACCGTATGTCACAAACTATATGTCATTTTTCTCAAATGATCTGTGAACACAGTTAGGCAAAGGGACAGCAAAGGGAGGAAGCACAAGTCTTTTATAACATCTGATTACCTTCTGACCAGTAAATCCTTCCATAGATCACAGATAAATGTCAAATACCAATCAAAAAATCCAACACAACAGATTAACATTTGACTGATGTTAAAGGAGAACTCCACAATTAACTTATACCCTATCCACAGGATAGGGGATAAGTAGCTGATCTTCGGAACGGGACCTCAGCTCTCTCATTGAGGTCCGTGTGTAGTTTACTGGTAGATGGCCTGTGCTCTATTCATTTCCAAACGGATCTCCGATGATGCCTGAGTGCTGTGCTCAGGTCCTTTCGGCACTTCTGTAGAATTGTATGGAGCACGTCCCGTCTGCAACACCTCACTGAGAGATGGGTCCCATTGGTTAGACCATTGGTGGCACTATTTGTTAAGGCCCCTGGGGATATTTGGCCAATAATGATGAATTTAAAGGGCACATGAATGTACAGTCGAGCCACACAGTTGGTCAAACCTTGTGAAAGGTCCGCAAATATGCACCAATCATAGAGTTCCATGGTTATTATCTGCAGGCCGTTGGTCCCTCTAAAAGGGCCATTTGAGGGAAAATGACTGGCAACTAACAACTTTGTCACCTATAGCTGATATTTAGGACAGCACAAGCATAGCTAAAGGGGTTCTTATAGGGGATTTTCCTGCTAAACAACTATCAATATTTCACAGACCCATGCAGAGAGAAATATTGAGGGGAATTTATCAAGCAATTTAGATGGCTTCTTTCATCTAAATTTGTCGCAAGAAAAGTCGCAGGCCGGTTCTATGCGACTTTTCCTGTGACATTTAATTTAGAACATTTACTTTTTATTACCACATCACAAAGTAATTTATCATGTGCAACTTTTCTGAGAAAAGTCGCTCGGACCATATTAAGAAGATATCACAGGGCAATTCAACCCTGCCCTATATGTCTCCATGCAACAATTGTATTAAAGGGGTACTCCACTGGAAAACTTTTTTTTTTTTTTAATCAACTGGTGCCAGAAAGTTAAACAGATTTGTAATATAAATATCTTAATCCTTCCAGTACTTATCAGCTGCTGTTATGATCCACAGAAAGTTCTTTTCTTTTTAAATTTTCTTTCTGCCTAACCACAGTGCTCTCTGCTGACACCTCTGTCCATTTTAGGAACTGTCCACAGCAGGATTGGTTTTCTATGGGGATTTACTCCTACTTTGGACAGTTCCTTAAATGGACGGAGGTGTCAGCAGAAAGCACTGTGGTCAGGCAGAAAGGAAATTCAAAAATAAAATGACTTCCTGTGGATCATACAGCATCCGATAAGAATTGGAAGGATTAAGATTTTTTAATAGAAATAATTTACAAATCTGTTTAACTTTCTGGCAAGAGTTGATCATTTATTTTTTCCCAGTGGAGTACCCCTTTAAGGTCGGTGCTACTTTTAATACAATTGTCACACGACCCACCACTGCTCTGCGACATTTAAACAGAGCAGTTCAGCGGGTATTCATCAATGTCCGTGCCCCATTTGATAAATTTGGTGCACAGACATCACTTTGCCTGCAACTTTTTTTTTAAATCTAAAGTGAACCAGAAGTAATAATGAAAATATGATAAGCCAATATCTATATATAGTTATAGTAATAGATCAATC
The DNA here is from genome assembly GCF_029499605.1 of Hyla sarda. NCBI lineage: Eukaryota > Metazoa > Chordata > Amphibia > Anura > Hylidae > Hyla > Hyla sarda. Next base: position 115,539,981 of record NC_079195.1, read on the forward strand.
CAATCAGAGCATGTTCAGGCACATGAAGCACATCCAAGGTTAGTGGAATATACGAAGAGGTACGCATAGAAACAGTGGAGAAAGCAGAACTGGGACAGGGACAAAAGAAAGAAGTGTGTGAAGAATTAGCACCTAGTTAACATAGACACAGGAGTAGAGAAGAGGGGAGAAAAAGAGAGAAATTAAAGAAAAGGGATTGATAGGAAAAAATGCATCCATCAGCTAACTCTGCCCTGCTTATGAAGAGCTATCCCTTCCAGAGGGTCTTGAGTAGTGATGTCGCGAACATAAAATTTTCGGTTTGCGAACCGTGAGCGCGAACTTCCGCAAAAGTTCGCGAACCGGGCAAACCGCCATTGACTTCAATGGGCAGACGAATTTTAAATTAAAAAGCTCCGCATGTCCTCCATCAACAGCATGTCTGTAAAGCATCCTGTCCTTGCCGGCGTGTTCGTGGGAGGAGGAGGAGGATTACTTTCACCTCTTCCCCTGTTAGATCCCTGTTGTGCTGTGACATGACCCTTATACGCTGTGTACAGCATACTTCTTAATTTATTTTGGACCTGCTGAATCCTTTCCGCCTTGCTGTAATGTAGTAACATGTCAGGCACTTTATGTTTATACCGGGGGTCTAGTAGCGTGGACACCCAGTACAGGTCGTTCTCCTTCATCCTTTTTATACGAGGGTCCCTCAACAGGCACGACAGCATGAAAGACCCCATTTGCACAAGGACGGATGCCGAGCTACTCATGTCCCATTCCTCGTCCTCAGTGATGTCAGGGACGGTATAATCTTCTTTCCCCCCCAGCCACGTACAACACCACAGGAACCAGATAGGTGACAAGGAGCACCCAGGGATGCCTGCTATGATTGGTCTTCCTCCTCCTCTTCAAAGCCACATTCCTTCTCTGACTCCTCTTCCTCCCAATCCTCTTCCAGCGTTGCCGCAGGTCCAGCAAGCGATAATGATAAGGCTGTTTCTGGTGGTGATGGTGTCCAAAACTCTTCCTCTTCACGCTCATCTACTGCCTGATCCAGCACTCTTTGCAGGGCACGCTCCAGGAAGAAAACAAACGGTATGATGTCGCTGATGGTGCCTTCGGTGCGACTGACCAGGTTTGTCACCTCCTCAAAAGGACACATGAGCCTACAGGCATTGCGCATGATCCTCCAGTAACGTGGCAAAAAAATTCCCAGCTCCGCAGATGATGTCCTAGCACCCCAGTCATACAAATATTCGTTGACGTCTTTTTCTTGTTAGAGCAGGCGGTCGAACATTAGGAGTGTTGAATTCCAACATGTCGGGCTGTCGCAAATCAAGCGCCTCACTGGCATGTTGTTTCGCCGCTGGATATCTGAAAAGTGCGCCATGGCCGTGTAGGAACGCCTGAAATGGCCACACACCTTCCTGGACTGCTTCAGGACATCCTGTAAGCCTGGGTACTTGAGCACAAAGCGTTGTACAATCAGATTACATACATGTGCCATGCACGGCACATGTGTCAACTTGCCCAACCTCAATGCCGCCAACAAATTTGTTCCATTGTCAAAAACCACCTTGCCGATCTCCAGTTGGTGCGGAGTCAGCCACTGGCCGACCTGTGCGTTCAGGGCCGACAGGAGCGCTGGTGCGGTGTGACTCTCTGCTTTGAGGCAAGTCAACCCCAAGATGGCGTGACACTGCCGTATCCGGGATGTGGAATAGCACCTGGGGAGCTGGGGGGGGGGGGGGGTGCCGGTGATGTGGAGCAAGATGCAGCAGTGGAAGAGGACTCGGCCGAGGATGTTATGGAAGAGGATGGAGTAGGAGGAGTAGAGGAGGTGGCAGCAGGCCTGTCTGCAAGTCGTGGCGGTGTCACCAACTCCTCTGCAGAGCCACGCATTCCATGCTTGGCAGCCGTCACCAGGTTTACCCAATGCGCATTGTAGGTGATATACCTGCCCTGACCATGCTTTGCAGACCAGGTATCAGTGGTCAGATGGACCCTTGCCCCTAAACGGTGTGCCAGACATGCCATAATTTCCTTTTGCACAATGGAGTAAAGGTTGGGGATTGCCTTTTGTGCAAAAAAATTTCGTCCGGGTACCTTCCACTGCGGTGTCCCAATGGCTACAAATTTTTTTAAGGCCTCAGACTCCACCAGCTTGTATGGTAAAAGCTGGCGGGCTAGCAGTTCCGACAAGCCAGCTGTCAGACGCCGGGACATTTGAGACATTTTGTCTTCTTGCGCTCAAACATCTCCTTGACAGACACCTGACTGTGGGCAGATGAGCAGGAACTGCTCAAGGCGAGAGACGGAGAGGCGGATGGTTGAGAGGGGGCATGGAGGGCAGCAGTGGTTGACCTGGCTGAAGATGCTGGTCCAGGAGGAGGATGGCGGCTTTGACTTTGTGTGCTGCTTGTACTGACATGTTGATCCCATAGGCATTTGTGATGTGACATCATGTGCCTTCGCAAAGCAGTTGTGCCTAGGTGGGTGTTGGACTTCCCACGACTCAGTTTCTTTGGCACAGATTGCAAATGGCCTCGCTGTTGTCAGAGGCAGACACACAAAAAAAATGCCACACTGCTGAGCTCTGCGATGATGGCATTCTGGTGGTGGCAACAGCATGCATTGATTGGCGTCCCGTCTGGCTGACCCCGGGTGCCGATGCATGCTGTCTGACTGTGCCACTAGCTCCTTGCGACAACCTCCCCCTGCTTCCAACTCATCTCCTCCTCCTCTCTGTCTCCCCATCTGAACTTTCCCCCTCTTCTTCTCTTCTAGTGGGCACCCACGTGGCATCCACGGACAATTCGTCATCATCAACACCTTCACCGCTATCTCAAGGAAGGAAGCAGCAGCGGGTACAACATCATCATCACACCGTACGTCCATGTGTGTAATGCTGCCTGACTGAGACATATCCCTGTTAACTACATCCTCTTGCAATAATGGTTGCGCATCACTCATGTCTTCAAACTGATATGTAAATAACTCCTCTGACGGATCAAGTAAAGCTGCTGTGGTGCTAGTGTTGGTGGTGACGGCAGGCGGGCAAGTGGTAACATGAGAGGTGCCCGAAGCTAAGCTAGAGGAGGAGAAAACTTCCAATTTTTGCTGAGGACATTTATCCGGCCCGCCGCTTCCTAAGGACATCCCTGTGTCCCGAAAGATGTTTTTGGGATACAGCGATGCGCTGTTGGTGGCCCCGAGTTTACTTTAAAAACGCAGGGGCCGCCGGGAAGGTGGCACACGCAGGGACGTCACTGAGGTCCCGTGCGTGCGCCCATAGCAATGGAGCGTGGAGGAGCAGAGCAGCGATGAGGACATGCGCTGGCCAGCTTGGTAAGTGTTACCAGCGGCACGTCAGCTTCGGTGCTCCGACCACCGCTCCTCCGGTCCCAGGACTTACTGCTATGGCCGGACCGGAGGAGCGGTGGTCAGAGCACTGAAGTGGGGCAGTACACAGGCATACAGCCTCCTGTGGGGGAACATACTGCACCTAATGTGGGGAGCTATACTGCACCTAATGTGGGGGAACTATAATGCACCTAATGTGGGGGAACTATAATGCACCTAATGTGGGGGAACTATACTGCACCTAATGTGGGGGAACTATAATGCACCTAATGTGGGGGAACTATACTGCACCTAATGTGGGGGAGCTATACTGCACCTAATGTGGGGGAACTATACTGTACCTAATGTGGGGGAACTATACTGCACCTAATGTGGGGGAACTATACTGCACCTAATGTGAGGGAGCTGTACTGCACCTAATGTGGGGGAACTGTACTACACCTAATGTGGGGGAACTGTACTACACCTAATGTGGGGGAACTGTACTGCATCTAATGTGGGGGAACAATACTGCACCTAATGTGGGGGAACTGTACTGCATCTAATGTGGGGGAACTGTACTGCATCTAATGTGGGGGAACTATACTGCACCTAATGTGGGGGAACTGTACTGCACCTAATGTGGGGGAACTGTACTGCACCTAATGTGGGGAGCTATACTGCACCTAATGTGGGGAACATACTACAACTAATGTGGGGGAACTATACTGCACCTAATGTGGGGGAACTGTACTGCACCTAATGTGGGGGAACTGTACTGCACGTAATGAGGAGGAACTGTACTACATCTAATGTGGGGGAACTGTACTGGACCTAATGTGGGGGAACTATGCTGCACCTAATGTGGGGGAACTATGCTGCACCTAATGTGGGGGAGCTATACTGAACCTAATGTGGGGGAACTATACTGCACCTAATGTGGGGGAACTATACTGCACCTAATGTGGTGGAACTATACTGCACCTAATGTGGAGAACTCTACTGCACCTAATGTGGGGGAATTGTACTGCACCTAATGTGGGGGAATTGTACTGCACCTAATGTGGGGGGACTGTACTGCACCTAATGTGGGGGAACTATACTGCACCTAATGTAGGGGAACTGTACTGCCAACCCTAATGTGGGGGAACTACAACCTAATGTGGGGGATCTATACTGCCAACCTAATGTGGGGGGAACTGTGCTGCGTACTTAAAGGGGTAGTCCACTAATAAGATATATAAGTGTGCATAGGAATTTGTTCATCCTTTTATTTTTTTATCTATTGTCCGGCCCTCCAACGGTCTGAGGGACCGTGAACTGGCCCCCCGTTTAAAAAGTTTGAGGACCCCTGCCTTACATGCATACACCCACACATATGTGCACTCACTACATACTATCCACTACAAAAACACACATATATTTCACATATACAAAAATGCATAGTCTCTACGAACTTTATTTTACTACTTATTACTATTTTGTGTAAAAATTTCCATGTATTGTTAGATTTTGACAGCCTATTTTTATGGCTGTTTTGAAATTATGTGTTTTTAAAGTATGTATTATACTATCATACATGTGTGTGTCTGCTCTAACAAAAACACTTGACGTTAGCATCCTGGATAGATCCCATTGCAAGGAAATAAATGACACTGTATTTCTCATACTTCCGTAATGTATATATTTATAAGACTGAACACGGCCCTCGTCACTCTTTTGTTTAAATCTTTCCTTACTCTTGGCTCCAGACATATTTCTGCAATGCTTCAATTTCTTACACATGTATACTCTAGGATGACATATGGGTTGTGCAGAATGAAATTTATAAGAAGCATAAGACAGGAAAAAACTGCAGTGGAAAGTACAGGCAGTAGCCTTGTAGCCTGAAAATGATCAAAGCAGTTCCTTGAAACTGAAGGGTCATAATCTATATCCTTTTCAGTGTTTTAATTTTGGGAAATAAGAAAAGACTTACCCTACGGAGCTATATTAAAGGGGTATTCTGAGCAAAAAATGTTCATCCCATATCCAAAGGATAGGGGATAAGGTGTCTGATCGTGGGGTGCCCGCTGCTGAGACCCCCGCCATCTCCCTGCAGCACCCACATTCTATGGGGGTGCTGAATCTCCAGTTTCGGAAACCTCCGGGTTTCCGGGACTGGGGACGTGACGTCACGCCACGCCCCCTCCATTCATGTCTATGGGAGGAGGCGTGTTATAAAGTTATGAGTGGGTGATCTGTTTCATTTAAGGAAGACCAGTGCTCAACCTCCCAAAAATGATATTGCAATATTAATAACTGCAGGGTGGGCCATTTATATGGATACACCCTAACAAAATGGGAATGGTTGGTGATACTAACTTCCTGTTTGTGGCACATTAGTATATGTGGGGGGGGGGGGGGACTTTTCAAGATGGGTGGTGACAATGGTGGCTATTTTGAAGTTGGCCATTTTGAATCCAACTTTAGTTTTTTCAATAGGAAGAGGGTCAGGTGACACATCAAACTTATTGGGAATTTCACTAGAAAAACAAGTATGTGCTTGGTTTTTAACGTAACTTTATTCTTTCATGAGTTATTTACAAGTTTCTGACCACTTATAAAATGTGTTCAATGTGCTGCCCATTGTGTTGGATTGTCAATGCAACCCTCTTCTCCCACTCTTCACACACTGATAGCAACACCGCAGGAGAAATGGTAGCACAGGCTTCCAGTATCCGTAGTTTCAGGTGCTGCACATCTCGTATCTTCACAGCATAGACAATTGCCTTCAGATGACCCCAAAGATAAAAGTCTAAGGGGGTCAGATTGGGAGACCTTGGGGGCCTCTTTCCAGGAAACTGTTCATCTAGGAATGCTCGGACCTGACACCCATAATGTGGTGGTGCACCATCTTGGTGGAAAAACTCAGGGAACGTGCCAGCTTCAGTGCATAAAGAGGGAAACACATCATCATGTAGCAATTTTGCATATCCAGTGGCCTTGAGGTTTCCATTGATGAAAAATGGCCCCACTATCTTTGTACCCCATATACCACACCAGACCATCAATTTTTGTGTTCCAACAGTCTTGGAGGGATCTATTCAATGTGGGTTAGTGTCAGACCAATAGCGGTAGTTTTGTTTGTTAACTTCACCATTCACATAAAAGTTTGCCTCATCACTGAACAAAATCTTCTGCATAAACTGAGGGTCCTGTTCCAATTTTTGTTTGGCCCATTCTGCAGCACCTGAAACTACGGATACTGGAAGCCTGTGCTAGCATTTCTCCTGCGGTGTTGCTATCAGTATGTGAAGAGTGGGAGAAGAGGGTTGCATTGACAATCCAACACAATGGGCAGCACATTGAACACATTTTATAAGTGGTCAGGAACTTGTAAATAACTCATGAAAGAATAAAGTTACATTAAAACCAAGCACATAATTGATTTTCTTGTGAAATTCCCAATAAGTTTGAAGTGTCACATGACCCTCTGTTACGCCGAGCGCTCCGGGTCCCTGCTCCTCCCCGGAGCGCTCGCGGCATTCCTCTCTCTGCAGCGCCCTGGTCAGACCCGCTGACCGGGAGCGCTGCACTGACATTGCCGGCGGGGATACGATTCGCATAGCAGGACGCGCCCGCTCGCGAATCGCATCCCAAGTCACTTACCTGTCCCGGCCCCCGGCTGTCATGTCCTGGCGCGCACGGCTCCGCTCCTTAGGGCGCGCACGCGCCAGCTCTCTATGATTTAAAGGGCCAGTGCACCAATGATTGGTGCCTGGCCCAATTAGCCTATTAGCTTCCACCTGCTCCCTGGCTATAATACCTCACTTCCCCTGCACTCCCTTGCCGGATCTTGTTGCCTTGTGCCAGTGAAAGCGTTTAGTGTTGTCCAAAGCCTGTGTTTCCAGATCTCCTGCTATCCATATTGACTACGAACCTTGCCGCCTGCCCCGACCTTCTGCTACGTCTGACCTTGCCTCTGCCTAGTCCTTCTGTCCCACGCCTTCTCAGCAGTCAGCGAGGTTGAGCCGTTGCCGGTGGATACGACCTGGTTGCTACCGCCGCAGCAAGACCATCCCGCTTTGCGGCGGGCTCTGGTGAATACCAGTAGCATCTTAGAACCGGTCCACCGACACGGTCCACGCCAATCCCTCGCTGACACAGAGGATCAACATCGAGCTAGCCGAATCGTGACAGTAGATACGGCCATGGATCCCGCTGAGGTGCCGCTGCCAAGTCTCGCTGACCTACCCACAGTGGTCGCCCAGCAATCGCAGCAAATTGCCCAACAAGGACAGCAGCTGTTGCAGCTGACCACCACGTTACAGCAACTTCTGCCACTGCTACAGCAGCAACCATCTCCTCCGCCAGCTCCTGCACCTCCTCTGCAGCGAGTGGCCGCTCCTAGCCTCCGCTTGTCCCTGCCGGACAAGTTTGATGGGGACTCCCGACTCTGCCGTGGCTTCTTGTCTCAATGTTCCCTGCATATGGAGATGTTGTCGGACCAATTTCCTTCAGAACGGTCTAAGGTGGCGTTCGTAGTGAGTCTTCTATCTGGAAAGGCTTTGTCCTGGGCCACACCACTGGGACCGCAATGATCCTGCCACAGCCACAGTCCAGTCCTTCTTCGCTGAAGTCCGTAGTGTCTCCGAGGAACCAGCCCGAGCTTCTTCTGCCGAGACTGCCCTGCTTAACCTGGTCCAGGGTAATTCTTCAGTAGGCGAGTACGCCATCCAATTTCGTACTCTCGCTTCCGAATTATCTTGGAATAACGAGGCTCTCTGCGCGACCTTTAAAAAAGGCCTATCCAGTAACATCAAGGATGTGCTGGCCGCACGAGAGATTCCTGCCAACCTGCAAGAACTTATCCATTTGGCCACCTGCATTGACATGCGTTTTTCTGAGAGTCACCAGGAGCTCCGCCAGGAAAAAGACCTAGATCTCTGGGCACCTCTCCCACAGTATCCTTTGCCATCTACGCCTGTGCCTCCCGCCGAGGAGGCTATGCAAGTGGATCGGTCTCGCCTGACCCAGGAAGAGAGGACTCGCCGTAGGGAAGAAAATCTTTGTCTGTACTGCGCCAGTACCGAACATTTCTTGGTGGATTGCCCTATTCGTCCTCCACGTCTGGGAAACGCACGCACGCACCCAGCTCACGTGGGTGTGGCGTCTCTTGGTACGAAGTCTGCTTCTCCACGTCTCACGGTGCCCGTGCGGATTTCTCCTTCTGCCAACTCCTCCCTCTCAGCCGTGGCCTGCTTGGACTCTGGTGCCTCTGGAAATTTTATTCTGGACTCTTTGGTGAATAAGTTCTGCATCCCTGTGACCCGTCTCGTCAAGCCGCTCTACATTTCCTCGGTCAACGGAGTTAAATTGGATTGCACCGTGCGTTACCGCACAAAACCCCTCTTAATGTGCATTGGACCCCATCACGAAAAGATTGAATTGTTCGTCTTTCCCAACTGCACCTCTGAAGTCCTCCTCGGTCTGCCATGGCTCCAGCATCATTCTCCCACCCTTGACTGGACCACCGGGGAGATCAAGAATTGGGGTTCTGCTTGCCTTAAGAAATGCCTCACCTCTGCTCCCAGTCCCGTCTGTCGGACCTCAGTGTCTCCTCCTATGCCTGGTCTTCCCAAGGCCTATCGGGACTGTGCCGTGCCTCCTCATAGCCCCCGTCCTGGTGACACCCTGTCCCGTGCCAAGCTTCACCCTCTGCCCTCCCTCCCCATTCCCGCTCCTGCTGTACTGCCTGCCTTTGAGGAAACCCTACAATCGCTCCCAGTGTCCTCGTCCCTTGTGAAGCAATTGCCGGACAAAAAAAGGGGGAGACCTAAGGGGGGGGTACTGTTACGCAGAGCGCTCCGGGTCCCTGCTCCTCCCCGGAGCGCTCGCGGCGTTCCTCTCTCTGCAGCGCCCTGGTCAGACCCGCTGACCGGAAGCGCTGCACTGACATTGCCGGCGGGGATGCGATTCGCATAGCGGGACGCGCCCGCTTGCGAATCACATCCCAAGTCACTTACCTGTCCCGGCCCCCGGCTGTCATGTCCTGGCGCGCGCGGCTCCGCTCCTTAGGGCGCGCGCGCGCCAGCTCTCTAAGATTTAAAGGGCCAGTGCACCAATGATTGGTGCCTGGCCCAATTAGCCTATTAGCTTCCACCTGCTCCCTGGCTATAATACCTCACTTCCCCTGCACTACCTTGCCGGATCTTGTTGCCTTGTGCCAGTGAAAGCATTTAATGTTGTCCAAAGCCTGTGTTTCCAGATCTTCTGCTATCCATATTGACTACGAACCTTGCCGCTTGCCCCGACCTTCTGCTACGTCTGACCTTGCCTCTGCCTAGTCCTTCTGTCCCACGCCTTCTCAGCAGTCAGCGAGGTTGAGCCGTTGCCGGTGGATACAACCTGGTTGCTACCGCCCCAGCAAGACCATCCCGCTTTGCGGCGGGCTCTAGTGAATACCAGTAGCATCTTAGAACCGGTCCACCGACACGGTCCACGCCAATCCCTCGCTGACACAGAGGATTCACATCCAGCTAGCCGAATCGTGACACCCTCTTCCTATTGAAAAAACAAAAGTTGGATTCAAAATGGCCGACTTCAAAATGGCCACCATTGTCACCACCCATCTTGAAAAGTTTCCCCCCTCACATATACTAATGTGCCACAAACAGGAAGTTAATATCACTAACCATTCCCATTTTATTAAGGTGTATCCATGTAAATGGCCCACCCTGTAGATTAAGCTGCCCTAATCACACAACTTAGTACAGTTTCTTGATATGCCTATCTGTTGCTGAGATATGAGGTTTTATATTTTGTCTGAAAATTCAGAGAATTAGTCAGATGAATTTAATGTACAACATTCACACCCCCTGACTGTATAATCCCGCCCATCAGCTATTTTCCCTTTTATTTTAAAATTAAGATCACACCCATCGGACTGATTCCTTAAAATGTCAAATCAACTATAAACTCTTATAACTCGGGAACGGGAGAGTGTATCAATAAACTGTAAAAAGGTGCAGGATTAGGGCAGCCTAAGGCTGCATTCACATCGCGATTTCTCCAATTTCTCCATCCGACCTGAGTACACGATTTTTATAACTTAAAATCGTATGAAATCGTATAAAAAGTCAACCCTGATTTCAGACCCGAACAAAAATCGTGTGAAATCAGATGCGGATCAAATTGGATGTGTGTAATGGATCCGATTTTTTAATGGAGGTCAATGGATCTGACTTTATATATGATTTCATACGATTTTAAGTTATAAAAATCGTGTACTCAGGTTGGATGGAGAAATCGTGATGTGAATGCAGCCTAAGATATTTAATTTCAGTAAAATCTCAATTTTTTGGGGTTGGCCATGAGTCCTCTTTAAAGAACTGGGGTCTATTGAAGTCTGATCTTCACAACATTTGTTAGTTAAGGCGCATCATGGCACAAACAAAGGATATTTCTGAGGATCTCAGAAGAAGAGTTAAAGCTTATTAATCTGTACAAGGTTGTAAAACTCTCTCTATAGAGTTCGGACACAACCAATCCACAGACAGATTGTATACAAGTGGAAGAAAATTCCACTATTACCCTCCTCAGGAGTGGTCGACTAACAATGATCATGCCAAGAGCAAAGTCTATAATAGTCCACAACGTGGTAAAAGAACCCAAAGTACCTCTGGCTTATAATTTTCCATGTTGCAATCATTCTCCTTCTCTCAGGGGGGAAAAGTGAGACCAGTAGAGATAGAAGAGAAAAAAAAGCCTTGCTGCTCAAAATAGAGCTTTTTGATTTGTAATGTTTGAACAAAGGAAAACATTGCATTCTGTCATGACCACAGTGCTCTCTATTGACACCTCTGTCCATTTTAGGAACTGTCCATAGCAGCATATGTTTGCTACGGGGATTTTCTCCTGCTCTGGAGAGTTCATGACATGGACAGAAGTGTCAGCAGAGAGCTCTGTGGTCGTGACACAAAAGAAATCCAAAAAGAAAAGAATTTCCTCTGTAGTATACAGCTGCTAATAAGTACTGGAAGAATTAAGATTTTTTTAAGTAGAAGTAATTTACAAATCTATTTAACTTTCTGGCATCAGTTGATTTAAAAGAAAAAAAGTTTTACACTGAACTATCCCCTTAAATTGACCATTATTCCCAATTTTAAATAAATAAATGACTGTAAGCTACAAAAATGTACATAAAACTATTAAAACATTTTGTTTATCCTGCACGTTGAATGCTGTAAACAGAAAAAAATACCCAACTGTTTTTATTGGTCAGCTCACATCCAACAAAACATGGAATAAAATGTGATTAGAAAATCATAAGGACTCGAAGCAGACAAAGAATAAACAAACATAGGTAATTGTCTAGAGTGCAACTGAGGTACAGTCAGGGAGAACAACTATCCAAATTTTATCTAAAATTATCTTTATTACAAAATACCTTAAAACCCTATCACATACAACATTTATAGATACAATACAAGAATCGGTAAGTATACAACAGTGGGAATCTCACAATTAGAGATCCTCCTCTGGGTCAGTCCCACAAATTACCGACGCGTTTCCCTGTATATCAGATAGTACTATAATTCATCATGGGATTTGACAGTCCAATAAAAAAACATGGAATAAAATGTGATCAGAAAATCATAAGGACTTGAAGCAGCGCCCGGACAAAGAGTAAGCAAACATAGGTAACTGTCTAGAGTGCAACTAAGGTACATTCAGGGAGGTTTGCAATTTCAATACAAACTAAAAATTGATCTTTCTGTTTTCAGCACCTTGCCGCATCTTTGCCCTGTATTCCTACGCTCACTAACTAGTGTGAGATGAGAGCAGTGCAGCACACACCACTCAGTAATCTGATAGGACCCGCCACAGAGGGGCCGTAAGATGAGTCAGAGGGTTCTGTCAGTACAACTACAGCAGTGCCTGTCATGATTTAGGCACACAGACTGAAGACTAAAGGATGCACAGGATTTCATTTGTAAACTGTACATCCTCTGTAGTCTTCTCCAGCCATCAGGTCAGAGAGGAGAGAAAGAGTTTATAAACAGTAAGCATTCCCTGTGGAGGGAGATGGCCGGAGCATCCAGCAGTGAACACTGCACATGAAGTTACAAAGAAGTCGGCTATTACCCCAAGACACATCGTGCGGACTTTGTTCTATCCACAGTGGGTGATTATATTTTTTTTGCCTTCCTGTAATTTTGGAAAGAATACATATATAAAAAGAAGAAATTGTTGCAGTTAAACAGTGTGTGTGAATTTCTTTTGTTCATGGCACCTAAACATTCTCCACCAGCAACTTTTCCCAACACAGGTTAATTTGGTGATAAACAATGATTTTTCCACCATGATGGTCTTTTTTCGACCGTACTAACTATGTAACTATGATGGAGCACCATGTCAAGGCAAAAATCACAGACGACTCCACAGGGAATGCTTCCTGTTTAAGACCTGTAGTCTGTCAAGCCATAAACTCTTTCTCTCCTCTCTGACCTGATGGCTGGAGAAGACTACAGAGGATGTACAGTTTACAAATGAGATCCTGTGCATCCTTTAGTCTTCAGTCCTTATACCTGTCCTTATACTGGGATTAGAGCACCCAGTCACCACACTGCACCCGAGGACTGAAGTCCCTTCCCTAGATTTATTATCCAGGACTGGAATGTTTAGGTGCCAGCAACTGTCTCTTAAAGAGGATTCAGCTACAGAAGCAGTTCATTGCCAGTGCATCTGTACACACAGTAAGGCCAAGGCTTTTGGAGGCTGGCAAAAAAAGGGCGGCAAAAAAACATCAAGGACTGATATTTTGCGGGAAGTAAAATTATTGGACTGCAGAGAACTGGGGTAAAGTTATTTTCTCTGATGAAGACCGCTTCAGACTGTTTTGGACATCTGGAAGAATGATTGTGTGGAAAAGCAAAAGGAGAGTACTGGGATCATTCATGTATGGAGGTGCTTTTCATTCAAGAGAGTAGACTTTAAACATCCTTCCCTAAGGTCAACTTCTCCCAACAATCTAGGAGCAATTCAATGATGAACAATGCTTTTCCCAGCATGATGGAGCGCTATGTGACAAGGCAAAAATGATAACTAGGTGTCTCAGTGAACAAAACATTGACATTTTGGGTCCATGGCCAGGAAACTACTAGATTTCAATACCACTGAGAACCTGTGGTCTCAATAGAGGGCGGACAAACAAAAACACAGAAACTTGATGAACTCCAAGCATTAAATGAGCAATGGGTTTCAATCCGTTAAAAAGTGACCCAGAAGCAGATATCCAGCATGCCAGGGTGAACTGCAGAGGTCTTGAAAGATAAGGATCAACAAGAGTCTTTGTATAAACTTGATGTTTTTGTCAATGCAAATTTAAAACCTTGAAGATGCAGGGCGTACGCGTATACCCCATTTCCAAATCCTTGAGGACTCATGGCGTACCTTGATGCCTTGGTCCCGGGTTCAACCTAGTGGGTCCTGGTTGCTACGGGCAGCCAGGACCCACAGCTAATGCCAGGCATGGCCGATCAGGCTGATGCCTGGCATTAACCCTTTAGACATCACGATTAAAGTTGATCAATGCGTCTAAAACTATACCAAAAATATCCCTGCAGCTCAGCGGAGCTGATCAGGACTATTGTGACATAATCACTTCATATAAAATAAAATATTAATAAAAAGCAATCAATAAAAACTAAAGACCACGGTGCAAAAAATGAGCCCTCATATAGCCCCATATGTGGAAAAATAAAAAAGCTATAGGGTCAGAAGATGATAATTTTAAACATTCTAATTTTGGTGCATGTATTTAGGATTTTCTTAAGTAGTTAAAAGAAAACCTACATTAATTGGGTACCCTTGTAACTGTATGAACCTACAGAATAAAGATAAGGTTCATTTTTAATTAAAATTGCACTGCGTAGAAACGGAAGCCCCCAAAATTAGCAAAATGATGTTTGTTTTATTTATTTCATCCCACAAATAATTTTTTGGGTGTTTTGCCGCAGATTGTTATAAAATAAGTGATGCCATAACAAAGTACAATTGATGACGCAAAAAACAAGTCCTTATATGCGTCTGTAGGTGCTATGATTTTTAGAAGGAGAGGAGGAAAAAATGAAGTGGAAAAACAAAAAAATTTGAGTCCTTAAGGAGTTAAAAACATGTATGTAATGTAATGCTTATAATATTTCAATATACCATAGAAATATGTGACATCTGAACATTTCTTTCCGCATGTGAAATAGTTGGGGGACCAATGGTACAACTATACATGCCACCCAGCATTTTACAGATCCCTTGAAGGGGTACTCCGCTCCTAGATATCTTATCCCCTTTACAAAGGATAGGGGATAAGATGTCTGTTCGTGAGGGTCCCACCGTTGGGGACCCCCTTGGATCTCCCAGCTGCACCCGACGTTCGTTTAGAGCGTCAGGTGCAGTACTGGAGGCTCGTGAACTCCTAGCCAAGCTTCCTCAATGCAAGTCTATGGGAGGGAGCGTAATGGCCGTCATGCCCTCTCCCATAGACTTTCATTAAGGGGGCATGGCCGTGAAGTCACGAATCGGGCGTGACTGTGACGTCAAGTGCCTCCGCCCCACATCGCCAGTCAACCTGCATGCTCCGTGCACTGTATGTCTGAGGTGCTGCAGCCAAGATCTTGGGGGTGCCCAGTGGCGGGACCCCTGCAATCAGACATCTTTTTCCCTTTCCTTTGGATAGGGGATATGATGTCTAGGAGCAGAGTACCTCTAAAACACTAGAGCAAGGTATGTATCACTAAATAGCAGGTTGCCAGTCACAGTCACAGTCAAGTAGACATGATCATACAAGTGGTCACCTAGTTTTATCAGAAAGAGATCTCATTAGGAACAACAGGAGTCTTAATTCAGACATCCCAATATGGCTTTCACAGTGCTTGGCAATAATAATACAAAGCTGCAGAGCTGAAACAAAAACTTTTACCCCAAAGTAAAGAAGTGTTGCCTGTCGACCCCCACAGTATACGTACCCCAACAAACGTATTGAACCTGACCATTGCCTGATCCCAAATCTGGATATAATGCTAAATACATTATGGTTCCAGTCCCTAGCAGTCCCCTGGTTTCTTGTTCTGAACACCACTGTAAGTAAAGGTGACAGTAACTGCCTGTCAATTGCAAGGCACATTATGGGCTCATTGACACCATATTTTGTATTGCTGAGCACCTGAAAATGGTCAAAACAGGGTGTGCAATGAAGGTACAAGAAGTGGCCTCTAAAACCTTTTTATAAGCCAGCAGGGAAGCACTTTTCTGCCCTCTTGTGGCAATGCCAGCTGTGACAAACCGTCACGGGGATTAGTTCTTCGATCGTCCTGGTCACTTACCAAGGGCCACGTTCCTCACAATAACTCGCCAGACAACAGCTCAGCATATCAGTCTGGCACCTCGCCAGCTTTATTTACACAGGTTGCAGGTAAAACAAAACATAAAACAGGAACAAAATAAAGTCCTAGACTGTCTGGTCACTGACTATAACTCTCAGAATGCCCTGTATACCAACTGGTGAGCTTCCCTCATCCAGTTAAAACCCATGCCACCTGCAACCTGATTTATCCACAGTTCCCACTGTCACTTGGGTCACTCACAGCTCCGGCTGTGTGCCTCCAGCAACGCCCGATATCTCCCCCTTACAATGGCGTGTTGTTTCCAAGGGAGAGCCCAGATTAGACTGAGTCTCCATCTTATAAATACCTCCCTTCCCTGCTGCCTTATTAATTAAGCAGCAGGTGAGAGATTCTCCAGGGTAAGACAAGGAAATACAACCTTTCCTTGCCACCTTATCACACAGCGTATAATCATATCACACCAGTAATAATTTACATATCTGAGACAGAACTGCATGCTGAGTTTTGCAGCAATCTGAGATTTTTATTTGGATGAAATCCGCTTGTCTCATTTTTTGCCCCGTATACGGTTTTCTGACCGGACCTAAAACCGTGGTATACCACGGTTTTTGGTCCGGTCAGAAAACCGTATATGGGGAAAAATGAGACAACCGGAGTCAGCGTTTGACTCCGGTCGGCTCATTGAAATCAATGGGGTTCCAGCAACCGTACACTACAAACATAGAGTGAACCCACCCTGAGACTTAAGCACTTCTGGGTCTTGATCCCTTGCATGAAAATGAGACAAAACGGCACATGGGGGTAATAGATCTAGATTACACAGTATTATGGGCATCATGGGCTCAAAGGCTGAAGAAATAAATTCTGAAATAACCCTTTAAGCCCTTTAGGGCATCAGTCCCCTCCACTAGTAGGCATAGATACTATTTCTATTCTCTGTACTTTAAGTACTGAGATGTCACATGTCTGTAGCAGAGTGCCATGACATGAAACTGAAGAGACATTCCTATTAGTTGCATGTTAAAAAAGATGTTTTCTAAGGGTACGTTCACATGTGCGTATTTTCTGTTGCCGATGTGCTGCAGATTTGTTTTATCAGATTTTGCATCCCATTGAAGTTAATAGGGAAGCAAAATCTGCAGAAGCAAATCTGCAGGATAAAATACGCACATGTGAAAGCTGAATTAACAGCAGCGCTCCTGCTTCTTAGATTTACTGCTTCTTCCCACCATTACAACTAATCGCCAATCAGCACAGCAACAGGCTGGCAACCTGAAACGAATCATCTGGAAAAGGTAAGACTATCCAACCTCAGTAAGAGGAGGAGAAAAACTAGGGATATACCACTGCCTACTTAACTTAACCCCTTAAGGACTCAGGGTTTTTCCGTTTTTGCACTTTCGTTTTTTCCTCCTTACCTTTAAAAAATCATAACCCTTTCAATTTTCCACCTAAAATCCATATTATGGCTTATTTTTTGCGTTGCCAATTCTACTTTGCAGTGACATTAGTCATTTTACCCAAAAATGCACGGCGAAACGGAAAAAAAAATCATTGTGCGACAAAATCGAAAAAAAAACGCCATTTTGTAACTTTTGGGGGCTTCCGTTTCTACGCAGTGCATATTTCGGTAAAAATTACACCTTATCATTATTCTGTAGGTCCATACGGTTAAAATGATACCCTACTTATATAGGTTTGATTTTGTCGCACTTCTGGAAAAAATCATAACTACATGCAGGAAAATTTATACGTTTAAAAATGTCATCTTCTGACCCCTATAACTTTTTTATTTTCCACGTACGGGGCGGTATGAGGACTCATTTTTTGTGCCGTGATCTGAAGTTTTTATCGGTATGATTTTTGTTTTGATCTGACTTTTTGATCACTTTTTATTCATTTTTTAATGTTATAAAAAGTTACCAAAATACGCTTTTTTGGACTTTGGAATTTTTTTGCGCGTACGCCATTGACCCTACGGCTTAATTAATGATATATTTTTATAGTTCGGACATTTACGCACGCGGCAATACCACATATGTTTATATTTTTTTTTTTTACACTGTTTTATTTTTCTTATGGGAAAAGGGGGGTGATTCAAACTTTTATTAGGGAAGGGGTTAAATGACCTTTATTAACACTTTTTTTTTACTTTTTTTTTGCAGTGTTATAGCTCCCATAGGGACCTATAACACTGCTATAACACTGCACACACTGATCTCTCATCCTGATCACAGGCATGTATTAACACGCCTGTGATCAGCATTATCGACGCTTGACTGCTCCTGCCTGGATCTCAGGCACAGAGCAGTCATTCGTCGATCGGACACCAAGGAGGAAGGTAAGAGCCCTCCCGGTGTCCGATCAGCTGTTCGGGACGCCGCGATTTCACCGCGGCGGTCCCGAACAGCCCGACTGAGCAGCCGGGATACTTTCAGTTTCACTTTAGAAGCGGCGGTCAGCTTTGACCGCCGCTTCTAAAGGGTTAATACCGCACATCGCCGCGATCGGCGATGTGTGGTATTAGCCGCGGGTCCCGGCCGTTGATGAGCGCCGGGACCCACGCGATATGATGCGGGATCGCGGCGCGATCCCGCTTCATATCGCGGGAGCCGGCGCAGGACGTAAATATACGTCCTGCGTCGTTAAGGGGTTAAAAGGGTACTCCGGTGGAAAACTTTTTTTTTTTTTTTTTTAAATCAACTGGTGCCAGAAAGTTGAACAGATTTGTAAATTACTTCTATTAAAAAATCTTAATCCTTCCAGTACTTTTTTGCTGCTGAATACTACAGAGGAAATTCCTTTCTTTTTGGAACACAGTGCTCTCTGCTGACATCACAAGCACAGTGCTCTCTGCTGACATCTCTGTCCATTTTAGGAACTGTCCAGAGCAGCATATGTTTGCTATGAGGATTTTCTCCTGCTCTGGACAGTTCTTAAAATGGACAGAGATGTCACCAGAGAGCACTGTGTTCCAAAAAGAAAATAATTTCCACTGTAGTATTCAGCAGCTAATAAGTACTGAAAGAATTAATATTTTTTAATAGAAGTAATTTACAAATCTGTTTAACTTTCTGGCACCAGTTGATTTAAAAAAACATTTTTTTTTTACACCGGAGTACCCTTTTAAAGGAGTACTCTAGTGGAAAACAATTTATTCTAAATTAACTGGTGCCACACAGTTAAACAGATTTGTAAATTAATTCTATTAAAAATCTTAATCCTTCCAGTACTTATCAGCTACTGTATGCTCCACAGGAAGTTGCATTTCTTCTGGAGTTTTTTCTGTTTGACCACAGAGCTCTCTGCTGACACCTCCGTCCTTATCAGGAACTGTCCAGAGCAGGAGATTTCAAGAAGTTAGATATATATCCTACATATTGGAAATGACAAGTTGTGCTAGAAATTACATAAACTACAAAGTCTGTATTGCCAATGTCAGGGGAAAGTAGGGCATGCTGAATCTTTGTTTTTCATTGGGGATAAGCTGCTGCCAGAGAAGTGGCAGTGGCCTATTCTTTCCCCACAATGAAAATACATGAATACTTGGTCTAGCCGGGTTGTATGTTTTTTATGGACTTGTGATAAATAGCTGTTGTCTAACAAATATCTCAAGTGTATGGCCCATTTAAGTTGTATATGCAATGTTCTGATGAGCAGATATTACCATTTTTAGATTATTCTTTCTCTCCAAACTAGAAGAAGCCAAGCATTTCTTGGACATTGTGAGACCATTGTCTCCCTCAATTAGCTTAGTTCCTTTTCTTAATTAGTTATTATCTCATAATTATTTACAGATACATTTATTGTCTGTTTTTATTATTGTCAACTGAATAAAACAAGCATGTGGAGCCTGACAGACACCCAGAGCCAGAATACATTGAATGTGATCTGTATTCAGAAAAGAAGGTCATGGCGCTAGAAACAAAAACCATGTTATCTCTTTATTTGAAAGGCATAGAAGTAAAGTGCAGTGTAGACAGTTATAAGAAATGGGACCACAACCCTGGAATCTCTTCAACTAATCACAAAATGATCTAAAACTTAGGAGTGTATTTATCAAGACCAGGGTCTTATCAAGACCTCGGTCTTAAACTATTCCCCGTCAGTGCAGGAGTTCACTTGATTTATCTGGTTCTTCAATCTCATATCTCCTTTTGTCCCCTAAGAGCCCAGACATACTCCCTTAGAGAGTACAGGACCTGCCTGCTCAGCGATTTACAGGTCGAGACAGGACACCACTAAGGCCAGTGATTGGGCCATTGAGAAAGCAGGTCCTGCACCGAGCTTTCATCTCTGAAACAGGAAGACAGGAGATTGGGGGACCAAAAGGAGACAAAGGAGACCTGCAGGCGACCAGCGGGGTACCAGGGCTACAGTAAGTATGGCTTTTCTTTTCTATTTCCCCTGGCCCCAGCAACTTGTAATATTTTCTCCAAATGCTGTAATACCCTTTTAAATTTACAGTACTCCTACTGTAATAAGAGGATCTCAGATACAAAGTAACATTAAATTAGGGTGGCCATACCAATTTTTGCAGCGGCACAGGGGTCCTGCAATCAAGAAGCCCAAATATAATAATGGATTCTTCTCCCTAGTTGATCAAAGGTCATGGTAATTTATTGAAAAGGGAACTTCGGTGGAAAATACATTTTTTCAAATCAATTAGTGCCAGAAAATTAAACAGATTTGTAAATGACTTCTATTTAAAAAAATAGACGTCATTTACAAATCTGTTTAACTTTCTGGCACTAATTGATTTGAAAACATTAGTTTTTTCACCAGAGTACCCCTTTAAGGGTTAACAAGTTCCAAAAAATATGAATAAATAAATAATACATAACTGGGTCATTCCATATGCAGGCTTCGTGTTGCAGTGGCAGTGGTCGCCACCCAGCATTACACCAGTGTTAGTTTAGGTACCCACTCATATCAGGTGGTTTGGACATGGGAGTTTTAATCACAAGGTACACTAACAACTTCAGTATGGTAGACAGGACAGGAGTGAGCACAGAGGAGTGCTAGTCCTGCTTCACTTACTGAATTTTGTCCTAATCTGTGCTGCAGCTGGGACAAAGATGATGCTGCAGCCAGACAGGGCCATGTTCTGGATGGTATGGGGACAACTAGCGGTCATTTTTTTGATAAGCCATGATTGCTATAAAAAGATTTAAAAAAATTGTGAATTATATCAGAAAGGTTATTGTTTTGCCAAGATGTACAACATATACCGTAAAAGTTTTTTTTTTATTCTGACAGTGGGCATTTAAATGCAAAGCTCTGAAAATAAATGAAACATAATTTTTTATAATTCAAAATACCCTTACCTTACCTTGTAAGCAGTTTTGTGCCATGCATTCTTTAACCCCTTAACGACCATGGACATAAATGTACGTCCTGGTTTGGCGGTACTTCGCGCACCAGGACGTCCTGTGTATGACCGCGAGCATCGGAGTGGTGCTCGCATCATACACGGCAGGCTCCGGCTGCTATCAGTAGCCTGGGACCCACCGGTAATGGCCGACATCCGCGATCGCGCGGATGTCAGCCATTAACCCCTTAGATGCCGTGATCCGTACAGATCACGGCATCTGCGGCAATGCGCATGTTAAAATAGATGATCGGACCGCCCGCAGCACTGCCGCGGCGATCCAATCATCTGTAATGGCGGACAGAGGTCCCCTCACCTGCCTCTGTCCGTCTCCCGGCGTCTCCTGCTCTGGTCTGAGATCGGAGAGGTGCTCGCGTCATACACGGCAGGTTCCGGCTGCTATCAGTAGCCGGGGACCCGCCGGTAATGGCCGACACCCGTGATCGTGCGGATGTCAGCCATTAAAGGGGTACTCCGCCCCTGGCATCTTATTCCCTATCCAAAGGATAGGGGATAAGATGTCAGATCGCCGCGGTCCCACTGCTGGGGACCCCGGGGATCGCCGCTGCGGCACCCCACCATCATTATTGCACAGAGCGAGTTCGCTCTTTGCGTAATGACGGGCGATACAGGGGCCGGAGCAGCGTGACGTCATGGCTCCGCCCCTCATGACATCACGGCCATGTTCTTAATGCAAGTCTATGGCAGGGGGCGTGACGACCGCCACACCCCCTTCCCATAGACTTGTATTAACGGGGGCGCTCCGTGACGTCACGAGGGGCGGAGCCGTGATGTAACGATGCTCCAGCCCCTGTATTGCCCATCATTACGTGCAGAACGATCTCGCTCTGCGCAGTAATGATGGCGGGGTGCTGTAGCAGCGATCCCCGGGGTCCCCAGCAGCGGGACCCCGGCGATCTGACATCTCATCCCCTATCCTTTGGATAGGGAATAAGAGGTCTAGGGGCGGAGTACCCCTTTAACCCCTCAGATGCGGTGATCCGTACAGATCGCGGCAATGCGCATGTTAAAATAGATGTTCGGACTACCCGCAGCGCTGCCGCGACGATCCAATCATCTGTAATGGCGGACAGAGGTCCCCTCACTTGCCTCCGTCCGTCTCCCAGCGTCTCCTGCTCTGGTCTGAGATCAAGCAGACCAGAGCAGAAGATAGCCGATAATACTGATCAGTGCTATGTCCTATGCATAGCACTGAACAGTATTAGCAATCAAATGATTGAAGACATAAAAAGCGTTAAAAAAAGTAGAAAAATGTAAAAATTTAAAGTAAAAAAATGTGATAAATCCCCTCCCCCAATAAAAAATTGTCTGTTTTTCCCATTTTTCCCCCAAAAAGCGTAAAACATTTTCTTATAAACATATTTGGTATCACTGCATGTGTAAATGTCCGAACTATCAAAATGTAATGCTAATGATCCCGTATGTTGAACGACGTAAACGTAAAAAACACGCAAAAAAAAACAATCCCTTATATGGGTCTGTAGATGGAAACATAAAAGAGTTATGGATTTTAGAAGGCGAGGAGGAAAAAACGAAAGCGCAAAAATAAAATTGGCCTGGTCCTGAAGGTCAAAATGGGCTTGGTCCTTAAGGGGTTAAGAAGAACACCCTATTTATCCAGATCAGATTTTATGTGACAGATTTTCAGTTCACCATATACTATACATAGTGATTCTTTTCTTCAAAAAGAGGTTATCTTCCTGTGACCAGCAAGCATAAGTGCCTCTTCATCATTGCAAACAGTCATTGGCCCAGATTTGTCGATCTGTCTGAGACAAAAACTGTCTGATTTGCCCAAAGCAACCAATGACTGCTCAGCGTTTATTCTCAAACTGCTCTGGTAAAATGAAAGCTAGGCTGTGATTGGTTGCTATGGGCACATGAGTTTTTGTCCGACAGATTAATGGTTCTGGGCCATCGCATTTATTGCTGAGCCATCTCCTCCTTTGAGGATTTCATTATAAGCCCATAGGGCAGGGGTGGGGTAGGCACCTTTTGGGAGTACTGTGCCCAAATCTTTTTGAAGTCGCTTGGTGTGCCGGCATTATGGGTGTAGCTTATTGTGGGTGTGGTGTATTTTGGGTGTGGCTTGATGTGGGTGGTGTTTGTGGGGGTGTGGCTCATCACAGTGTGGTTTTTTTCAGAATCGTCCCTATATATTTTTCTTGCTTCAAGGACCTTACACTGAGAACAACCATTTTAACTCAGACCTGTATAATACAGACCCCAGAATCAGTCCCAATTACAAAACAATCCCCAGAATCAATCCGCACCATCATCATTTTGCACCCCCCTCATCATCATCACTTTGCACCCCCCCTCATCATCATCGTCATCACTTGCACCCCCCCTCATCATCATCATTATCATCACTTTGCAACCCCCCTCATCATCATCATTATCATCACTTTGCATCCCCCTCATCATCATCACTTTGCACCCCCCTCATCTTCATCACTTTGCACCCCCCTCATCATCATCATCATCACTTTGCACCCCCCCTTCCCCACATCATCATCACTTTGCACCCCCTTCCCCTCATCTTCATCACTTTGCAGCCTCCCCTCATCATCATTTTGCACCCCCCCTATCATCATCACTTTGCACCCCCCCTCATCATCATCATCATCATCACTTTGCACCCCCCTTCCCCTCATCATCATCACTTTGCAAACCCCCCATCCCCCCTCCCGTCACCTTGCCTTCCCTGCTCTGCTAATGCTAGGTTGATTAAAAAAACTATTACTCACCCATTTCCCCACACAGGGATCTCCTGGGCAGCACAGGCTGGCTGCATTCTTCTCCCGCTACAGTGCAGGCACCGATGAGTGACGACGTCTGCACCTCGTGGGGGCAGAGTTCACAGGTCTCCTCTCAGTGAAGCTGCAGGTCCTGTGGCTCACGCTGAGAGGAGGCTTAAGTTGTGTGTGCGTGTGTGCACACAGCTGAAAGCGGCGCTCGCTCGCCTGGGGATCCGGGACAAGTGTTCTGGATCCCCATTAGCGAGTGAGAGCCTCTCCGCCCGGAACCAGCCCCGCGTGCCACTCAAAAACGCACGTGTCAGGGGTTGCTGACCCCCCCATAGGGGGTTACGAACCCACCTCTCCTACATTCTTTTTTTTCAAGTGGGGATATAGCCCTAAACTGTTTACACAAGTTATATTGAGCAGCTTCTTAAAAGAGGCTACCCCTGTAAAATATGACCCGCTCAGAATTGTCTAACAGTTATTTCTTGTCTAAAGGTTGACTAAAAGTTCTTTTTTCTATTGGAAAATGTGTCATTTCATATAAGAAGTATCCCCCCCCCCCCCCCTTACAGATGTTATAGGTTTATAGGTTTTACAAATATGTTTCCATTACTGCTGTGACATCACAAGTGGGGTTTAGCCAGGTAAACTCTTGGGACATCATGTGTGTTTCCATTACATTTCTGTGACATCACAAGTGAAGTTTAGGTATGGAAGTTACTTTGACATCCAATATGGGTTTTTAGACAAGTAATATGCTGTGACATCACAAATGTATATCATTCGGCTCAGCTGCTGTGACATTACAAATCATTTTAGTTAGATATTATACACTTGTATAATATCACAAGTGTTTCTGGCATGTAAACTATTGTGACATCACTAGTTATAGTCAGTTTAGCTGGGGTCTGTATTTTTGCATGGGTTTCTTCCCACACTTTAAATGAATTTAAGTGAATTTAGATTGTGAGCCCCAATGGGTACAGGTACCAAACTGGTGTACATCGCTGCGGAATCTGCGTGTATTATAGAATATAAATAATTATTATTATTAGGGTATGTGCACACTAAGGAATATCCACCCGGACATGCAGGAGCAGGCGGTGCCAATATAAAACAGCACTAGAATTGCCCTGAGATGCACTACTCCATTGATCTCCATTGACCATTCCATTCCACAGAAAGTATGAAGATGTTTATTCTTTCAGGTGGTTCAGAATCTGGAATTTCTGTGGTGGAAATTTTGCAGTGTACACAGTCCAGAAGAATCCCATTGATAAAAATGCAAGTCTTCTGGAAGCAGAATTTTGCTTGGAATAAATTTGAGCAAATATTCCTCAGTATGCACATCCTCTAAGGCTGGGTTCACACTACGGGGACCGGATTCGGTTGGGAGATGGGAAAACTGGGTGCTCCCATATCCCAGCCACACCCGGCCCATATCTCATTCATTTGAATGAGCCGACTGGAGTCAGATACAAGTCTATTTTTGCCATCTTCACTAGTGACGAATATTCCCAGATCACTGACAAGCGCTGCAGTCCCCGGCATACTAGACCACTGCATAGAGTGTCACGCTCTCACAGAGACCACACTGCATGAGGATGCCGCTATCAGCAACAAGATTACTCTCGCTACTACAGACTAACCTGCCTGCCGGTGAGATTCATATACAGTGACCCGGACGCCATTCCGTGCTATCACTGTTCACCGTTTATCACTCTCTGCTGCAAAAGTATTATAAGAAGACCGCAGGTAACTCTGTACTTAGGCTGGGAACGCTGCGATCATCAGTGTCCGTGCCAACCTGGGCATGTTCTCTATTATTCCATTTGGATAACACTGCTATGACTGTAAATGCATTTCTAACTGTTCTAAAACTCTAGACCGGAATTTTTAACATTGTCTTTTTGAAGTGGCATTTTTATGTTATATTTTATGCTACAATTCTATCTTATTTCACATTATATACCTATTTTAATATACTATTTTAATATAGGTATACCTGTGGCCAGAAGAAGCGTCTGATGACGCGAAACTAGTCGCCTCCTATTGTTATGCCCCGCGTCTGAGCTGCCGCTCGCGCTCCCCACTTGGAATATCCCGGACTGTTCATTTGTGTTTCTAACACTTGTGCACCGTTGGAATAAAGCTGCTGTTGAAGTATATCTTCCCTGGTGAGTGCGACTACTTTCTTTTTACATTGTGGCTATTTTAATATACACTGATCCAAAAAATAAAGGGAACACTAAGATAACACATGCTAGATCTGAATTAATGAACTAATTGAATGAAATACTTTCGTCTTTACATAGTTGAATGTGCTGACAACAAAATCACACAAAAATTATCAATGGAATTAAAATGTATCAACCCATGGAGGTCTAGATATGGAGTCACACTCAAAATCAAAGTGGAAAACCACACTACAGGCTGATCCAACTTTATGTAATGTCCTTAACACAAGTCAAAATGAGTCTCAGTAGTGTGTGTGGACTCCACATGCCCGTATGACCTCCCTACAATGCCTGGGCATGCTCCTGATGAGGTGGCGGATGGTCTCCTGAGGGATGTCCTCCCAGACCTGGACTAAAGCATCCGCCATCCTGGACAGTCTGTGGTGCAACATGGCATTGTTGGATGGAGCAAGACATGATGTCCCAGATGTGCTCAATTGGATTCAGGTCTGGTGAACTGGTGGGCCAATCCATAGCATCAATGCCTTCCTCTTACAGGAACTGCTGACACGCTCCAGCCACATGAGGTCTAGCATTGTCTTGCATTAGGAGGAACCCAAGGCCCAACCGCTCCAGCATATGGTCTCACAAGGGGTCTGAGGATCTTATCTTGGTACCTAATGGCAGTCAGGCTACCTCTGGCAAGCACATGGAGAGCTGTGCGGTTCCCCCAAAGAAATGCCACCCCACACCATTACTGACCCATCGCCAAACTGATTATGCAGGAGGATGTTGCAGGCAGCAGAACGTTCTCCATGGCGTCTCCAGACTCTGTCACATGTGCTCAGTGTGAACCTGCTTTCATCTGTGAAGAGCACAGGGCACCAGTGGCGAATTTGCCAATCTTGGTGTTCTGTCAAATGTCCTGCACGGTGTTGGGCTATAAGGACAACCCCCACCTGTGGCCGTCGGGCCCTCATACCACCCTCATGTAGTCTGTTTCTGACCGTTTGAATGGACACATGCACATTTGTGGCCTGCTGGAGGTCATTTTGCAGGGCTCTGGCAGTGCTCCTCCTGCTCCTCCTTGCACAAAGGCAGAGGTAGCGGTCCTGCTGCTGGTTTGTTGCCCTCCCACAGCCTCCTCCACATCTCCTGATGTACTGGCCTGTCTCTTGGTAGCGCCTCCATGCTTTGGACACTATGCTGACAGACACAGCAACCCTTCTTGCAACAGCTCGCAATGATGTTCCATCCTGGATGAGCTGAGCCACCTGTGTGGCTTGTAGACTCCGTCTCATGCTACCACTAAAGTGAAAGCACCGCCAGCATTAAAAAGTGACCACAACATCAGCCAGGAAGTATAGGAACTGAGAAGTGGCCTGTGGTCACCACCTGAAGAACCACTCCTTTATTGGGGGTGTCTTGCTAATTCAAAAATAGACGTGTGTATCACTAGCGCTGGATTTATTTAACCCCTTCCCGACCTATGACATACCTGTACGTCATGGGTGGCAAGGTGTTCCCGACCCATGACATACAGGTACGTCATGAACATTACTGCCGCTACTCGCGGCATCCCGCAGCGCCCGGAAAGATGGTGGCTATCACTGATAGCCAGCCATCTTACCGTTTCATCCCCCACCCCCCCCCCCCAGCGATCGCTGCTATCAGCTGGTCAAATCTGACTAGCTGATAGCAGCGTTTCGCTATGAAAATAATTAGCAGCGCGGTGTGTGAGTCCGGATCACGGGGATCGGGACACACACCGCTCTGCTAAGTGTCCCTGACCCGTCCCCCGGCGTCACTTACCCGTCCGAGTGGTGTCCCGAGCGGTCCCGGCGTCCTCCATACGGTCCCGGCTGCGCTGCGTCCCGGAGGTGAGTTTGCAGCAGCAGGGCGGCATCTTCATTGGCAGCAGTGAGATCGCCTTAAAGCGATCTCACTGCTGCCTCTTAGAGTTTCAAAACTGCAACTCCCAGCATGCCCAGACAGCCTTTGGCTTTCTGGGCATGCTGGGAGTTGTAGTTTTGCAACATCTGGAGGCCCACAGTTTGGAGACCCCTGTATAATGGTCTCCAATCTGTGCTCTTCCAGATGTTGCAAAACTACAAATCTCAGCATGCTCAGTCTGTCCAGGCATGCTGGGAGTTGTAGTTCTCTAACATCTGGAAGAGCACAGATTGGAGACCATTATACAGTGGTCTCCAAACTGTGGACCTTCAGATGTTGCAAAACTACAACTCCCAGCATGCCCAGACTGCCCAAGCATGCTGGAAGTTGTAGTTCGGTAACATCTGATCCTTCAGATATTGCCGAACTACAACTTCCAGCATGCCTGGGCAGTCTAGGCATGCTGGGAGTTGTAGTTTTGCAACAACTGGAGGCACATTAGTTGGGAAACATTGTCCGTTTCCTACCTCAGTGCCTCCAGCTGTTGCAATTGTTGCAAAACTATAACTCCCAGCATGCACTGACAGACCATGCATGCTGGGAGTTGTAGTTTTGCAACAGCTGGAGGCACACTGGTTTGGAAACACTAAGTTTGGTTGCAAAACACTTGAAAGTTTATTACTTAACTTAGTGTTTCCAAACCAGTGTTCCTCCAGCTGTTGCAAAACTACAACTCCCAGCATGCACGGACAGCCAAAGAGCATGCTCGGAGTTTGCAACAGCTGGATGTTTGCCCCCTCCCCCCAATGTGAATGTACAGGGTACACTCACATGGGCGGAGGTTTACAGTGAGTGCTGCAAGTTTGAGATGGCGCAAATTTTGCGCTGCAGCTCAAACTTCCAGCGGCAAACTTGCTGTGAACCTCTGCCCATGTGACTGTACCCTAAAAACACTACACTACACTAACACTAACCTAAAATAAAGAGTAAAAAACACTACATATACACATACCCCTACACAGCCCCCCTCCCCCCAAAAAATGAAAAACGTCTGGTACGCTACCGTTTCCAAAACGGAGCCTCCAGCTGTTGCAAAATAATAACTCCCAGTATTGCCGGACAGCCATTGACTGTCCAGGCATGCTGGGAGTTTTGCAACAGCTGGAGGCACCCTGTTTGGGAATCATTAGCATAGAATACCCCTATGTCCACCCCTATGCAAATCCCTAATTCAGGCCTCAAATGCGCATGGCGCTCTCTCACTTTGGAGCCCTGTCGTATTTCAGGGCAACAGTTTTGGGACACATATGGGGTATCGCCGTACTCGGGAGAAATTGCCTTACAAATTTTGGGGGGCTTTTTCTTCTTTAACCCCTTATGAAAAGGTGAAGTTGGGGTCTACACCAGCATGTTAGTGTAAAAATATATATTTTTTACACTGACATGCTGGTGTTGCCCTATACTTTTCATTTTCACAAGAGGTAAAAGGGAAAAAAGACCCTCTAAATTTGTAACGCAATTTCTCCTGAGTACGGAGATACCCCATATGTGGGCGCAAAGTGCTCTGGGGGCGCACAACAAGGCCCAGAAGGGAGAGTGCACCATGTACATTTGAGGTGATTTGCACAGGGGTGGCTGATTGTTACAGCAGTTCTGACAAACGCAGAACAATAAATATCCATATGTGACCCCATTTTGGAAACTACACCCCTCACGGAATGTAATAAGGGGTGCAGTGAGAATTTACACCCCACTGGTGTATGACAGATTTTTGGAACTTTGGTCTGTGAAAATGAAAAATAACATTTTTCATTTGCACAGTCCACTGTTTCAAATATCTGTCAAACGCCAGTGGGGTGTAAATGCTCACTGCACCCCTTATTAAATTCCATGAGGGGTATAGTTTCCAAAATGGGGTCACGTGGGGGGGGTCCACTGTTCTGGCACCATAGGGGCTTCCTAAATGGGACATGCCCCCAAAAACCCTTTCAGAAAAACTCACTCTCCAAAATCCCATTGTCGCTCCTTCCCTTCTGAGCCCTCTACTGCGCCCGCCGAACACTTTACATAAGCATATGAGGTATTTCCTTACTCGAGAGAAATTGGGTTACAAATTTTAGGGTGATTTCTCTCCTTTTACCCCTTGTAAAAATTCAAAAATTGGGTCTACAAGAAAATGCGAGTGTAAAAAATGAAGATTTAGAATTTTGCTGCTATTCCTGTGAAACACCTAAAGGGTTAAAACACTTACTGAATGTCATTTTGAATACTTTGGGGGGTGCAGTTTTTATAATAGGGTCATTTATGGGGTATTTCTAATATGAAGACCCTTAAAATCTACTTCCAACCTGAACTGGGCCCTGAAAAATTACGATTTTGAAAATCTTGAGAAAAATTGGAAAATTGCTGCTGAACTTTGAAGCCCTCTGGTGTCCTCCAAAAGTAAAAACATGTAAATTTTTTTATGCAAACACAAAGTAGACATATTATATATGTGAATCAATATGTAATTTATTTGGAATATCCATTTTCCTTTCAAGCAGAGACTTTCAAAGTTAGAAAAATGCTAAATTTTCAAAATTTTCATGAAATTTTTAGATTTTTTACCAAGAAAGGATACAAATATCAGTGAAATTTTACCAATAACATAAAGTAGAATATGTCACGAAAAAACAATCTCGGAATCAGAATGATAAGTAAAAGCATTCCAGAGTTATTAATGTTTAAAGTGACAATGGTCAGATTTTCAAAAAATGCCCAGGTCATGAAGGTGAAAATGGGCTGGGTCATGAAGGGGTTAATTCTGGCAGCCAATTGGTCGCTAAGAGGGTCCTGGCAAATCCCCCAGGGTACAGGTAGACAACAACAATCTATTTATGTATTTGCGACTCGGCGCACAGAAATAAATATATAGATGGTATTAGACAACTTACTGAACAAGTGATGATCAGTTTTGTCCTGGATGTGGGAGTTAATAGGGGGGGTATTCAATGTTGGTGAGGGATTCCACTGAAAATAGCAAACAAATTATAAATAAATAGACTAATACGCAAACTACTCCATTCGTGCAGGTGGTGGCTCATATATTTAATATGTACACGAGGATGATTTGTCACTTACTTAAAAGTGCTATGTAGGTATTCTGTAGCAATGTCCGATTAGATACTTAGAGGTAGCTTGTCATTCACAAAAATGCTGGACGCTGTAACTGACAGAAAAATGAAGCATGAACACACCGTATCTGGATATACTGCAGGTGTCCTCATAGATTGCTCCCTGTTACTATTGTATCAGTGTAACTTTTATCTTCAATAGCACAAGAAACGATACAATCTATTTGTTAATAAAGTTATTATTGGTTCAGATCTACTATCATAGTGCAGTACCTCCGTGTTCCTTATGGTAATATCGCGGTCTCCGACTTCAGCAGGGATCGCGTACCGGCTGCCGTGCCGGTGTTTGCAGGATGCAGGGAGCTTGCAGCGGAGGTTAAACTGAAGATTCGATTGTCCGGGAATGACAGCGGTTGCACGCGCCGGGAGTATCGCTCCGGCCGGAAAGCGTCTCACCGGCGTGGCGCACGCCGAGCAGCGGAAAAAGTTGCAGTAATGCCTGGGCACTGTGCAGTGATGTCACTTAGTGTCATAGGGCATGGGGATTAGATCCTATGCATTTCGTATAGTACACTATCCTTCCTCAGGGATCCCTGAGGATGGATAGCGTACTATCCGAAATGCATAGGATCTAATCCTCATGCCCTATGACACTAAGTGATGTCACTGCACAGTGCCCAGGCATTACTGCAACTTGTTCCGCTGCTCGGCGTGCGCCGCGCCGGTGAGACGCTTTCCGGCCGGAGCAATACTCCCGGCGCGTGCAACCGATGTGATTCCCGGACAATCGAATCTTCAGTTTAACCTCCGCTGCAAGCTCCCTGCCTCACGCGAACACCAGAGTGTCTTGCTAATTGCCTAAAGGATTTCCACCTGTTGTCTGTTCCATTTGCACAACAGCATGTGAAATTGATTGTCAATCAGTGTTGCTTCCTGAGTAGACAGTGTGATTTCACAGAAGTGTGATTGACTTGGAGTTACATTGTGTTGTTTAAGTGTTCCCTTTAGTAGTGTATATTTGCATTATTGTCACCATACCACCTAGTATACATCCCCATAGCAAGGGCCCTGCTTGGGAATTTGGTTACATTCAATATTGCACGATTTATTGTATAAATAATTAATCACTTATTTTACCAGCCACATCCCTCAGTTGTCCTTTAACCCCTTAAGGACACATGACGTTCTCATACGTCTCCATTTCCGAGTCCTTAAGGACACATGACGTATGAGAACGTCATGTGTTTTACCGGCCCCCCGCAACCATCTGGAGCGGAGCCGGTCCCCGATGCCTGCTGAAATCGTTCAGCAGGCATCGGGGCATATCGCCCAGGGGGGTCATTATGACCCCCCATGTCGGCGATGGCCGCAGATCGCTGGACAATTCAGTCCAGCGATCTGCGGCGGATTCCGGGTCAATCGGGTCTCCAGTGACCCGGTGACCCGGAATTATTGGCTGATCGGGGCCGTCAGAGACGGCCCCGATCAGCCAGAGCCAGCAGGGGTGAGGTGGCACTGGTGCCACCTCACGATCGCCCTGATTCGTCGGCCGGATTACCGGCCGACCAATCAGGGCGCCTGCTGCGGGTGTCACTCCCGCAACCCGCTCCGCCCCTCTTCCGGAGGACGTGAGCGGGTGCGGGACGTGCACCCCGGGTGCTGGGGACCCCGATCCCCGGCGCCCCTGTTGGGATCGGGGCCCCAGGAGCAGCGGCGGCGGCGGAGACGACGAGGGACTGACCTGTGCGGCGAGGATCGTTGGAGGTGAGTGACAGCCTCCTGCTGTTGCTTAGCAACAGCTCCCAGCATGCCCAGCATGCCCTTTTTGTAGTTATGCAACAGCAGGAGGCAGACCACCACAACTCCCAGCATGCCCTTATGGGCATGCTGGGACTTGTAGTTTTGCAACAGCTGGAGGCACATTCTTTCTATGGAAAAGTGTACCTTCAGCTGTTGTGTAACTACAACT
The DNA here is from genome assembly GCF_029499605.1 of Hyla sarda. Classification (NCBI taxonomy): domain Eukaryota; kingdom Metazoa; phylum Chordata; class Amphibia; order Anura; family Hylidae; genus Hyla; species Hyla sarda. The sequence continues at coordinate 115,572,982 of NC_079195.1, forward strand.
CCCAGCTTGCACAATCAGCTAAAGTGCATGCTGGGAGTTGTAGTGGTGCATCTGGTGGTTGCATAACTACAACTCCCAGCATGCCCGTTGGCTGTCGGTGACTGCTGAGAGTTGTAGTTTTGCAACAGCTGAAGGCACACTGAGTTAAGTAGTAAACCAGTGTGTCTCCAGCTGTTGCATAACTACAATCCCCAGCATCCCCAGCCAAAGTAGTATGCCTCCAGCTGTTGCATAACTACAACACCCAGCATGCCCTTCCGCTGTCCGTACATGCTGGGGGTTGTAGCTTTTGCAACAGCTGAAGGCACACTGGTTGCAAACACTGAGTTTGTTACCAAACTCGGTGTTTCACAACCAGTGTGCCTCCAGCTGTTGCAAAACTACAACTCCCAGCATGCACTGATAGACCGTACATGCTGGGAGTTGTAGTTTTGCAACAGCTGGATGTTCCCCCCCCAATGTGAACGTACAGGGTACACTCACATGGGCGGAGGATTACAGTTAGTATCCGGCTGCAAGTTTGAGGTGCGGCAAAATTTCTGCCGCAGCTCAAACTGCCAGCGAGAAACTACTGTGAACCCCCGCCCGTGTGACTGTACCCTAAAAACACTACACTACACTAACACACAATAAAATAAAAAGTAAAAAACACTACGTATACACATACCCCTATACAACCCCCCTCCCCTCCCCAATAAAAATGAAAAACGTCTGGTACGCCACTGTTTCCAAAACGGAGCCTCCAACGGTTGCAAAACTACAACTCCCAGCATGCACTGATAGACCGTACATGCTGGGAGTTTATAGTTTTGCAACAGCTGGATGTTCCCCCCCCCCAATGTGAACGTACAGGGTACACTCACATGGGCGGAGGATTACAGTAAGTATCCGGCTGCAAGTTTGAGCTGCGTCAAATTTTCTGCCGTAGCTCAAACTGCCAGCGAGAAACTACTGTGAACCCCCCGCCCGTGCGACTGTACCCTAAAAACACTACACTACACTAACAAAAAATAAAATAAAAAGTAAAATACACTACATATACACATACCCCTATACAACCCCCCTCCCCAATAAAAATGAAAAACGTCCGGTACGCCACTGTTTCCAAAACGGAGCCTCCAGCTGTTGCAAAACAACTACTCCCAGTATTGCCAGATAGCCGTTGACTGTCCAGGCATGCTGGGAGTTTTACAACAGCTGGAGGCACCCTGTTTGGGAATCACTGGCGTAGAATACCCCTATGTCCACCCCTATGCAAGTCCCTAATTTAGGCCTCAAATGCGCATGGCGCTCTCACTTTGGAGCCCTGTCGTATTTCAAGGCAACAGTTTAGGGCCACATATGGGGTATCGCCGTACTCGGGAGAAATTGGGCTTCAAATTTTGGGGGGTATTTTCTGCTATTACCCTTTTAAAAATGTAAAATTTTTGGGAAAACAAGCATTTTAGGTAAAAAAAATATATATTTTTTTACATATGCAAAAGTCGTGAAACACCTGTAGGGTATTAAGGTTCAAATTACCCCTTGTTACGTTCCCCGAGGGGTCTAGTTTCCAAAATGGTATGCCATGTGGTTTTGTTTTGCTGTCCTGGCACCATAGGGGCTTCCTAAATGCGGCATGCCCCCAGAGCAAAATTCGCTTTCAAAAAGCCAAATGTGACTCCTTCTCTTCTGAGACCTGTAGTGCGCCAGCAGAGCACTTTTCACACCCATATGGGGTGTTTTCTGAATCGGGAGAAATTGGGCTTCAAATTTTGGGGGGTATTTTCTGCTATTACCCTTTTTAAAATTGTAAAAATTTTGGGAAACCAAGCATTTTAGGTAAAAAAAATATATATTTTTTTACATATGCAAAAGTCGTGAAACACCTGTAGGGTATTAAGGTTCACATTACCCCTTGTTACGTTCCCCGAGGGGTCTAGTTTCCAAAATGGTATGCCATGTGTTTTTTTTTGCTGTTCTGGCACCATAGGGGCTTCCTAAATGCGGCATGCCCCCAGAGCAAAATTTGCTTTCAAAAAGCCAAATGTGACTCCTTCTCTTCTGAGACCTGTAGTGCACCAGCAGAGCACTTTTCACCCCCATGCGAGGTGTTTTCTGTATCGGGAGAAATTGGGCTTCAAATTTTGGGGGGTATTTTCTGCTATTACCCTTTTTTAAAATGTAAAATTTTTGGGAAACCAAGCATTTTAGGTAAAAAAAATATATATTTTTTTTACATATGCAAAAGTCGTGAATCACCTGTGGGGTATTAAGGTTCACTTTACCCCTTGTTACGTTCCCTGAGGGGTCTAGTTTCCAAAATGGTATGCCATGTGTTTTTTTTTTGCTGTCCTGGCACCATAGGGGCTTCCTAAATGCGGCATGCCCCCCAAAAACCATTTGTCGCTCCTTCCCTTCTGAGCCCTCTACTGCGCCCGCCGAACAATTAACATAGACATATGAGGTATGTGCTTACTCGAGAGAAATTGGGTTTCAAATACAAGTAAAAATTTTCTCCTTTTTATCCCTTGCAAAAATTCAAAAATTGGGTCTACAAGAACATGCGAGTGTAAAAAATGAAGATTTTGAATTTTCTCCTTCACTTTGCTGCTATTCCTGTGAAACACCTAAAGGGTTAATACACTTACTGAATGTTTTTTTGAATACTTTAGGGGGTGTAGTTTTTATAATGGGGTCATTTGTGGGGTATTTCTAATATGAAGACCCTTCAAATCCACTTCAAAACTGAACTGGTCCCTGAAAAATAGCGAGTTTGAAAATTTTGTGAAAAATTTCAAAATTGCTACTGAACTTTGAAGCCCTCTGGTGTCTTCCAAAAGTAAAAACTCATAAATTTTATGATGCAAACATAAAGTAGACATATTGTATATGTGAACCCAAAAAAAATATATTTTGAATATCCATTTTCCTTACAAGCAGAGAGCTTCAAAGTTAGAAAAATGCAAAATTTTCATTTTTTTCATCAAATTTTGGGATTTTTCACCAAGAAAGGATGCAAGTTACCATAAAATTTTACCACTAAGTTAAAGTAGAATATGTCACGAAAAAACAATCTCGGAATCAGAATGATAACTAAAAGCATTCCAGAGTTATTAATGTTTAAAGTGACAGTGGTCAGAATTGCAAAAAACGCTCCGGTCCTTAAGGTATAAAATGGCCTGGTCCTTAAGGGGTTAACATTATCACCAACATCAAACATATACATAACATAGCCATCCTTGCCTTGGGGTCTGATTAGTCTCTTGCTATTTACTGTTATTAGGCACTAGGGGTACAGTGCATCTCAGTACCTCGGCAAGGTTTGGGCAAACCTTAAATTAGTGTGTAGTTTCCCAACCACTTTATACTGGAATCCAGACATGTGTTTAAGAAAAGATGAGTCAGCTGGTAGGACGGGGAATATACATGTGCAGGAAAGCATTGTGTATATGATACCGGAAAATTCTAGCAATTCTGAACTAGACCAGCCAAGGGAAAAAGGGAGGTATAGAATGATTGTAGAGTGGGAACAGAGCTAACATCTGTAGAGGATTGGGAGGTAATAAACGTTTCCTTTACTATATAATGTAAATCATGACAAAAGAAACATCATGGCTATCATCACATTATCTTTAATCTATTAAAATATGATGTTATTTATGCTTCATGGTAAATGCTGTACAACAAAGTAATAAAATAAAACATATACTGTAGATGCCCAGAGTATTTATTTATTTTGTGTTCATCACAACACATACAATATGTGTCAGCAGATAGAAATCAATCGGCCTATCTAATCTACCCAATATTCTATATACTGTATTATCAATAGTGAATGCATTGAAAAGTAACAAAAAAAACAAAAAAAAAACTAAAGAATAGCAGGTAATACTTGGCACTGCCAACATTACAGAGCACTGGATCTCTCAGATGAGAACCAACCCATGGAAAGATATCAGTATTTCAGATGGTACTTCACGTATAGACTCTAAAGAACAGTTCAGTCTATAAAGAGCAGACAATGGAGCACTCACCATAAATAATTGTGAAAGATGCTTTTTCCAACTGAAACATTATGCAACCAACATCTGTCTGCAGATACATGCAGGGCAGATTGTGCAGGAGCGTCACATCTGGACTACAGCAGCCGTTTCATGCCAATGGGCATTTCTCCAGGCTCTTGGCTATGTCATGCCATAGGTAAGTATGCTATAAATACGCTTAGTGCATGTATAACCATAGTGACATATACACAAATACATAATAATAAAAAACAGCACATATATATATATATATATATATATATATATATATATATATATATATATATATTAAAATCAATACCCAGCGAGCTGGTTACTAGAGGAACACATTTAACTTGGTGCGCTCGTTGAATATGAGTGAGCCTGTAGCTGCTTCACAGAGTAGTAGCTGTAGATAGCGGTTTCCCCATATTTGGGAGTTTCAACCCTTGTGATCTCGGTATTATCCATAGATCTGAATTCATTGTTCACTCAATTCAGACAATGCTGCCATACCTTGCACCACTGCTGCAAATTGTACGGATGTAAACTAAGATGTAAACATGGCTGCAGTGCTCACACAAACACAGTATAGTCTTAGACTGGTGGGGAAAACAAGGAGTCTGGATACCACCGGTCTTAGGCTGGGTCCACACTACGTTTTGTCCCATACGGGAGCGCATACGGCAGGAGGGAGCTAAAACCTCGCGCTCCCGTATGTGACCGTATGCGTTCCCGTATGCCATTCACTTCAATGAGCCGACCGGAGTGAAACGTTCGGTCCGGTCGGCTCATTTTTGCGCCGTATGCGCTTTTACAACCGGACCTAAAACCGTGGTTGACCACAGTTTTAGGTCCGGTTTAAAAGCGCATACGGCGCAAAAATGAGCCGACCGGACCGAACGTTTCACTCCGGTCGGCTCATTGAAGTGAATGGCATACGGGAACGCATACGGTCACATACGGGAGCGTGAGGTTTTAGCTCCCTCCTGCCGTATGCGCTCCCGTATGGGACAAAACGTAGTGTGGACCCAGCCTAATACTGAAGGGTTATCCTAAAGACAGGCCATCAATTTTGAAGGCTGCATGGCCCCTTTAGCCTAAGGCATAGCCTGTGAGGACATTTACAGTTGGAAATAAGTATTGAACATGTCACCATTTTTCTCACTAAATATATTTCCAAAGATTCGATTGGCATGAAATTTTCACCAGATGTTGGTAACAACCTGATTAATTCATCCAGAAACTAAAATTAACAAGCTTATAAAATAAGTTATGTGTATTAATATGAAATTTCACAGGCAAAAAGTATTGAACACACTTACTGATATTTATTTAGTCCTTTGTACAAAAGTCTTTGTTGGTAATGACAGCTTCAAGTCACCTCCTGTTAGGAGCAACTAGTTTCATGCCTTGCTCTGGTGGGATTTTGGCCCATTTTCCACAGTCTTCCAATCTTGAAGGTTTTGTTGGCCTCTCTATGAATCATGATCTTAATTTTTTTTTTCTATAGATTCTCAATGGGATATAGGTCAGGTGATTGGCTGGGCCATTCTAGCAGCTTAAAATCCATTTAAGAGATCATTGTCTTGCTGAAATGCCCACCCTTGTGTTATCTTCATCATTCTAGGTGGTAGATGGCAGCAGATTTTTGTCAACAATGTCTCAGTAAATTTGCCCATTCATCCTTCTTTCAATTGTGTGAAGTTTGCCAGTACCATTTGCTGACAAGCTGCCCCACACCATGATGTTCCCACCTCCAGACTTCACTGTTGGTATGATGCTTTTAGGCTGATGTGCAGTGCCATTTCTACTCCATACATGTGTATTATGGCATCCAAACAGTTACATTTTATCTTATCTGCCCACATTATATCCTCCCAGTATTTCACTACCTTTTTCAAATGTTGTGAAGGAAACTTTTAACAAACTCTAACATACATTTGATTCAGCAATGGAGTCTTGTGTGGTGATGTGCATACAGGCCATGGTGGTGGAGTGCGTTACTCATTATCTTCTTTGAGACAACAGTACCTGCTAATTCCAGGTCTTTTTGAAGCTTCACAAGTGGTCCTTGGCTTTCGGACAGCTCTTTAGATTATTCTTTTTACTCCTCTGTCAGAAATCTTGTGAGATGCACCTGGTTGAGGCAAATTTATTGTGAAATATTTTCTTTTAACTTATGTACTATGGCCCCAACAGTGATCACTGGAACATTCAAAAGCTTAGAAATGCACCTATAACCAACACTGTTGGTTGGAAGGGTCTTGAGACTGCTCTTTTCCTTTATCCATCATGACGTGTCTTTTGTGACACCTTGGCAATGAGACCAGTTAATTTTAATTTGCACTGACAAGGGACTGGGTTGCTGTTTAATAACTGATAGGTTTCAGCTGTTATCTTGGCTTTCCTTGCCTTTTTGCACCTCTCTTTCTTCATGTGTTCAATACTTTTTCCTTAATTAACTTTTAAATTAACTTTTTCCATAACTTAATTTTGGAGCTTATTTGTTTTGGTTTTATTTGTTTGTATGAATTACTTGGGTTGTGAGAAACATTTGCTGAAAATTTAAAGGGGTACTTCGCCCCTAGACATCTTATCCCCTATCCAAAGGATAGGGGATAAGATGTCAGATCGCCGGGGTCCCGCTGCTGGGGACTCCGGGGATCGCTGCTGCAGCACCCTGCTATAATTACTGCGCAGAGCGAGATCGCTGACGGGCAATACAGGGGCCCGAGCACCGTTACATCACGGCTCCGCCCCTTGTGATGTCACGACCCGCCCCCGTCAATACAAGTCTATGGGAGGGGGCGTGGCGGTCATCACGCCCCCTGCCATAGACTTGCATTAAGGGGATGGGCCGTGATGTCATGAGGGGCGGAGCCATGACATCATGCTGCTCCGGCCCCTGTATCGCCCGTCATTACGCACAGAGCGAACTCGCTCTGTGCAGTAACTATGGCGGTGTGCCGCAGCGGCGATCCCCGGGGTCCCCAGCAGTGGGACTGCGGCGATCTATCATCTTATAACCTATCCTTTGGATACGGGATAAGATGCCAGGGGTGGAGTATCCCTTTAATGGCAAAATATATTTAGTGAGAAAAATGGTTACGTGTTCAATACTTATTTTACCTGCTGTATTCTTTCAAATAAGATAAAATCAAATGGCAATATGCATGCATTTTCTATGGTGAGTGGTATATTTCAGCAGCTGTGAGAGCAATGACTGAACTGTGGTGCATCCACTTATAGACCCTTTCGTCAGTCACTTTTTTCATGAATTTTTGGGCATTAACACATGTGGACTTTATTTCTTCAATGATGGCTACTCTTAAGCTAAGTTTCCCCTTGTTTTTTTTTTCCTGGCAGTTTTTGGAAACCCGCCGCTGCAGTTTTTGACCCAAAGCCAGAAGTGCATTAAAAAGGAATAGGACATATAAAGGAAGGACTTACACTTCTCCTCCCTTATGGATCCACTTCTGGAAACTTAGCCTTAAAGGGGTATCCCAGGAAAAAAAAAATTTTGATATCAACTGGCTCCAGAAAGTTAAACAGATTTGTAAATTACTTCTATTAAAAAATCTTAATCCTTCCAATAATTATCAGCTGCTGAAGTTGAGTTGTTCTTTTCTGTCTGGCAACAGTGCTCTATGCTGTCTCAGGAACTGCACAGAGTAGAAGAGGTTTGCTATGGGGATTTGCTTCTACTCTGGACAGTTCCCGAGACAGGTGTCATTAGAGAGCATTTAGACAGAAAAGAACAACTCAACTTCAGCAGCTCATCAGTACTGAAAGGTTTACGATTTTTTAATAGACATCATTTACAAATCTGTTTACCTTTCTGGAGCCAGTTGATGTATGAAAAAAAGTTTTTTCCTGGATAACCCCTTTAAAATGAAAGGAGACTTAGGTGGTGTGCTGAAGAAATGTGAAATGTAGTAAATACAGAGGCACAAAATAGAAGTTTATTTCACAGTTACTTCCATCATATTATTTACTTATATACTTACTAACACCACAGACTATCCATTCAAACACATGAATGTAACAATTTATAGTGCAATAAACATGCATTCCTTAATGTCCTTGTATTTGGGTAACAGTGTTTAAAATCATTAACAAATGGCGACATGCTCTGATTGTTATCTTTGTGAACATTAAGACAGGATCGGTCATAGTCATCGCCAGAAAAGGATGAGAGTTACGTAAACATCCTTTTTTTGTTCCTGTCATGCCAGATACAGTAGGGGTAACAGTAAAACTGAATGTTAGAAGAACAAGTTATCATAAAGCGCCAAAGTTCAAGCGTTAAAACTCTAGACCAATATGAGTAATAAGCCACTACATACACAGGAGTCTAATATGAGTAACAAGTTCAAAGGGGGGCCTGGATGTTTTTAATGGAAAAATATACTATTACATATTATGGATACTAGATTTATCTGGATTAAATGTTATTCCAGGGATTTATTGTGATACTGGAGATGGGAAGAAGTTTTTCCTTTGTGTTAGGGCAATTGGCATCAGCTTCATAGGTTTCTTTTTGCCTTCCTCTTCCAACCTAAAACCCAACATAGTTTGGTTTTAGGTTGAACTTTTTTTTAACCATTTAAACTATATAATTGATCAGCAGAATAAAGGGCTCCCTTGTCAGTTTCATTGGAAGACTTTAAGGGGTACTCCACTTAAGAAGTTATCCCCTATCCAATGGATTCTGCCAGTGATTGGCTGAATGGGATGTCACTTCTCCTCAGCACCTGAACGTCTACGAGGGTGAGGGCCTGGAGGTGAGAGCAGGGGTCCCATACAGGAGGTTGCAGGGGTCCTAGTAGTCAGACCCCAGGGATCAGACACTCATGGCTTATTCATTGGATTGAGGATACAGTGATACAATAATGTTTCCCTTTAAGAAGAGGCCAATGGATTTACCTTTTTATAGAACTTACATTTTTAGGGCTTTTCCCAAACCACTGGAATGATATATTCACATATGAAGCCTGTGTGTGTGGTTGCCCAGCCATGTAAACTCAGTTCAAGTAACTCATGACATTCTTGAGCAGATATTGCTTCCAGAGGCACATCTGAACTGAATAGATTGTTGTAGTTGGTAATAGAAGACTTTTACTCTCCATTGGGGGGAGATTTATCAAAACATGTGCAGAGGAAAACTTGCCCAGTTGCCCATAGCAACCAATCAGATTGCTTCTTTCATTTTTCACAGGCCTTCATAAAAATGAAAGAAGCAAGCTGATTGGTTGCTATGGGCAAGTGGGCAAGTATTCCTCTGCACAGGTTTTCATAAATCTCCCCCCATATAATTATCAAAACCTTTCTAGGGGAAAAGATGCCCAATTGCCCATAGCAACCAATCAGCTCACTTATTTCATTTTTAACAAGGCCTGTGCAAAATGAAAGAAGCAATCTGATTGGTTGCTATGGGCAACTGGGCAACTGGGCAACTTTTCCTTTGCACAGGTTTTGATAAATCTCCCTTGCTTTGCCGTTTTTTGACAGACTTTGTGACGTTGTTTGGCCTAACAAGTTGTCATTGTTTCTGGAGATTTCCACTTCACATTTCTAGTTGACTGGGGCACCTCCCAGTGCAGAAACATGAATGATTTGTTAGAAAGGAGGCACCGTATGATCATACAATATTGCATGTATCCAAATAGCTTATTATAACAAGAATTCTTTGTGGGGGAAAAGGCAACATGGCAATCACAAGAATTTTGACATGCTGAAAATAATTTCCTGATAGAGAAGCATTGAGTTCTGGCAATGGTCATAGTAACCTGGCATTTTATTATTAGCAATTGATGTAGTTAATCTGTACAAATTAGTGTTTACATGCTCATATCCATGGGGTACTCATTATTGTCTTACGATTAAAGAGAAATTGTTGACCATAATACAGCAATTCCGGAACACCTTTTTCTTAGAATTCTGTGTTATACAATTTCTTTGTTATTCCTCTTATCAATGAATCACTTGTTAACAATATGACACTATCCCATGAAAGCTAAGTCCTATAAAACAGAATGGTTAAAGTGCCCCAATGGGTGTGGACCCGCTATTCCTCTTACTGATTTGGCTTTGGGCCAAATTTGGGAGTGAATTCTAAGTAATCCCATTATTTTCAACCTTGGTCACACTCCAGGATGAGGAAGCTGGACTTTTGTTGCAGGGAAGATACGAGGTTGCTACCGAAAGAGTGGTCCTAGTTAGGTAGCAGCTGGCCAGGCAAGCCAGAAAGCCTTGGTGCCAAACATCAGGGAGACAGGCAGGAGGAGCAATCTGATTATGTAGATAGTAAAACAGAGTCTGATGTAGCTGTGCAGGTGTTAGTAGCAGAGCTAAGTGGCTTTGATCAACAGTCCGAGTTTTACATTGGATAATCATCAAGGTGTAAGCAGAGACAGAGGCAGGTAAGTTGCTTGGATCTGGAAAATGATAACACAGCAAATAAGATCATTAGCAGATACCTTCACTTATAGTCCAATTACACTATTGCTCAGACACCATAGAAGAAGATCTCTAATAAAGGTGGTGCCTGGGAGGGATTGGAGAAGGGCAGGAATCAGTGATGTGCGCGGATCCTCAACAGCCTGTGCATGCGTGTGGCCCCTGTGTGGTGTGCCAGAATTTGTTGTCACTCAAAACACTACAGAGGAGGATGTCTAGAGTCTGCAACGGGGAGGGGAAGCTGAGTGGGCACCAAGGTAAGCAGCGGAATGTGCTGCACGCTGGCAGCTGCCATCTGCCGGTGTTGCAATAGTGACACAAAATTTTGAATTAATCCTACATTAGATTTACGGATGCCGATTTGTCAGTTTTAGGTAGTCAAATAATTCCAGTCTTTATATATATATATATATATATATATATATATATATATATATAGCCAAAGTAGATGTGGAGCAGAACAACCCAAAAAAAGAAAAAATGGTGATGGGTGCCAGCAATTCCTAGTCCCAGGTAACGGGTCAAAGGATACACAGCAGAGAAAAAATTGTAGCACTCCAAATTCGATGCAAAAGGTGTAGGATTTATTAGCCTGGCGGCAGCTATGCCGCCAGGCTAATAAATCCTACACCTTTTGCATTGAATTTGGAGTGCTGCAATTTTTTTTCTGCTATATATATATATATATATATAATGCTGATACAGATGCAAAGGAAGCACATACTGACTTTTCCAGTAACCTTCCCAGTTCAGATGGTGTGTAGAAACTTACCACAGCTTAGAACCACAGGACAACTAACCTTGTTAAACTCTGCAGATGTAGTAGTCATTTACTTACATTATACTATATGGCCATTCAACCATCTAATTGTTCTCTGCATTATGGTCCTACAAAGCTTATATTTGGGTTTATATTTGACAGTGGAAAAGAAAAATATATCATCTGCTCTGCTATGTAAAAACAGCAATATGGTTCTTGTAATATTCACTCTAATAGTTACACAAGAAAAATACTATGTTCATATGCTGTTTAGATCACAATCTATTATTCACTGTTATCAGCCGTTTCAGTCCGGGGAAAGGCTAAATATAATGTTCTTTAATGTGATTACTGAAAGGAAGTCCAGGACACTGTCTGTCCTATTATCATTACTTTGTCTCCGGTTCTGAGAGTCTTCAGTAAAATTAGCTGCTCTTTTTTTGTCCTATGCCTTTCATGTTTAGTGCTGCAATAGATAAGATTTATCGGTCAGTGTGTAGAATCGCTAAAACTTATATCTGTTTTTGTGCTTACAGTACAACATACTGATATTAATAAAAAAAAAACTATATACCACCAACATATTCAGGGTACAGGTACACAAAAAGTCGGACATTACACAGTACAAACAATTCAAAGAAGAATAGTTTGGGCCCTGCTCATAAAAGTTTATAATCTAGGAGGAGATTGTGGTCATACTAGAAGCAATAAGTGTTTGGGTTGGACAATGGTCCAGCCGTCTCTAATAAAATAAAGAGATATACATACAAGCTGCATGAGTCAGTCACTTACCAGTATCTGTGTGCATGAAAAGATGAAGTGCAAGGAGTGCGTAGGCGTACTGTAAAATGAAGGGGGTTGACAAATGAAAGGCAGCCTGATTAGAAAATGTGGATAGCCTGTCAAAAGGTATGTTTTTTTTTAAGGCACTCTTAAAAAAATATGGGAAATAACCTGATTGTCTGGGCTATTACATGCCTAAGGACTATTATGTATTGGGAAGGGGAGTGAGAGGTTGGGATTATAAAAGATGTCAAGGTGGCCATACAGTTTATATAACTGTAGACAAACCTTTGTTCAAGTTTTCTCTATGGGGAGGGGTAGGCTGCAACCAGACAGCTCTGGTGCCAGCTTATCCCTCCCAGAACAAAAAGGTCAAGCAGCGAATATCCAACATCCCCAACCTTTCTCTCCACCAATGCCTTCTGTCTGTACAGAGTCAGAAGGCCGCCATACACTCTAGACAGTTGGCCAATCCTGCCATAAGCAGCAGGTTTGGCCAACTTTAGTCTGAGGCGTATGGGCACCATTAGTCTTAGATTATTAGCAGAGCATAGAACTTAGGGAGATGAAACACCGTAGAAAGCTTGTTGGGGTGAGATTGATAATGCACAGTATCAAGACTGGACTGGGACAAAACAGCAGCCTTGGAACACAAACTCCACCAGCCCACATACAAATCCTGATCTAGGCAAGAAATGTTTCCTTGTAGGCCAGGCCGCAGTCTTATATTATCAGGTGGAATAACAAAGGAAGAGCACCACACAGAGTTCAAAATATAGATGCTCCAGAATTATCATCTCATGTTTACTAGAATTATTTACTATAATAGACCGGTCAGCAGAGGTGACAGCTAGAATCCAATGACTTGCAGATGATGTCTTCTCTGGCCCAGACCTTCAAGACGATTTCAGAGTTTCCTGCTAAAACACTTTTGGCCACTCACTTCTGCAGTCACCTCTAGTCTCTGTAGAAACAAATTAATTCATACCCTAGACTCAGAAAAAAAAATTATATCCCCAGACCTCAAACACATTTACATCCCCAGACCCCTACATATATTCACATTTAGGACCCACTAAATACATTCATATCCCCAGACCCCAGATACATTCCAGGACCCCTAAATACATTCATATCCCCAGCCACCCCTCCTCCTAATACATTCATATCCCCAGACACCCCTCCTCCTACTACATTCATATCCCCAGACACCCCTCCTCCTAATATATTCATATCCCCAGACACCCCTCCTCCTAATACATTCATATCCCCAGACACCCCTCCTCCTAATACATTCATAATCTCCAGACTCCTAAATACATTCATATCCCCAGACCCCAGATACATTCCAGGACCCCTAAATACATTCATATCCCCAGCCACCCCTCCTCCTAATACATTCATATCCCCAGACACCCCTCCTCCTAATACATTCATATCCCCAGACACCCCTCCTCCTACTACATTCATATCCCCAGACACCCCTCCTCCTAATACATTCATATCCCCAGACACCCCTCCTCCTAATACATTCATAATCTCCAGACTCCTAAATACATTCATATCCCCAGACCCCAGATACATTCCAGGACCCATAAATACATTCATATCCCCAGCCACCCCTCCTCCTAATACATTCATATCCCCAGACACCCCTCCTCCTACTACATTCATATCCCCAGACACCCCTCCTCCTAATACATTCATATCCCCAGACACCCCTCCTCCTACTACATTCATATCCCCAGACACCCCTCCTCCTAATACATTCATATCCCCAGACACCCCTCCTCCTAATACATTCATAATCTCCAGACTCCTAAATACATTCATATCCCTAGACCCCAGATACATTCCAGGACCCATAAATACATTCATATCCCCAGCCACCCCTCCTCCTAATACATTCATATTCCCAGACACCCCTCCTCCTACTACATTCATATCCCCAGACACCCCTCCTCCTAATACATTCATATTCCCAGACACCCCTCCTCCTAATACATTCATATCCCCAGACAACCCTCCTCCTAATACATTCATATTCCCAGACACCCCTCCTCCTACTACATTCATATCCCCAGACACCCCTCCTCCTAATACATTCATATTCCCAGACACCCCTCCTCCTACTACATTCATATCTCCGGACTCCTAAATACATTCATATCCCCAGACCCCAAATACATATCTCAAGACTTCTAAATACATTTAAATTCCCAGACCCCAAAATAAATGAATATCCTCAAATCCATTATATTCCAGATCCTTAAATTACTACTACATTATTTTCCTCAAACCCCAGATCCATTACATCTCTAAATGCATTTATATCCCCAGACCCCTAAATACCCCCCAGATTACTGTTGCAGTCATTACACTTACTGCACTTCTGACTAGTTTATCTGTTACTTTGTTGTACCACAATTGTGTACTCCGGGAACTAAAGCCATAGCACATCCTTCCCCTCTCATCAACCTATTTAATTGTCTAAATATCATTCTTTAGCTATATAGAGCGGTTTCCCCTCTTTGGATGTCACTTAAATGCATAACTGAGGGATTGATATCAACCCCTCATCCACTTTTTCTCTGTCCAAATCCCTCTCTGAAAGTGGCCCCCACTTTCCTGAAAGACACAGACCACATGATTTCTGCCCTGCACTGATGAGTCATGCTCCCTTTAGTGCTGAGAACTGGAAGGTGTGTGCAGCCTTAGCCAATCAGACACTGAATCTCTCTCTTTGCTGCTCAGAGCAGGAGGATGGGACCTGGCAGAGCAGAGCTGCAATGATTGCTGGGAGATGTCAGCAAGGGGAGAGAACGAATGCAAAGTATATCAAGCAGCCTGAGAAGACAACAGAGTCCATAAGAGCCATGCATATCAGGCAGGATGATTTACAGGGAATATTATACAGATAGTGTGGTGGCTTTGTAGCTTTTACATATATATATTTCTCTGAAGTACTCCTTTAAGCTCCATGCAGCCAGGGAAGCCAAGAGGACATGTCAGATACACTTTACTGCCCATAGTTACTGAACTGAAGGCCTGGGGAATTAGGGGAGAAGCCTGAACCTCACAGACACAAGAGGATATCCAGAAATAGAAAAGAATATCTAATTTCTTTTAAAAACAGCTGTCCTCAGGTTGTGTATGGTATTACAACTTGGCTCTATTCTCTTTAATGGAACTGAGCTGCAATACCATACACAACCTAAGAACAGAGGTAGTGCTTTTTTTTGGGAAGATAGCAGCTTTTTTTTTCTTATTAGTGGATAACCCCTTTAGTAGTTTTTACTGTGCAAGCAGGACGACAGGCGACACAAGGTTGCTCAGGCAGCCGACACAAGGCAGCGATCTGGTCCACAGGGCCGGCAGCCTACTGGGAATTTTCCTAGTATCCCGGTTGAACAGTTGGCTCCTGCATAATATGAGAACAGATCTGTTTTAACCTCTTATGATATTAAAGGGGTACTCCGGTGGAATTTTTTTTTTTAAATCAACTGGTGCCAGAACAGATTTGTAAATTAAGTACAAACGAAGGGTGGAGCCAGCACTGAGTAAAAAGTGTAATCCTTTATTGAAATCCAAAGTTAAAATTCCATGGCAGGTAAAAAAAATGTAAACAAGGACAAAAAGTGCAATGGAATATAGCTTGGAGTCCCCAAATGCCAACACGTTTCAGGCCATGTGGCCCTTAATCATGGCGTGATTAAGGGCCACATGGCCTGAAACGCGTTGGCGTTTGGGACTCCAAGCTATGCTCCATTGCCCTTTTTGTCCTTGTTTACATTTCTTGCCTGCCATGGAATTTTAACTTTGGATTTCAATAAAGGATTACACTTTTTACTCAGTGCTGGCTCCACCCTTCGTTTGTACTTGCTTTGCTCCAGAGGCTGGCCGTGCACGTGTGGGATCAGGTGAGCTGATACAGACTCTTTCCTAATCTTGAGATTTGTAAATTACTTCTATTAACAAATCTTAATCCTTCCAGTACTTATTAGCTGCTGAATACTACAGAGGAAATTCTTTTCTTTTTGGGACACAGAGCTCTCTGCTGACATCATGAGCACAGTGCTCTCTGCTGACATCTCTGTCCATTTTAGGAACTGTCCAGAGCAGCATATGTTTGCTATGGGGATTTTCTCCTACTCTGGACAGTTCTTAAAATGGACAGAGATGTCAGCAGAGAGCACTGTGCTCATGATGTCAGCAGAGAGATCTGTGTTCCAAAAAGAAAATAATTTCCTCTTTAGAATTTAGCAGCTAATAAGTACTGTAAGGATTAAGATTTTTTATAGAAGTAATTTACAAGTCTGTTTAACTTTCTGGCACCAGTTGATTTAAAAAAAAAAAAAAAAAGGCTTTTTTTTTATACAGGCCAAGATGTGCTGATAATAAGCGCTGATCCTGTTGATTGGTCCTCCTTTAATGATCCTTCACATGGCTCAATTATCGTGCATGCCAGGTCACATGAGCATTCGCTGCATTATTTGGTTGGCCCTTTTATTTCATCATTGTCGGTCACACATCCTCTATTTACACAGGGCGATGTGCGGCCAAGAATTATGATTTTAATTTCTAGAAAGATGCAATTGTCTTAGGAATGAACACATTCTTGTTCATCAGCTGATTGACCAGTTATTGTGAATAAGTGTTCCTACAAATGCTTATTTGGCTGGTAATTGGTCCTTTTAAAAAGATCCTTAAAGGAGTTGTCTAGTTTGGATAACCTACAAGTGCTATGAAGTCAAGTTGACCTCTGCCGGAACCCATTACAATCAGCAATTATAACCCAGGTAACCACAAAGTAATTGCCTATTTTCCAGGCATAAAATGTGCACAATAGAATAGTGTTAGGAAACACAGATACAATAAGTCAATTCATTATTCCCTACAGTAGTGACTTATTGTGTTCTACAATGGAACTGGCCCACTTCTGCATAACAAAAGGTTATGATGTTGTCTATGGGGTGTAATGCGTAACTCCAAAACAATGGCAGGGAATATGTCTAATTACCATTGTAGTGTTGTATTTATTCTTTACATAGCTTTTCGTTTCTATGACATGCTGTTACGCCGAGCGCTCCGGGTCCCCGCTCCTCCCCGGAGCGCTCGCTTCACTCTCCCCGCTGCAGCGCTCCGGTCACGTCCTCTGACCCGGGGCGCTGCGATTCCGCTGCCAGCCGGGATGCGATTCGCGATGCGGGTAGCGCCCGCTCGCGATGCGCACCCCGGCTCCCCTACCTGACTCGCTCTCCATCTGTTCTGTCCCGGCGCGCGCGGCCTCGCTCCCTAGGGCGCGCGCGCGCCGGGTCTCTGCGATTTAAAGGGCCACTGCGCCGCTGATTGGCGCAGTGGTTCCAATTAGTGTGTTCACCTGTGCACTTCCCTATATCACCTCACTTCCCCTGCACTCCCTTGCCGGATCTTGTTGCCTTAGTGCCAGTGAAAGCGTTCCTTGTGTGTTCCTTGCCTGTGTTTCCAGACCTTCTGCCGTTGCCCCTGACTACGATCCTTGCTGCCTGCCCCGACCTTCTGCTACGTCCGACCTTGCTTCTACTACTCCCTTGTACCGCGCCTATCTTCAGCAGCCAGAGAGGTGAGCCGTTGCTAGTGGATACGACCTGGTCACTACCGCCGCAGCAAGACCATCCCGCTTTGCGGCGGGCTCTGGTGAAAACCAGTAGTGGCTTAGAACCGGTCCACTAGCACGGTCCACGCCAATCCCTCTCTGGCACAGAGGATCCACTACCTGCCAGCCGGCATCGTGACAGTAGATCCGGCCATGGATCCCGCTGAAGTTCCTCTGCCAGTTGTCGCTGACCTCACCACGGTGGTCGCCCAGCAGTCACAACAGATAGCGCAACAAGGCCAACAGCTGTCTCAACTGACCGTTATGCTACAACAGTTACTACCACAGCTTCAGCAGTCATCTCCGCCGCCAGCTCCTGCACCTCCTCCGCAGCGAGTGGCCGCTCCTGGGCTACGCCTATCCTTGCCGGATAAATTTGATGGGGACTCTAAGTTTTGCCGTGGCTTTCTTTCCCAATGTTCCCTGCATCTGGAGATGATGTCGGACCTGTTTCCCACTGGAAGGTCTAAGGTGGCTTTCGTAGTCAGCCTTCTGTCCGGAAAAGCCCTGTCATGGGCCACACCGCTCTGGGACCGCAATGACCCCGTCACTGCCTCTGTACACTCCTTCTTCTCGGAAATCCGAAGTGTCTTTGAGGAACCTGCCCGAGCCTCTTCTGCTGAGACTGCCCTGTTGAACCTGGTCCAGGGTAATTCTTCCGTTGGCGAGTATGCCGTACAATTCCGTACTCTTGCTTCAGAATTGTCCTGGAATAATGAGGCCCTCTGCGCGACCTTCAAAAAAGGCCTATCCAGCAACATTAAAGATGTTCTGGCCGCACGAGAAATTCCTGCTAATCTACATGAACTTATTCACCTAGCCACTCGCATTGACATGCGTTTTTCCGAAAGGCGTCAGGAACTCCGCCAAGATATGGACTCTGTTCGCACGAGGCGTTTCTCCTCCTCGGCTCCTCTCTCCTCTGGTCCCCTGCAATCTGTTCCTGTGCCTTCCGCCGTGGAGGCTATGCAGGTCGACCGGTCTCGCCTGACACCTCAAGAGAGGACACGACGCCGTATGGAGAACCTCTGCCTGTACTGTGCTAGTACCGAACACTTCCTGAGGGATTGTCCTATCCGTCCTCCCCGCCTGGAAAGACGTACGCTGACTCCGCACAAAGGTGAGACAGTCCTTGATGTCTACTCTGCTTCTCCACGTCTTACAGTGCCTGTGCGGATGTCTGCCTCTGCCTTCTCCTTCCCTGCTGTGGCCTTCTTGGACTCTGGATCTGCAGGAAATTTTATTTTGGCCTCTCTCGTCAACAGGTTCAACATCCCGGTGACCAGTCTCGCCAGACCCCTCTACATCAATTGTGTAAATAATGAAAGATTGGACTGTACCATACGTTTCCGCACGGAGCCCCTTCTTATGTGCATCGGATCTCATCATGAGAGGATTGAACTTTTGGTCCTCCCCAATTGCACCTCGGAAATTCTCCTTGGACTTCCCTGGCTTCAACTTCATTCCCCAACCCTGGATTGGTCCACTGGGGAGATCAAGAGTTGGGGGTCCTCTTGTTCCAAGAACTGTCTAAAACCGGTTCCCAGTAACCCTTGCCGTAACTCTGTGGTTCCTCCAGTAACCGGTCTCCCTAAGGCCTATATGGACTTCGCGGATGTTTTCTGCAAAAAACAAGCTGAGACTCTACCTCCTCACAGGCCTTATGATTGCCCTATCGACCTCCTCCCGGGTACTACTCCACCCCGGGGCAGAATTTATCCTCTCTCTGCCCCAGAGACTCTTGCCATGTCCGAATACGTCCAGGAGAATCTAAAAAAGGGCTTTATCCGTAAATCCTCCTCTCCTGCCGGAGCCGGATTTTTCTTTGTGTCCAAAAAAGATGGCACCCTACGTCCTTGCATTGACTACCGCGGTCTTAATAAAATCACGGTTAAGAACCGCTACCCTTTACCCCTCATCTCTGAACTCTTTGATCGCCTCCAAGGTGCCCACATCTTTACTAAATTGGACTTAAGAGGCGCCTATAACCTCATCCGCATCAGAGAGGGGGACGAGTGGAAAACGGCATTTAACACCAGAGATGGACACTTTGAGTATCTGGTCATGCCCTTTGGCCTGTGCAACGCCCCTGCCGTCTTCCAAGACTTTGTCAATGAAATTTTTCGTGATCTGTTATACTCCTGTGTTGTTGTATATCTGGACGATATCCTAATTTTTTCTGCCAATCTAGAAGAACACCGCCAGCATGTCCGTATGGTTCTTCAGAGACTTCGTGACAACCAACTCTATGCCAAAATTGAGAAATGTCTGTTTGAATGCCAATCTCTTCCTTTTCTAGGATATTTGGTCTCTGGCCAGGGACTACAGATGGATCCAGACAAACTCTCTGCCGTCTTAGATTGGCCACGCCCCTCCGGACTCCGTGCTATCCAACGCTTTTTGGGGTTCGCCAATTATTACAGGCAATTTATTCCACATTTTTCTACCATTGTGGCTCCTATCGTGGCTTTAACCAAAAAAAATGCTGATCCCAAGTCCTGGCCTCCTCAAGCAGAAGACGCCTTTAAACGACTCAAGTCTGCCTTTTCTTCGGCTCCCGTCCTCTCCAGACCTGACCCTTCCAAACCCTTCCTATTGGAGGTTGATGCCTCCTCAGTGGGAGCTGGAGCTGTTCTTCTACAAAAAAATTCTTCCGGACATGCTGTCACTTGTGGTTTTTTCTCTAGGACCTTCTCTCCAGCGGAGAGGAACTACTCCATCGGGGATCGAGAGCTTCTAGCCATTAAATTAGCACTTGGGGAATGGAGGCATCTGCTGGAGGGATCAAGTTCTCCTGTTATTATCTACACCGACCACAAGAACCTCTCCTACCTCCAGTCTGCCCAACGGCTGAATCCTCGCCAGGCCCGGTGGTCTCTGTTCTTTGCCCGATTTAATTTTGAGATTCACTTTCGTCCTGCCGATAAGAACATTAGGGCCGATGCTCTCTCTCGTTCCTCGGATGCCTCAGAAGTTGAACTCTCTCCGCAACACATCATTCCACCTGACTGCCTGATCTCCACTTCTCCTGCCTCCATCAGGCAGACTCCTCCAGGAAAGACCTTTGTTTCTCCTCGCCAACGCCTCGGAATCCTCAAATGGGGTCACTCCTCCCATCTCGCAGGTCATGCGGGTATCAAGAAATCTGTGCAACTCATCTCCCGCTTCTATTGGTGGCCGACTCTGGAGACGGATGTTGTGGACTTTGTGCGAGCCTGCACTATCTGTGCCCGGGATAAGACTCCTCGCCAGAAGCCCGCTGGTTTTCTTCATCCTCTGCCTGTCCCCGAACAGCCTTGGTCTCTGATTGGTATGGATTTCATTACTGATTTACCCCCTTCCCGTGGCAACACTGTTATTTGGGTGGTCGTTGATCGATTCTCCAAAATGGCACATTTCATCCCTCTTCCTGGTCTTCCTTCTGCGCCTCAGTTGGCTAAACAATTTTTTGTACACATTTTTCGTCTTCACGGGTTGCCTACGCAGATTGTCTCGGATAGAGGCGTCCAATTCGTGTCTAAATTCTGGAGGGCTCTCTGTAAACAACTCAAGATTAAATTAAATTTTTCTTCTGCATATCATCCCCAGTCCAATGGACAAGTAGAAAGAATTAACCAGATCTTGGGTGATTATTTGCGACATTTTGTTTCCTCCCGCCAGGATGACTGGGCAGATCTCCTCCCATGGGCCGAATTCTCGTATAACTTCAGGGTCTCTGAGTCTTCCTCCAAATCCCCATTTTTCGTGGTGTACGGCCGTCACCCTCTTCCCCCCCTCCCTACTCCCTTGCCCTCTGGTCTGCCCGCTGTGGATGAAATTTCTCGTGACCTTTCCATCATATGGAGAGAGACCCAAAATTCTCTCTTACAGGCTTCATCACGCATGAAGAAGTTCGCGGATAAGAAAAGAAGAGCTCCTCCCGTTTTTTCCCCTGGAGACAAGGTATGGCTCTCCGCTAAATATGTCCGCTTCCGTGTCCCTAGCTACAAGTTGGGACCACGCTACCTTGGTCCTTTCAAAATTTTGTGTCAAATTAATCCTGTCTCTTATAAACTTCTTCTTCCTCCTTCTCTTCGTATCCCTAATGCCTTTCACGTCTCTCTTCTCAAACCACTCATCCTCAACCGTTTTTCTCCCAAATCTGTTCCTCCCACTCCTGTTTCCGGCTCCTCGGACATCTTCTCGGTCAAAGAAATTTTAGCTGCCAAAAAGGTCAGAGGAAAAAATTTTTTTTTAGTGGACTGGGAGGGTTGTGGTCCTGAAGAGAGATCCTGGGAACCTGAGGACAACATCCTGGACAAAAGTCTGCTCCTCAGGTTCTCAGGCTCTAAGAAGAGGGGGAGACCCAAGGGGGGGGGGTACTGTTACGCCGAGCGCTCCGGGTCCCCGCTCCTCCCCGGAGCGCTCGCTTCACTCTCCCCGCTGCAGCGCTCCGGTCACGTCCTCTGACCCGGGGCGCTGCGATTCCGCTGCCAGCCGGGATGCGATTCGCGATGCGGGTAGCGCCCGCTCGCGATGCGCACCCCGGCTCCCCTACCTGACTCGCTCTCCATCTGTTCTGTCCCGGCGCGCGCGGCCTCGCTCCCTAGGGCGCGCGCGCGCCGGGTCTCTGCGATTTAAAGGGCCACTGCGCCGCTGATTGGCGCAGTGGTTCCAATTAGTGTGTTCACCTGTGCACTTCCCTATATCACCTCACTTCCCCTGCACTCCCTTGCCGGATCTTGTTGCCTTAGTGCCAGTGAAAGCGTTCCTTGTGTGTTCCTTGCCTGTGTTTCCAGACCTTCTGCCGTTGCCCCTGACTACGATCCTTGCTGCCTGCCCCGACCTTCTGCTACGTCCGACCTTGCTTCTACTACTCCCTTGTACCGCGCCTATCTTCAGCAGCCAGAGAGGTGAGCCGTTGCTAGTGGATACGACCTGGTCACTACCGCCGCAGCAAGACCATCCCGCTTTGCGGCGGGCTCTGGTGAAAACCAGTAGTGGCTTAGAACCGGTCCACTAGCACGGTCCACGCCAATCCCTCTCTGGCACAGAGGATCCACTACCTGCCAGCCGGCATCGTGACACATGCATTATTATAATTACAACTCAGTAATATATAACCTTTCCCTATTAGCAGTTGCATGTATGCAGACATAGATTTTGGGAACGCATATGTCTTTTTCTTCAGGTAGTGTATGCCCTAAAACTGTTATAGCTGCCGGCCCCTTAGGCTAGGTTTCCACAAAGGTTTTTTTGGGGTGTTTTATATGAATACTGCCGCTGCAGTTTTTGAGTCAAAGTCAGAAGTGGATCCAGTAGGAAGGAAAAGTATAAGTCCTTCCCTTATATTTCCCATTCCTTTTGAATACACTTTTGGCTTTGGCTCAGAACAGGAAAGTGGCAGTTTTCCAAAAAACACCAGGAAAAAACCTGTGTGGAAACCTAGCCTCAAGGAGACAGCCCCTTTATTTTGACACCTGGTCACCATAAGTAACATTTAGCCTTCGGTGCACAGGTCACTATGTTATGGTTCTATGCATGCTATTACGCCGAGCGCTCCGGGTCCCCGCTCCTCCCCGGAGCGCTCGCAGCATTCTCTCATTCGCAGCGCCCCGATCAGACCTGCTGACCGGGTGCGCTGCGATATTACTCCCAGCCGGGATGCGATTCGCGATGCGGGACGCGCCCGCTCGCGATGCGCATCTCGGCTCCCGTACCTGACCTGTTCCCCGTCTGTGTTGTCCCGGCACGCGCGGCCCCGCTCCTTAGGGCGCGCGCGCGCCGGGTCTCTGCCATTTAAAGGCCCGCTGCGCCACTGATTGGCGCAGCAGGCCTAATCAGTATTCTCACCTGTGCACTCCCTACTTATACCTCACTTCCCCTGCACTCCCTCGCCGGATCTTGTTGCCATTGTGCCAGTGAAAGCGTTCCCTTGTGTGTTCCTAGCCTGTGTTCCAGACCTCCTGCCGTTGCCCCTGACTACGATCCTTGCTGCCTGCCCTGACCTTCTGCTACGTCCGACCTTGCTCTTGTCTACTCCCTTGTACCGCGCCTATCTTCAGCAGTCAGAGAGGTTGAGCCGTTGCTGGTGGATACGACCTGGTTGCTACCGCCGCTGCAAGACCATCCCGCTTTGCGGCGGGCTCTGGTGAATACCAGTAGCAACTTAGAACCGGTCCACCAGCACGGTCCACGCCAATCCCTCTCTGGCACAGAGGATCCACCTCCAGCCAGCCGAATCGTGACAGTAGATCCGGCCATGGATCCCGCTGAAGTCCCACTGCCAGTTGTCGCCGACCTCACCACGGTGGTCGCCCAGCAGTCGCAACAGATAGCGCAACAAGGTCACCAGCTGTCTCAACTGACCGTGATGCTACAGCAGCTATTACCACAGCTCCAGCAACAATCTCCTCCGCCAGCTCCTGCACCTCCTCCGCAGCGAGTGGCCGCTTCCGGCTTACGATTATCCTTGCCGGATAAATTTGATGGGGACTCTAAGTTTTGCCGTGGCTTTCTTTCGCAATGTTCCCTGCACTTGGAGATGATGTCGGACCAGTTTCCAACTGAAAGGTCTAAGGTGGCTTTCGTAGTCAGCCTTCTGTCTGGGAAAGCTCTGTCATGGGCCACACCGCTCTGGGACCGCAATGACCCCGTCACTGCCTCTGTACACTCCTTCTTCACGGAGATCCGAAGTGTCTTTGAGGAACCTGCCCGAGCCTCTTCTGCTGAGACTGCCCTGCTGAACCTGGTCCAGGGTAATTCTACTGTTGGCGAGTACGCCATCCAATTCCGTACTCTTGCCTCCGAATTATCCTGGAATAATGAGGCCCTCTGCGCGACCTTTAAAAAAGGCCTATCCAGCAACATTAAAGATGTGCTGGCCGCACGAGAAATTCCTGCTAACCTGCATGAACTTATTCATCTTGCCACCCGCATTGACATGCGTTTTTCCGAAAGGCGTCAGGAGCTCCGCCAGGATATGGACTTTGTTCGCACGAGGCTGTTTCTCTCCCCGGCTCCTCTCTCCTCTGGTCCTCTGCAATCCGTTCCTGTGCCTCCCGCCGTGGAGGCTATGCAAGTTGACCAGTCTCGCTTGACACCTCAAGAGAGGACACGACGCCGCATGGAGAACCTATGCCTGTACTGTGCCGGTACCGAACACTTCTTGAAAGATTGTCCTATCCGTCCTCCCCGCCTGGAAAGACGTATGCTGACTCCGCACAAAGATGAGACAGTTCTTGATGTCTACTCTGCTTCTCCACGCCTTACTGTACCTGTGTGAATATCTTCCTCTACCTTCTCCTTCTCTGCTACGGCCTTCTTGGATTCCGGATCTGCAGGAAATTTTATTTTGGCCTCTCTCATCAACAGGTTCAACATCCCGGTGACCAGTCTCGCCAGACCCCTCTACATCAATTCTGTTAACAATGAAAGATTGGACTGTACCGTGCGTTACCGCACGGAACCTATCCTAATGTGCATCGGACCTCATCACGAAAAAATTGAATTTTTGGTCCTCTCCAACTGCACTTCTGAAATTCTTCTTGGATTACCGTGGCTTCAACGCCATTCCCCAACCCTTGATTGGTCCACAGGAGAAATCAAGAACTGGGGTACTTCTTGTCACAAGGACTGTCTTAAATCGGTGCCCAGTACTCCTTGCCGTGACCCTTTGGTTCCCCCTGTATCCGGTCTTCCTAAGGCTTATATCGACTATTCTGACGTTTTTTGCAAAAAGCAAGCTGAGACTTTGCCTCCTCACAGGCCTTATGACTGTCCTATTGACCTCCTCCCGGGTACCACCCCACCCCGGGGCAGAATCTATCCTCTGTCTGCTCCAGAGACTCTTGCCATGTCGGAGTACATCCAGGAGAATTTAAAAAAGGGGTTTATCCGCAAGTCCTCCTCTCCTGCCGGAGCTGGATTTTTTTTTGTGTCCAAAAAAGATGGCTCCCTACGTCCTTGTATTGATTACCGCGGACTTAATAAAATCACGGTAAAAAAACGCTACCCCTTACCTCTTATCTCGGAACTCTTTGATCGCTTACAAGGTGCCCACATCTTTACCAAACTGGACTTAAGAGGTGCTTATAATCTCATCCGCATCAGGGAGGGGGACGAATGGAAGACTGCATTTAACACCAGACATGGACACTTTGAGTATCTGGTCATGCCCTTTGGCCTATGCAACGCCCCTGCCGTCTTCCAAGACTTTGTTAAAGAAATTTTTCGTGATCTCCTATATTCCTGTGTTGTGGTTTATCTGGACGATATTCAGATTTTTTCTGCCAACTTAGAAGAACACCGCCAGCATGTCCGCATGGTTCTTCAGAGACTTCGTGACAATCAACTTTATGCCAAAATGGAGAAATGTCTCTTTGAATGTCAATCTCTTCCTTTCCTAGGATACTTGGTCTCTGGCCAGGGACTACAAATGGACCCAGATAAACTCTCTGCCGTCTTAGATTGGCCACGCCCCTCCGGACTCCGTGCTATCCAACGTTTTTTGGGGTTCGCCAATTATTACAGACAGTTTATTCCACACTTTTCCACTATTGTGGCTCCTATCGTGGCTTTAACCAAGAAAAATGCCAATCCCAAGTCCTGGTCCCCCCAAGCCGAAGACGCATTTAAACATCTCAAGTCTGCCTTTTCTTCCGCTCCCGTGCTCTCCAGACCTGACCCATCTAAACCCTTCCTATTGGAGGTAGATGCCTCCTCAGTGGGAACTGGAGCTGTCCTTCTACAAAAAAATTCTTCCGGGCATGCTGTGACTTGTGGTTTTTTTTCTAGGACCTTCTCCCCGGCGGAGAGAAACTATTCCATCGGGGATCGAGAACTACTGGCCATTAAATTGGCGCTTGAGGTATGGAGGCACCTGCTGGAGGGATCAAAATTTCCAGTTATCATATACACTGATCACAAGAATCTCTCCTACCTCCAGTCTGCCCAACGACTGAACCCTCGCCAGGCTAGGTGGTCGTTGTTCTTTGCCCGTTTTAACTTTGAAATCCATTTTCGCCCTGCTGACAAGAACATTAGGGCCGATGCCCTCTCTCGTTCTTCTGATGCCTCTGAAGTAGAGGTCTCTCCGCAACACATCATTCCTCCGGACTGTCTGATCTCCACTTCTCCAGCTTCCATCAGGCAAACTCCTCCAGGGAAGACCTTCGTTTCTCCACGCCAGCGTCTCGGGATTCTCAAATGGGGACACTCCTCCCACCTCGCAGGCCATGTGGGCATCAAAAAATCCTTGCAACTCATCTCTCGATTTTATTGGTGGCCGACTCTCGAGACTGATGTTATTGATTTTGTGCGGGCCTGTACTGTCTGTGCCCGGGATAAGACTCCTCGCTAGAAGCCTGCTGGTCTCCTTCATCCTCTGCCTGTTCCTGAACAGCCTTGGTCACAGATTGGTATGGACTTTATTACGGACTTGCCCTCATCCCGTGGCAACACAGTTGTTTGGGTGGTCGTTGATCGATTTTCCAAGATGGCACATTTTATTCCTCTTCCTGGTCTTCCTTCAGCGCCTCAGTTGGCAAAGCAATTTTTTATACACATTTTTCGCCTTCACGGTTTGCCCACGCATATCGTCTCAGATAGAGGCGTCCAATTCGTGTCTAAATTCTGGAGGGCCCTCTGTAAACAGCTCAAGATCAAATTAAACTTCTCTTCTTCTTATCATCCCCAATCCAATGGGCAAGTAGAAAGAGTTAATCAGGTCCTGGGTGACCATTTACGGCATTTTGTTTCCTCCCGCCAGGATGACTGGGCCGAATTTTCATACAACTTCAGAGTCTCCGAATCTTCTGCTAAATCCCCATTTTTCGTGGTGTACGGCCGTCACCCTCTTCCTCCCCTCCCTACTCCCTTGCCCTCTGGTTTGCCCGCTGTGGATGAAGTGACTCGTGATCTTTCCACCATATGGAAAGAGACCCAAAATTCTCTTTTACAGGCTTCATCCCGGATGAAAAGATTTGCTGATAAAAAAAGAAGAACTCCCCCCATTTTTGCTCCCGGAGACAAGGTATGGCTCTCCGCTAAATATGTCCGCTTTCGTGTCCCCAGTTACAAACTGGGACCACGCTAACCTTGGTCCTTTCAAAATCAAGTGCCAGATCAACCCTGTCTCTTACAAACTCCTTCTTCCTCCTTCTCTCCGTATTCCCAATGCCTTCCATGTCTCTCTCCTTAAACCACTCATCCTTAACCGCTTCTCTCCCAAAGTTGTTTCTCCCACTCCAGTTTCCGGATCTTCTGACGTCTTTTCTGTGAAGGAGATTCTAGCATCCAAAACGATCAGAGGTAAAAGATTCTTCTTGGTCGACTGGGAGAATTGCGGCCCTGAGGAGAGATCCTGGGAACCTGAGGACAACATCCTGGACAAAAGTCTTATCCTCAGGTTCTCAGGCTCCCCGGAGCGCTCGCAGCGTTCTCTCATTCGCAGCGCCCCGGTCAGACCTGCTGACCGGGTGCGCTGCGATATTACTCCCAGCCGGGATGCGATTCGCGATGCGGGACGCGCCCGCTCGCGATGCGCATCTCGGCTCCCGTACCTGACCCGTTCCCCGTCTGTGTTGTCCCGGCGTGCGCGGCCCCGCTCCTTAGGGCGCGCGCGCGCCGGGTCTTGGCCATTTAAAGGGCCGCTGCGCCACTGATTGGCGCAGCAGGCCTAATCAGTATTCTCACCTGTGCACTCCCTACTTATACCTCACTTCCCCTGCACTCCCTCGCCGGATCTTGTTGCCATTGTGCCAGTGAAAGCGTTCCCTTGTGTGTTCCTAGCCTGTGTTCCAGACCTCCTGCCGTTGCCCCTGACTACGATCCTTGCTGCCTGCCCTGACCTTGTTACGCCGAGCGCTCCGGGTCCCCGCTCCTCCCCGGAGCGCTCGCAACTTCCTCGCAATCGCAGCGCCCCGGTCAGACCTGCTGACCGGGTGCGCTGCGATACCTCTCCCAGCCGGGATGCGATTCGCGATGCGGGTGGCGCCCGCTCGCGATGCGCACCCCGGCTCCCGTACCTGACTCGCTCTCCGTCGGTCCTGTCCCGGCGCGCGCGGCCCCGCTCCTTAGGGCGCGCGCGCGCCGGGTCTCTACGATTTAAAGGGCCACTGCGCCGCTGATTGGCGCAGTTGGCTTAATTAGTTTATTCACCTGTGCACTTCCCTATATAACCTCACTTCCCCTTTCCTTCCTTGCCGGATCTTGTTGCCATCGTGCCAGTGAAAGCGTTTCCCAGTGTGTTCCTAGCCTGTGTTCCAGACCTCCTGCCGTTGCCCCTGACTACGATCCTTGCTGCCTGCCCCGACCTTCTGCTACGTCCGACCTTGCTCTTGTCTACTCCCTTGTACCGCGCCTATCTTCAGCAGTCAGAGAGGTTGAGCCGTTGCTAGTGGATACGACCTGGTTGCTACCGCCGCTGCAAGACCATCCCGCTTTGCGGCGGGCTCTGGTGAAAACCAGTAGCAGCTTAGAACCGGTCCACTAGCACGGTCCACGCCAATCCCTCTCTGGCACAGAGGATCCACCTCCTGCCAGCCGAATCGTGACAGACCTTCTGCTACGTCCGACCTTGCTCTTGTCTACTCCCTTGTACCGCGCCTATCTTCAGCAGTCAGAGAGGTTGAGCCGTTGCTGGTGGATACGACCTGGTTGCTACCGCCGCTGCAAGACCATCCCGCTTTGCGGCGGGCTCTGGTGAATACCAGTAGCAACTTAGAACCGGTCCACCAGCACGGTCCACGCCAATCCCTCTCTGGCACAGAGGATCCACCTCCAGCCAGCCGAATCGTGACAAATGCTTTATTATATTAACTGTTGTATGATATTTACTCAATACGCTAGATGCTGGCTGCGGGGGTCATGATGTCATGGCCACGCCTCTCATGACATCACGCCTTTCCCCCTCAATGCAAGTCAATGGGAGGGGGCATGGCGTGACATGCATTGAGGGTATGTAGCATGGCGTGACATCACGAGGGGCTTGGTCATGACTCCTGCAGCCCGCACCTAGCATTCGGAACAAAATGTTCAGAACACTGGGGCAGTGGAGTTGAATGGGGATTGAGGAATGAGCTACTGCCAGACACACTTGACAGTGATGGCTTATGTACTGGTTGAAGGATCAAGCCGTATGCCAATGTCTGTCATAGTCGAACTCTTCAGCTTAAAGGCGTTCTCCACCATAAGGTGATTTTAGTACGTACCTGGCAGACAGTAATAGACATGCTTAGGAAGGATCTGCGCTTGTCTTGGGGCTAAATGGCTATGTCATGAGATTACCATAACACTGTGGCTACATTTTTGTGAACTAGTATTTCCTGTTTCACTTTTCTTTTTTTGACTACAAATCCCACAATTCTATTTTCCTCCTTCCCACACATCAGCCACCCCACCCAGTGAAGCATAAATGAGCTGCAGACCTTTGGTTTTCAATCAGGGTGCCTCCAGCTGTTGCATTACTTGCAGATTGATCGCTCCACCCATTGAAGCAGACAGGCTCCCTGTCATCAGCTGACTAGTGAGTCAGGTCTCGGCCGCATTGCAAGCTGGGAAAAATCTGAGACAACAGTCATTTTGTATGCTGATAACAGTAAATATTGGGGTGAAAATCACATAAGAATTGTGAGAAAACCGTCACACACAGGTACAGACACTATATTATGAACTGCACTAACTTTACAGCCCCTGTAGCATAATCAAATAAAAAAAAAATCCTGGAATACCCCTTTAAACTTACAGCCAAATTAGCATGTATAGCTTACTTTGCTCGTAGTGCATGTGGCCTGTTTAAGATACAGAAATCCTAGTGTTCTTTCAAAATACCCAAGCCACCTGTTCATATGTAAATGATGGCCATAGGTTTATTTTGCCCATATCTTGCACTCATCGTCACTAGTCCTACAGTGTCATCTGTTTTATTCCAACATAGCTGCATTCATGATTTTCATTATTGTAACTGGGACATGTAATCACCAGTCTAACTTACAGAAAAACACAATGCTTATTGTGTCAGATAAAGTGTTCAACAATACTGGTGAATTATTGTTTCCAGTCAGATGTTCGCTGATACCTGAATGAAACAATGTTGACCAATGAGCCAATGTTATGCTGGCCTTTTCAATTGCCAGATCTAACACCCTGCAACTTCTTTCTGTGGAGTTATATCAAGGACTTGATGTATCTGACCCCCCCCCCCCCCCCCCCCCCCCCCAACCACAGGATCTGATCGACCTGAGACAATGCATCACTGAAACAGTATCTGGACAGAACTCAACTACCCCCTAGACATCTGGCATGTCACCACTGGAAATCACATATATATATATATATATATATATATATATATATATATATATATATAGTAAATTTGAGTAGCGATATTAGTCCAGTGATGCAGATGCAAATCAAAAAAATGTTGCAGTATCTTGTAATATCTTTTTTTATTGGACTAACAGAATTTTGTAGAGACAAGCTTTCGGGATTCCTCCCTTTATCAAGACCAGAGCAAATCTAAGCTTGAACTTGATAAAGGGAGGAATCCCGAAAGCTTGTCTCTACAAAATTCTGTTAGTCCAATAAAAAAAGGCATTACAAGATACTCTAACATTTTATGATTTGCATCTATCTATCTATTATATATATTAGTAAAAAAAAAAAAAAAAAAGTGCAGCACTCCTTCAAAAGATTGTAGAAAAAAATTTGATTTATTTGCTCACATAGCAGCTGCTATGTGAGGAAATAAATCCA
The DNA here is from genome assembly GCF_029499605.1 of Hyla sarda. NCBI lineage: Eukaryota > Metazoa > Chordata > Amphibia > Anura > Hylidae > Hyla > Hyla sarda. The sequence goes on from NC_079195.1 coordinate 115,604,360, forward strand.
CTTTTTTTTTTGTTTTTTTTTACACTATTTGGAGGAGTGCTGCGCTTTTTTACTATTTTGTATTCTGTGGACTGTGATAGAGTCTGGGGCGCCTGAACCTGCTATGAACTTGGATAAGTAGTGCTGTATTACATATATATATATATATATATATATATATATATATATATATATATATATTTGCATGTTAATAAATGTGTGTTATGTTCTCTGCTTTTGCACCATCCTTTTTGAATCCCCCTGTATATCCCCTAGTGGTGCCCTCTGGGCTGTCTTACTGAACATAATATAAAATGTAGTCTTTACATTACTGCTGCATTACTTTGCCTTATTCCCCTCTTCCACTTTCCCTAAAAAGGAGAAAGCGTACAATAAACAGACATTTAAACAGGTCTGGAAGAAAGGTTTAACTAAAAACATTACCTGCATCACCCAAAATATTTAGGGTACTGAGTACACAATATTGCTGCGATACACAGAGCTGTTATCTATGTATTTATTTAAGACAATATCACCGGGATGTCAGGGCATTCATAAGGCAGAACAAGTTGAGTACATACGTAAAGCTGAGTGTGCAGCCTGGGTTCTCGCCCCCTCCACCTCCTAATTCCAGTGTGATGGTGTTCCTGGGAGGAGCGTGTACAGGCTGGGAGCAGAGAGCTGCATGAGGGATCCCGCCTCTCTTTACACATCTGTATTCAGCTAGAGAAGACAATACCAGAAGAGTGGGGTACCCTAGTTTTGAAGAGGGGAGAGACAGGAGAGAAGCAGCCCCAAATCAGGGTGGGAGGAGACCCCCTATCCCTCTCTAATCTGCATTTTGTAGAGCTGTGAGTTGATTCCCTCTTGTAAACCCATCTCAGTCCTGCATCTACAAGTAACTGTCTTTTACTTTTGTGTCACTGAAGTCTTTGTGCCTCCCCCAGTCTGTGTTCTCCAAATGTGTGCCTGTCTGACCTTTTTCCCCACTACTCAGTCTGTGACTGCCTACGGATGCCTGGGTGCTACTCTCTTAGTATGTGACAACCTGATGCTGTGCACTTTGTATTGGCTATCCCCTAATGTCACTCCTTTCTATCCCAGGCTGTCCTTTATAAAAGGCGTTTTATCATCGGTTACGTCAAATAAAAGCAGGAACGCCAATCTCAACCATGCAGCAATCCCAACCAAGGTAAGACAATCTCCCGGCTCAGTGGCCTATTATTCAAATATTATTGTATACTGTATGGATGATATGTAGCTCTTTTGTTTAATACAACCTTTAGTTGTGTTTAACAAATATGTCATTGGTTGGAATGCAGAAGACAATCAACCGGGACAATCGACCCAGTCTTTGGCTGGTTGTATTACGATGCTATGGGCCGGGCTACAGATATAACAATACGTAAGCCAGGTGACTTGACTTGCACATCATCTTCCATAATAGTCTCAGTATGGAACCCAGTATTCCATAATCTTTACGCCCTCCCATGACTATTGTAAAGAATGACCTCCTTTCAGTGCTTTGCCAACTCCAAGTTCCTCAGCCATTATCTTAAATGCTTTGCCTGACAGGGTTAATAGGGGGATTTCCTCCAGACGCCAATTAGGGTGGGAATTCTGGAAGCCAATATTGAAGCCATTGTGGTCATACTCTTCATTCGGGATTCTGAAGCCTGAGAAAAATAGTTTGTCAGGTCGGAGGCTCCGAAATAAGTTCAGAACAATGGCGCAGGGCTTAGGCGGCTCATTTATATTCAACGCATGTGAAGGAATTTGATCGAAAATAAAGGTCTCTATACCCAAGGAGAGTGTAGAGTTGGATAAACTATGCTAAACTATGCACTTCTTTGTGGGACACATTCAGATATGGGATTTGTATCTAGATGCTATTGTTGGTTGCTGGTAAGGCGTTCTTTAGTTTTTTTTTTTTTTGTGTGTTTTTTTTGTTAAAATAACACTGGTGTGAAGTGTAACCCTTCTCCCTCGAGACATTGTACCATTACCTCATTTCTATGGGGTTTTTTTTTGGTCTTTTTTTTCCTCTGTGGCTATTGGTAATTGGAGAGGGTTCGGAGAAAACTGCACATGCTCAGCAAATCTGAATATATTTGGGAATGTAACGTTTCCTGAAAATATTTTTGGCAAAGAACTTCTGCTTTCCTGAGATGCCGTCCAAGACCGTCCGAGCTGCGCGTTAGTTTGTAGATTTCATTTTTAGAAGTATTAGATGAATAAGGGGAAATTCTTAAATAAATACATAATAATAAAATAAAAAGAAGGACTTTAATAGGTAGATATTGTGTTTCAGTGGTCTCCGAATTGGGGACCTCCAGATGTTGCAAAACTACAACTCCCAGCATGCCCGGACAGCCAACGGCTGTCCGGGCATGCTGGGAGTTGTAGTTTTGCAACATCTGGAGGTCCACAATTTGAAGACCACAGCTGTAGATATATTTAGGTAATGTTGATACCCTTAGGTCCATATGCCCGGTTTGAAATGGTCTCCTGAACGTATGCCGCAGACATTTGAAGCTCTGTGCCTATACTTTTTTTTAAGTCTATTATTTACTATCATGACTGTTCAAAGGCAGCATTTGTACTATGTATACTGACCAACAAGTGAAATTTGTTATTTCTAGTCAAATGTATGTTTCTGATAAGTAAATTCATCACAGTGGTTCAGTGGTTGGCCCTGTTGCCTTGCAGCGCTGGGGTCCTGGGTTAAAATCCCACCAAGGACATCATCGGCAAAGAGTTTGTATGTTCTCTCTGTGTTTGTATGGGTTTTTGCCAGGTCCTCCGGTTTCCTTCCACACTTCAAAACATACTGATAGGTTTAGATTGTGAGCCCCAATGGGGACAGGGAACCATTTGAATGTACAGTGCTGTGGAATCTGTGTGCGTTATGTAAAGAAAGAATTAATAATAATAATCATTATTATAATTAATTATTATTATTATTATTATTATTATATGTTGTGTATGAGAAATGAAAAAAAGTGTTGAGTAAACCTGACTTAGATTACTATGTTTCCTGGGGATATGCAATATAAATAGTATGTGTAGTAGATGTCAATGGTGCATTGTTCAAAGTAAATCTCATTCACTAGTTGATTGTGCACTTTAAACTCGTACAATGCATATTTACATACACTTGTATATCAATATATATGTATATATATTTATACACATACACAGTGTATATGAGAATTGAAAAAAGTGTTGAGCAAACCTGCCTTAGATTACTATGGAACAGAGCCGGCTCTGCCTATAGGCAAAATAGGCAACCGCCTAGAGTGGCTTATTGATGAGGGCGCCTCTCTGTCTGCCGCAAGAAAGTAAGATAAACAACATCCGAGCCACTCGCTCAGCCAGTAGCATGAGGAGGAGGTTTGCTACAGTGTTTCACCCCAGTAGTAAGCTAATTACATGAGGAGAGGGCTTGCTATAGCGTGTCACCCCAGAAGTAAGGTGGGGCAGGTCAATGGGGGGAGTCAAGGGGGCAGCAGAATTAACTTTTGCCTACGGTGGTGAAAAACCTTGCACTAGCCCTGCCTAGGAATATGCAATCATAAAGGACATCTGCAGTGTGATTAACACGTATCCCCTATCCACAGGATAGGGGATAAGTGTTTGATCGCGCGCGGGGGGGGGGGTGTCCGACCACTGGGACCCCCTGTGATCTCCTGTACGGGTCCGTGGCTGTCCCCTGCAGGTGGCGTGCCGGCCGCAGCATGACGTTGCAGCTGGCACGCCCTCCTCCATACATCTCTATGGGAGAGGCGGGGAGGCAGTGTTCGTGCCTCCCCGTCTCCCCCATAGAACTTTATGGGGACGGGGAGGAGACGGGGCGTCACCGTCGACCTCTAGGTCGACGCTACGCGCCTTAGTGCTCACCATGAGTGCTAATGGCGGCGCCCCGTTAGGGAGATCGCGGGGGTCCCAGCGGTTGGACCCCCCGCAATCAAACACTTATCCCCTATCCTGTGGATAGGGGATAAGTGTAATGCCGCTGCAGTTATCCTTTAACCCCTTAAGGACCCAGGACTTACTAGAATGTCCTGGCACCCTGGGCTTTAAGGACCCAGGACGTACTAGTACGTCCTGGTCTTTCTCCGGTCTCTGCCGTGCCCCGGGCAGAGATCGGAAGCGGATGCCTGCTGAAATGCTTCAGCAGGCATCCAGGGCAAACAGCGTGAAACACCTGTGGGGTATTAAGGCTCACTTAATTCCTTATTACGTTCCTCAAGGGGTCTAGTTTTCAAAATGGTATGGCATGTGTTTTTTTTTTTTTTGCTGTTCTGGCACCATAGGCGCTTCCTAAATGCAACATGCCCCCCAAAAACCATTTCTGAAAAAAGTACTCTCCAAAATCCCATTGTCACCCCTTTGCTTCTGAGCCCTCTACTGCGCCCGCCGAACACTTTACATAGACATATGAGGTATGTGCTTACTCGAGAGAAATTGGGCTACAAACACAAGTATAAAATTGCTGGAAAATTGCTGCTGAACTTTGAAGCCCTCTGGTGTCTTCCAAAAGTAAAAACACGTCAATTTTATGATGCAAACATAAAGTAGACATATTGTATATGTGAATAAAATAAAATAAATATTTGGAATATCCATTTTCCTTACAAGCAGAGAGCTTCAAAGTTAGAAAATTGCTAAATTTTCATTTTTTTCATCAAATTTTGGGATTTTTCACCAAGAAAGGATGCAAGTTACCACAAAATTTTACCACTATGTTAAAGTAGAATATGTCACGAAAAAACAATCTTGGAATCAGAATGATAACTAAAAGCATTCCAGAGTTATTAATGTTTAAAGTGACAGTGGTCAGATGTTCAAAAAATGGCCAGGTCCTAAGGTATAAAATGGCTGGGTCCTTAAGGGGTTAATAGTATGAGTAGTAAATGTCAATGGTGCATTGTTTAAAGTAAATCTCGTTCACTAGTGGTTCCTACTGGAGTTACTACAACTACCACAACCACTAGTATTACTAATAGAAATGTTCAGTTGATCGCGCACTTTAAAGTCGTACAATGCATATTTACATACACTTGTATATCAATATATATATATATATATATATATATATATATATATATATATACACTGTATTTGAGAATTTAAAAAAGTGTTCAGTAAAACTTCCTTAGATTACTATGGAACATAGCCGGCTCTGCCTATAGGCAAAATAGGCAGCCGCCTAGAGTGCCCTCTTGATGGGGGCGCCTCTCTACCTGCCGTAAGAAAGTAAGACAACCAACATCTGAACCACTCGCTCAGTCAGTAGCATGAGGAGGAGGTTTGTTACAGTGTGTCACCCCAGTGGTAAGGTGGGGCATGTCAAAGGGCAGGTCAATGCGTGGAGTCAAAGGGGCAGCAAAATTCACTTTTGCCTAGGATGGTGAAAAACCTTGCAGCAGCCCTGCCTAGGAATATGCAATACTAAAATAGTATGTGTAGTAGATGTCAATGGTGCATTGTTTATAGTAAATCTCGTTCACTAGTACTTCCTACTGGTGTTGCTACAACTATCTCAACCACCAGTATTACTAATAGAAATGTGCATTTTGAGGTTACAAAGTCATAGATATCAAACTTTAAACTTATACAATGCAGTCTTTTTTCTTCCGACAAAGATTTTCCTATGATGACATCATCGTATACTTTAAATATGAAACAAAACTGGCAGACATATGAGTTATGATTTCCAAACACAGATGAAGATTATTTCAGCAGAATCATCATTTTAAAGGGTATTCCAGGCAAAACCTTTTATATATATAATCAACTGGCCCCGGAAAGTTAAACAGATTTGTAAATTACTTCTATTAAAAAATCTTAATCCTTCCAATAGTTATTAGCTTCTGAAGTTTTCTGTCTAACTGCTCAATGATGATGTCACGTCCCGGGAGCTGTGCATGATGGGAGAATTTCCCCATAGGAAATTGTTGGATAGCCCATACCATTACCATCTGGGCTACCCGTCACTGGAATAACCTTGGCCACAATAATCTAGCTAGATAAGTGACCTTATATCCATGGTCCATTGTCTAGGTGTTTCTCACTGTGATACTATCTTAGGCTGTCCATCCCTATCCTATAGCTAGTTAGGGTTCCCCAGTGAGACAGAGAGCCCCTTCCCTAACTTGTCCTAGGCCAGTATTTACTAAGGACAGCTTAGGCCTAGGTTCCGGAGCTGGGCCGCCCTTATAAGGACGTCAACTCCGCCTAGCGGCAGGAGTAGCCTAGGGCTATTATAGGGCGAGTCGCAGGTAGTGGCCACACGCACCAATTGGCCTTATATATCTATCCTGTAGGTCCCTACCCCCCTTTTCTGCTACCTTTACCCCACCTTTAGGTAGGAAACATATACTTATCTCTGACTGGTATACACCCTGTGCTTTTGTATACTTCATCTGTAAGACTGCATTGAGACCATTTATCAGGGTTGTTTTGCAGCAACAACAATATATATTTTTTTCTTTTTGAGTTTGGCCAGTGGATCACAATTGGATCCTTTTTAAGTGAACTATATATTAAAAGTTACATTTTAGTGTTTGGATAGGGGATAAGATGTCTAGGGGTGGAGTACCCCTTTAAATGCGCTGCCAAATAATATAGTCTAAAATCTGAAACAGCTAGTCCTCCATTTTTGACTCCTCTACTCAGGTGACCTAATTTCATTCTTGTTTTTTTCCCTTTCCAGACTAGTTCTCTTTCCATGGCTTCAATTTCCTCAAAAATTTGTTCTCCTAACCATACCGGGCTATTTGTCAACACAAACAGAATCTGGGGCAGGATTGTCATCTTTAATAGGCTAATCCTATCTGCCATACTAAGTGGTAAACCTATCCAGACCTTTATTTTTGCTTTTATCTTTTTCAAAATGGGCCAAACATTTAACTCTGGATATTTTATAAGTTGCTTCCAACATTTATACCCAGGTACTTAAACATTTCTCCTTCTCCTATTATATTGAGTCTCCCATGGGATATTTGTTTTTCTAATGGCATCAATACAGTTTTATTCCAGTTTATATTCTATCCCAATTTATTCCCGAATTCCTCTATTTCCTCTATAATCCCCTCTAATGTCTGTTGCGTATTCCGAATATAAAGCAAGATATCATCTGCAAAAAGTGACATTCTGTCCTCTGAATGTTGATCTTAAAGGGGTACTCCCCTGGAAAACATTTGTTTTTAGATCAACTGTTTCCAGAAAGTTAAACAGATTTGTAAATTACTTCTATTTAAAAATCTTAATCCTTCCAGTACTTATCAACTGCTATATGCTCCACAGGAAATTCCTTTCTTTTTGAATTTCCTTTTTTGTCTGACCACAGTGCTCTCTGCTGACACCTCTGTCCACTTTAGGAACTGTCTGGAGCAGGATATGTTTTCTATGGGGATTTGCTCCTACTCCAGACAGTTCCTAAAATGGACAGAGGTGTCAGCAGAGAGCACTGGGGTCAGACAGAAAGGATATTCAAAAAGAAAAGAACTCCCTCTGGAACATACAACAGCTGATAAGTACTGGAAGGGTTAATATTTTTAAATAGAAGTAATTTACAAATCTGTTTAACTTTCTGGCAACAGTTGATTTAAAAGCAAATGTTTTACAGGGGAGTCACCTTTAAGAACACCTATGACATTATATCTCACAATATAGACAGACATGTGTTACTCAAAGTTTATACTTAAATTACTTATATTTAATAGGATAATCAAGCAAATGTACATTCAGCAGTTTAAATAAAATAAACTTAAATCAGAAACTGAAAATCCAAGAGGAGACAAAATCATCAAAAAACACTAATAAACAATAATAAACAATTATATACATTGGGCCTCACAACAGTCGTCAGACCTTGAGGGAAAAACAATGGAAAAAGTTTAGAATATCAGTTTCTTTTCAAATCCTGTTTAGTAATTATGCACTTGTGGAGGGCAGTACATTCTATGATGGTGATATTAATAAACAAAATACACTAAACATGTTTTTGAGACCACTATAGTCTCTTTCATCAGTAGTGACAAGCAACAGCAGTGCCCCTCTCCTGCATTATACAATCAGAATACTGTATGCACTCTTTGACTTGACACGAACTATTGAGCACCAGGATAACAGACCTTAGAGTGCCTCTCTTGTATTATTTTTGTTTTCTATATTTGGACTATAGTGACATAAAAGCATGTTACTAAAGAGCTGGTTTTAATAGGATAGATGTTTTTTAACTATACCACTGAGAATAAAACATATTTTTCCTGTAAACTACCAGATTTTTATCACTTGTTTTTTCTCTGGACTTCTGGGGTCAAACTTAGTTGACTACCAAAGAATGGCCAATAGCAGTGGCCACTCTTTAGGGATCTGGCAATAAAAGTTTAACTAACTACCAAGTGCCCTATATAAATTATATATAGCAATCTTACATTAAAGGGCATATGTACTATAGTAGCGGACCATGCAGATGCTATAGGGCCCTTGGAGAGAGGGTCTTGCCCTGGTTGGTCCCATTCCTTTTACTGTTAGTAAGAAACTGCAGAACTCCTTTCTCCATGGAACTTCATTATCGGCAAATTAATGGTGGGGGCTACTGACCAATAGGTCATGGAAAGGGGAAGTAAACACCAGACTTTTGCGTCTCGATGGGGAAAAAATTATAAGAGTTCTATTTTGATATTTGCTATGTGGCCACCTTCTATGTACACCACTGCTTCCATTGAATGTTCTGCTACAGAAAAATAGCAGGAAAGCATGAACAATGAGTCATGACAGTCATGTCCTGTGGTTTTCATTGAGACCAGCCTTAAAATTTGCTATGGATAACTAGAACAATGAATGCCTTTTACTGATCATTATTTGTTAAGAAACACATACAATGTGTCATTTTAGTAACACCATTATAGTCAAAGCTACATGTCCCTGTGAAAATTAGACAATTTGACATACATATCATTTATATTTAATGAGTACATCTCATGATCTTGTTAAATTTTATAATCCTCCCAGTTCATTGCCCCCATCATAATAAACCACCCCCTACCTTTATTTTTATTATTTGTTATAAGCCATAAAGGGGAGAACTCTGCTACACACACCCCAGAGCAGTTCAGTTTGTGAGATGAGCTATGATTGGCTAAGGCTGCACCCCCCCCTCAGCATTTCCTGATTTTGGACTTCTGCCAGGCCAGTCCAAAGTCTGTGCAAAAGATGGGGGGGGGGGGGGAATGTGCTCCGGACAAGTATAGAGACACCTACTTCATTTTTTTAAACAAAGATTTTTTATTTACCATAAGTACAATAGCAAGAATTAGTTTTAATGAGAGTGCCCATTTAAGCTAAACATTTCTGCTGCCCATTTCTACTTCCCTTCATGATCTGACATTGAGACTCATGTGCCCTTTATGTGCCCTGCTTGCCTTGTAAGTTTACAATTGTTACCTGATGGCTTCATGTAGTCTTGTGATCATGTTATCATGTTTCTGTGTGAATACTTAACCTCTTAAGGACGCAGGGCGTATGGATACGCCCTGCATTTCGAGTCCTTAAGGACGCAGGGCGTCTCCATACGCCCGTGGGAATTCCGGTCCCCACCGCTAGCCGGTTGGGGACCGGAGCCGGATGCCTGCTGAAATCATTCAGCAGGCATCCCGGCATATCGCCCAGGGGGGTCATTATGCCCCCCCATGTTGGCGATGGCCGCAGATCGCTGGACAATTCAGTCCAGCGATCTGCGGCGATTCCGGGTCAATCGGGTCTCCAGGGTCTCTGACGGCCCCGAATAGCCAGAGCCTGCAGGGGTGAGGTGGCAATGGTGCCACCTCACGATCGCCATGATTCGTCAGCCGGATTACCGGCCGACCAATCAGGGCGCCAGCTGCGGGTGTCACTCCCGCACCTGCTCCGCCCCTCTTCCGGAGGACGTGAGCGGGTGCGGGAAGACGACCCTGGGTGCTGGGGACCCCGATCCCCGGCGTCCCTGTTGGGATCGGGGCCCCAGGAGCGACGGCGGCGGCGAGGGACTGTCCTGCGACGGAGCAGCAGCAGGAGGTGAGTGACAGCCTCCTGCTGTTGCTTAGCAACAGCTCCCAGCATGCAAAAAGGGCATGCTGGGAGCTGTAGTTATGCAACAGCAGGAGGCAGACCACCACAACTCCCAGCATTTCCTTATGGGCATGCTGGGACTTATGGTTTTGCAACAGCTGGAGGCACATTTTTTCTATGGAAAAGTGTACCTTCAGCTGTTGTATAACTACAACTCCCAGCTTGCACAAACAGCTAAAGTGCATGCTGGGAGTTGTAGTGGTGCATCTGCTGGTTGCATAACTACAACTCCCAGCATGCCCATTGGCTGTCGGTGAATGCTGAGAGTTGTAGTTTTGCAACAGCTGAAGGCACACTGGTTGTGAAACTCAGTGTTTCACGACCGGTGTGCCTCCAGCTATTGCAAACTACAACTCCCAGCAGTCACCTTACACCATGCACCGTACATGCTGGGAGTTGTAGTTTTGCAACAGCTGGAGGCACACTGGTTTTGAAACACTGAGTAAGGTCACAAACTAAGTGATACATAACCAGTGTGCCTACAGCTGTTGCAAAAACTAAAACTCTCAGCTTGTACAGTCTGTCAGCGCATGCTGGGAGTTGTAGTTTTGCAACAGCTGGATGTCCCCCCCTCCCCCATGTGATTGTACAGGGTACACTCACATGGGCGGAGGTTTATAGTAAGCATCGGGCTGCAAGTTTGAGCTGCGGCAAATTTTCTGCCGCAGCTCAAACTGCCAGCAAGAAACTACTGTGAACCCCCGCCCGTAAGACTGTACCCTAAAAACACTACACTACACTAACACAAAATAAAATAAAAAGTAAAAAACACTACATATACACATACCCCTACACAGCCCCCCTCCCCTCCCCAATAAAAATGAAAAACGCCTGGTACGCCACGGTTTCCAAAACGGAGCCTCCAGCTGTTGCAAAACAACTACTCCCAGTATTGCCAGATAGCCACTGACTGTCCAGGCATGCTGGGAGTTTTACAACAGCTGGAGGCACCCTGTTTGGGAATCACTGGCGTAGAATTCCCCTATGTCCACCCCTATGCAAGTCCCTAATTAAGGCCTCAAATGCGCATGGCGCTCTCACTTTGGAGCCCTGTCGTATTTCAAGGCAACAGTTTAGGGTCACATATGGGGTATCGCCGTACTCGGGAGAAATTGTGTTACAAATTTTGGGGGGGGGGGGTATTTTCTGCTTTTACCCTTTTTAAAAATGTAAATTTTTTGGGAAAAGAAGCATTTTAGGTAAAAAAAAAAATTTTTTTTTTTACGTATGCAATAGTCGTGAAACGCCTGTGGGGTATTAAGGTTCACTTAACCCCTTGTTATGTTCCCCGAGGGGTCTAGTTTCCAAAATGGTATGCCAAGTCGGGAATCACCTGTGGGGTGTTAAGGTTCACTTTACCCCTTGTTATGTTCCCCGAGGGGTCTAGTTTCCAAAATGGTATGCCATGTGTTTTTTTTTTGCTGTTCTGGCACCATAGGGGCTTCCTAAAGGTGACATGCCCCCCAAAAAACATTTGTTGCTCCTTCCCTTCTGAGCCTTCTACTGCGCCCGCCGAACAATTAACATAGACATATGAGGTATGTCCTTACTCGAGAAAATTGGGTTTCAAATACAAGTACACATTTTCTCCTTTTTACCCCTTGCAAAAATTCAAAAATTGGGTCTACAAGAACATGCGAGTGTAAAAAATGAAGATTGTGAATTTTCTCCTTCACTTTGCTGCTATTCCTGTGAAACCCCTAAAGGGTTAAAACGCTAACTGAATGTCATTTTGAATACTTTGGGGGGTGTAGTTTTTATAATGGGGTAATTTATGGGGTATTTCTAATATGAAGACCCTTCAAATCCACTTCAAAGCTGAACTGGTCCCTGAAAAAAAGCGAGTTTCAAAATTTTGTGAAAAATTGGAAAATTGCTGCTGAACTTTGAAGCCCTCTGATGTCTTCCAAAATTAAAAACTCATCAATTTTATGATGCAAACATAAAGTAGACATATTGTATATGTAAATAAAAAAAAAATTATTTGGAATATCCATTTTCCTTACAAGCAGAGAGCTTCAAAGTTAGAAAAATGCAAAATTTTCAAATTTTTCATCAAATTTTGGGACTTTTCACCAAGAATGGATGCAAGATACCACAAAATGTTACCACTATGTTAAAGTAGAATATGTCACGAAAAAGTCCTTAAGGTGAAAAAGGGCTCAGTCCTTAAGGGGTTAAAGAAACACTCTGGAATTTTTTTCTTCTTCTTTTTTTACGTACCCTGCTAGTTGGCCAGGAATTTTCTAGTAGTTATTAGTTTCATCCCAGCTCAGTTACATCCAACCCTTTTATTATCAGCAGCTGTGTTATGTGATTCTAGTCTGACCTCCAGTCCAATGCTTTCTCTTATATGTAGACAGGAGTTCAGGCTCTAATAAATGACTGATTTCCTATAAAACACCGGATTATATCAACATGTAACAAATGCCTCCTATCAATTCTCAGACACCTACTATACCCACTAAGCTCCACCTTCTTTGTTTTTCTGTATGTTCCCCATTTATAGAGCACTTCTAAAGACATCATTTTTGCATTATATAAGGTAGAAGGAGTGCAGTTATAGATTAGATGAGTCCAGGGTTGCAACCAGAAATTTTACTTTGGCGGGGTAGAGGTCCAGGGTTAAAGGGGTACTCTGCCCCTAGGCAATAAGATTTCTGACTGTGGGGGTCCTGCCGCTGGGGACCCCTGCAATCTATCCTACTGCACCTCCGTACATCAGCAGCCTAGAGCTATATTTTCTCTGTTGCTGATGACGTGCGATACCGGGGGTATTGTGATGTCGCGGCCCCGCCCCCTCTTGATATCACACCCCACTCCCTCAATTAAAGTCTATGGGAAGGGGATTGGCAGCCATCACACCCCCTCCCATAGGTTTGTATTGAAGGGGCGGGGAGTGATGTCACAAGGGGCTGGGGCCGTGACATCACGATCCCTGTCCCCTGTATTGTCCGTACCCCTTTAAAGAGGCACTGTCATTATGAAAAACTTTTCATATTTTGTAGTACTACTGATAAGATGGCTTTTTTAAATATACATTTTTTTTCAATTTTACTAAAAAATAAAAAATGAAAATTACCACTGCACCACTGCAGCCTTCTGCTGTTTCTAAACTACAACTCCCATAATGGGAGTTGTAGTTTTGAAACAGCTAGGGGTACAATCTTTGTAAAACTCTGTTTTGGAGCTGTGTATTCTCCAGCTGTGTGCCTCCAGCCCTTGCAAAACTGCAGACAAAGGATGTGTGGGCATGCTGGGAGTTGAAGTTTTGCAACAGCTAAAGACAACGCTGCTCTAACTCCTAGCATGCTTGAACAGCCAAAGCTTTCTCCGACTCCTGAATGGCAAAGAAGCTGATAAAAAAACTTCAGGAGTCTGTGAAAGCTGAATTACACAGCTATGTTAATTAGCCTCCAGCTTTACTAGATACAGATAGAAAATGTGTACATAAAAACTACCGTGCAGTGATTTGCAGACTGCCAGGCTGCTCCCAGACTTAGAGCAGATGAGTCATCACAGTGAGGGAGAGAGATGGACACGCCCCCTCCACAAGGCAAGAAGACAAAGCAAGTGAGTGGGATATACATGCTATTTGTTAGGGATATATAGGTCCTAGACACATAAAAATTACATGTACATGATCAGGATAAGGAACTGGGTAACATATCACTTTTTTTGGCAATATGACAGGTACGCTTTAACTTATCAGTGCCCCCAGTTAAGACCAGCCCTCTATCAACTCTAGACTAAAGGCAGGCATACACTTTCAATAGCTGTCAAGCTACAGCTATTTCTCCTGCTCTCCCCATGCATATGTACACACAGGGGTATTCATGCTTCCTCTATGTAGGGGGGAGGGATAAACCACTGCCAGACTACTCTGGTGGCAACTTATTTCTCCCAGAAGAATCGATTCAGGCAGTGAAAATAAAACATGCTCGACCCTTCTCTCCACTGACATTAGTTTGGGATGTTGTCCAGACTCAGTGAACCAATTGGTGCAACACCAGATGCATCCATTCAATGATTAGCTACAATTATATAATTCCCTTGACTCACGCTCTCTGTATCCACTGTGTACTGAGTGTAGTACAGTAAGACCCTATGTCCAAAGGTGATAGGTACCAGGCTCCCTTCAACAGATGTCTGAGACTGAACAGTGTAATTAAATACCAGGCAGGTGTATGTGGCTTTTACACAACAGGGTCACAGGTGACAGGGTGGCCAATTCAATTGTCTATTATTAATAGAATTTTGAATGGCAAGGTTTTTTTTCTCCAAAGGTTTTATCAAGGTTTTATCTTTTAGGGTGCAGCACAGGTAGACCCAAACTTAAAGGGGTACTACGCCCCTAGACATCTTATCCACTATCCAAAGGATAGGGGATAAGATGTAAGATGCCCGGGATCCCCGCTGCGGCACCCCGCTATCATTACAGCACAGAGCGAGTTCACTCTGTGCGTAATGACGGGCGATACAGGGGATGGAGCAGCGTGATGTCATGGCTCCGCCCCTCATGACATCACGGCCCTTCCCCTTAATGCAAGTCTATGGCAGGGGGCGTGATGACCGCCACGCCCCCTCCCATAGACTTGTTTTGAAAGGGGCGGACCATGACATCACAAGGGGCGGAGCCGTGACATAACGATGCTCCGGCCCCTGTATGCTGTAATGATAGCGCAGTGCCGCAGCGGAGATCCCGGGGCTCCCCAGCAGCAGGACCGCGGCTATCTGACATGTTATCCCCTATTCTTTGGATAGGGGATAAGATGTCTAGGGGCGTAGTACCCCTTTAATGGTTATGTTGCCAGAATAGATAGGGGGCATTTATCAAACCTGTATAATCAAGGTCAGATGTGAATTGTCATAAATGTTTCGCATAAGTCTCTTGGTTGCTTTTAAATTTGTGAAATTTTTCACCAATACACTTCCCACTAATGTTCTTCCTAGTGCCTCACTTTTAAGGGTGCATTCACACCATGTTTTGTACATACGGGTGCCAGATCCGGCGGGGGAAGGGGCAAACCGGGCGCTCCCGTACCCCGGCCGGATCAGCCCATATGTGTATATGTCATATATATATATATATATATATATAGTGACCCCCCAACCTACTATGGCCCCGACATACGATCATTTCAACATGCGAGATGTCCTCTCAGAGGCCATCGCATGTTGAAGGCAGAGCTGACTGCTTCAGCTGCCGCCGGATAGCCGTTTACAGTGACCCGTGTGCTCCTGTGATGGTCTGCTACCTGTCCTCGGGGCTCCGGAGCGTCATTTTTTGTGATCCTCTCCATCGCCGGCGCTCTCCATCGTCGTCATCACGTTGCCGCGCATGCCGTCCCGTCATGCAATAGGAGCGGCGTGCGTTGTGACGTGATGGCGCCGATGTGAGAGCGACGATCCTGGGCAGCAGAGACGTTCCGGAGCATCGGGGGCATCCAGGGCAGCGGTGACAAGCGGTGGCGGTCCGGAGCGGCGAGGACAGGTGAGTACAACTTCCTGTTCTTTACATTGCACGAATCCCTCAACAAACGATGGTTCATTTGGAACGGATTACTTGTAAAGTGATATGCCTGTGCTCGGGAGCCATTGGCTGGCACAATGACACAATGATGTGGGGCTGGTATACAATAATTTCCAGGGCTGGTTTTTACCCCCGGTCCGGCCCTGGCACTTTAGAAAGTGAGTCTGCAGCTGGCCGACCTGGGTCTAAGAGGGACGTCGCACAAGTGACATACCTCCACAGACCCGCGCAGGCCACAGCCGGAGAAGCGCTGCACAGGCTAGTTAAGTGTGTATATGTGTGTGTCTCTGTGTGTGTCTGTGTGTTGGGGGGGGGCTATGCTACCTAATGTGGGGAAACTGATACCTAAAGTATGGAATCTATGCTATCAAATGTGGGGAAACTGCTACCTAATGTGGGGAATCTATGCTTCCTAATGTTGGCAAACTATGTTACCTAATGTGGGGAAACTGTGCTACCTACTGTGGGCAATTTATGCTACCTAATGTTGGGAAACTATGCTACCTAATGTGGGGAAACTATGCTACCTAATGGGGGGAATCTATGCTACCTAATTTTGGGAAACTATGCTACCTAATGTGGGAAAACGATGCTACCTAATGTGATGAAACTGCTACCTAATGTGGGGAAACTATGCTACCTAATGTGGGGAAACTATGCTAATTAATGTGACATATAGGGGGGCCCAGGTACATTCTTTGCACAGGGACCCTCTGCTGTCTGTGTCCGCCCATTCGCTAGAGTAGAACAAGGAGAAGGCTCATCCTGGATAACTCAGAGTTCATCACCTGAAGTTGCAGAGACAAAATGGAGACAGGTAGACAGCTTGTCACAGCTTTTCTTTGACTTTCTCCTTAGGCTGGTGTTGCTGATACTAGATCTTTATGTATGTATTAAAAGACTTAAATTATCCCATTAGAATCCTATATACGCAGCTGTCTGCTGCTTCTCTAGCAAATTAATCCTTTACAAGCAGCTGTGTCTTCTAGGTGGACAACATAATACACATGGATATCGTCTTACTTGGCTGATAGAATTAAAATATTTTGTGTGAACTATTATACGTAACTCTTCCATAATATTCTATGGACCAGCCACTCAACAAAGCAGCAAAAAGGCGAATTAATCTGCCAGAGTCTTAAAAAATGAGTCCCATGTATATGTCCTGAATTCTTTCCCACACACCAAAGGCAAATTTTACATGCTAGGCCTAGTTGCAGTGGTTCAGCAGCATGCTAATTTTTTGCATTAAATTTAACCCTACAAACAGGAGAATACGGTATTCATCAAATTGATTTTTACAGACTAAATGCACAACTTATGTGCAATGTCTTCTATTGTTTTAGATGTTCTCTTTTTTCATTTTCTACATGTGTCAAATATTGACCATGGCTGTCTTTTAGCCGTAACTCCTCTTTGCAAAGTTCGTTGCTTAGATATATTAGGTTTCTCACTTTTTCCATCATCCTCCCCACGTTCTCACCACAAATTCTCAATCCAGGTGCCATAAAAGTGTTAATTGCCTCCAGTAAGTAATGGTACCTCTTTAGTGTCTGAACCACACAATTTAAAAACTACTTAACCCCTTGGGGACCGAGCCCATTTTGACCCTAAGGACCAGAGCATTTTTTGCAATTCTGACCACTGTCACTTTAAAGGGGTATTCCAGGCAAAAACTTTTTTTTATATATCAACTGGCTCCAGAAAGTTAAACAGATTTGTAAATTGCTTCTATTAAAAAATCTTAATCCTTCCAATAGTTATTAGCTTCTGAAGTTTTCTGTCTAACTGCTCAATGATGATGTCATGTCCCGGGAGCTGTGCATGATGGGAGAATATCCCCATAGGAATTGCATAGCTCCTGGGCCGTGAGTCATCAGAAAGCAGTTAGACAGAAAAAAACAACTCAACTTCAGAAGCTAATAACTATTGCAAGGATTAAGATTTTTTAATCGAAGTAATATACAAATCTGTTTAACTTTTCGGAGCCAGTTGATATATAAAAAAAAGTTTTGGCCTGGAATACCCCTTTAACCTCTTAAGGACCAATGACGTTGTGGAACGTCATGGCACCCTGGGCTTTAAGGACCAATGACGTTCCACAACGTCATGGCATTTTCCGGTCTCTGCCGCTCGCCGGGCAGAGATCGGAACTGGATGCCTGCTGAAATCCTTCAGCAGGCATCCAGGGCAAACGCCGAGGGGGGCCATGTAGGCCCCCCATGTCGGCGATCGCCGCAAATCGCAAGGGAAATCGCCCTTGCGATCTGCGGCGATACCGGGCTGATCGGGTCTCTGGGACCCGACCGCCCGGTAATTTCGCATGATCCCGGCTGTCACAGACAGCCAGGACCATGCTGGAGCCTAGGAGCGAGGTGGCAAGCCTGCCACCTCCTCCGATCCCCTGCGATCTGTCGGTTAGTTAACCGACCAATCGCAGGAGGGGGGGCGGTTACTTCCTCCCGTCCTGCCCGGCCCCTTGAAGTCCGGAGAGGACGGGAGGAAGACCGGAGGACGCGGCGGGGGATGGGGGAGTGCTGGGGACCGGCCCCGGTACTTACCTCGTCCCTGAAGACCCGGATCCAGACGATGAAGATGGCGGCGGCGGAGACAGGTGAGTAGATCTTCAGCCGCGGTCGGGCCCTTTACAGCAATGCACGTCGCCGTAAAGCGACATGCATTGCTGTAAAGGGACCCTGTAAACTACAACTCCCAGCATGCCCAGACAGCCCTTGGCGTCTGGGCATGCTGGGAGTTGCAGTTTTGCAACATCTGGAGGTCCACAGTTTGGAGACCACTGTGCCCTTCCAGATGTTGCAAAACTACACATCCTCAGCATGCCCTTACTGTCCAGGCATGCTGGGATTTGTAGTTCTGTAACATCTGGCCCTTCAGATGTTGCAGAACTACAACTCCCAGCATGCCTGGACAGTTTTGGCATACTGCGAGTTGTAGTTTTGCAACATCTGGAAGGGCACAGATTGGGAACCACTGTATTAGTGGTCTGCAAACTGTAGTCCTCCAGATGTTGCAAAACTACAACTCCAAGCATGCTGGGAGTTGTAGTTCGGCAACATCTAGCTCTAAAGATGTTGCCGAACTACTACTCCCAGCATGCCTGAGAATGCTGGGAGTTGTGGTTTTGCAACAACAGGAGGCACACTGGTTGGGAAACATTGTCTGTTTCCTAACTCAGTGTTTCCCAACCCGTGTGCCTCCAGCTGTTGCAAAACTATAACTACCAGCATGCACTGATGGACTGTGCATGCTGGGAGTTGTAGTTTTGCAACAGCTGGAGGTCCCCCACCCCCCCCCCCCCCCCCACTGTGAATGTACAGGGTACATTCACATGGGCAGGGGGCTTACAGTGAGTATCAGGCTGCAAGTTTGCGATGCAGCAAATTTTGCGCGGCAGCTCAAACTCGCTGTAATCCCCCGCCCATGTGACTGTACCCTAAAAACACTACACTACCACAAAATAAAATAAAAAGTAAAAAACACTACATATACACATACCCCCTACACAGCCCCCCTCCCCAATAAAAATGAAAAACGTCTGGTACGCCACTGTTTCCAAAATGGAGCCTCCAGCTGTTGCAAAACAACAACTCCCAGTATTGCCGGACAGCCGTTGACTGTCCAGGCATGCTGGGAGTTTTGCAACAGCTGGAGGCACCCTGTTTGGGAATCACTGGCGTAGAATACCCCAATGTCCACCCCTATGCAAGTCCCTAATTTAGGCCTCAAATGCGCATGGCGCTCTCACTTTGGAGCCCTGTCGTATTTCAAGGCAACAGTTTAGGGTCACATATGGGGTATCGCCGTACTCGGGAGAAATTTCTTAACAAATTTTGGGGGGCTTTTTCTCCTTTCACCCCTCATGAAAAGGTGAAGTTGGGGTCTACACCAGCATGTTAGTGTAAAAAAAAAAATTTTTTACACTAACATGCTGGTGTTGCCCCATACTTTTCATTTTGACAAGAGGTAAAAGGGAAAAACACCCCCCAAAATTTGTAATGCAATTTCTCCCGACTACGGAGATACCCCATATGTGGGCGCAAAGTGCTCTTGGGGCGCACAACAAGGCCCAGAAGGGAGAGTGCACCATGTACATTTGAGGCGATTTGCACAGGGCTGGCTGATTGTTACAGCGGTTTTGACAAACGCAAAAAAAAAAAACCTCACATGTGACCCCATTTCGGAAACTACACCCCTCACGGAATGTAATGAGGGGTGCAGTGAGAATTTACACCCCACTGGTGTCTGACAGATCTTTGGAACAGTGGGCTGCGCAAATTAAAAATTTTGTACAGCCCACTGTTCCAAAGATCTGACAGACACCAGTGGGGGGTAAATGCTCACTGTACCCCTTGTTACGTTCCTCAAGGGGTTTAGTTTCCAAAATGGTATGCCGTGTGGGGGTTATTTTGCTGTCCTGGCACCATAGGGGCTTCCTAAATGCGACATGCCCCCCGAGCAAAATTTGCTCTCAAAAAGCCAAATATGACTCCCTCTCTTATGAGCATTGTAGTTCGCCCGTAGTGCACTTCAGGTCAATTTATGGGGTACCTTCATACTCAGAAGAGATGGGGTTACAAATTTTGGGGGGGTATTTTCTGCTATTAACCCTTGCAAAAATGTGAAATTTGGGGGGAAACACACATTTTAGTGAAATTTTTTTTTTTTTACGTATGCAAAAGGCGTGAAACCCCTGTGGGGTATTAAGGCTCACTTTATTTCTTGTTACGTTCCTCAAGGGGTCTAGTTTCCAAAATGGTATGCCATGTGGGTATTTTTTGCTGTCCTGGCACCATAGGGGCTTCCTAAATGCGACATGCCCCCGAGCAAAATTTGCTCTCAAAAAGCCAAATATGACTCCTTCTCTTCTGAGCATTGTAGTTCGTCCGTAGTACACTTCAGGTCAACTTATGGGGTACCCCCATACTCAGAAGAGATGGGGTTACAAATTTTGGGGGGTATTTTCTGCTAATAACCCTTGCATACATGTGAAATTTGGGTGGAAACACACATTTTAGTGACATTTTTAAAACATTTTTTTACATATGCAAAAGTCGTGAAACACCTGTGGGGTATTAAGGCTCACTTTATTCCTTGTTACGTTCCTCAATGGGTCTAGTTTCCAAAATGGTATGCCATGTGGGTATTTGTTCCTGTTCTGGCACCATAGGGGCTTCCTAAATGCAACATGCCCCCCAAAAACCATTTGAGAAAAACGTACTCTCCAAAATCCCCTCGTCGCTCCTTCGCTCCTTCGCTTCTGAGCCCTCTACTGTGCCCGCCGAACACTTTACATAGACATATGAGGTATGTGCTTACTCGAGAGAAATTGGGCTACAAATATAAGTATACATTTTCTCCTTTTACCCCTTGTAAAAATTCAAAAATTGGGTCTACAAGAACATGCAAGTGTAAAAAATGAAGATTGTGAATTTTCTCCTTCACTTTGCTGCTATTCCTGTGAAACACCTAAAGGGTTAAAACGCTGACTGAATGTCATTTTGAATACTTTGGGGGGTGCAGTTTTTATAATTGGGTCATTTATGGGGTATTTCTAATATGAAGACCCTTCAAATCCACTTCAAACCTGAACTGGTCCCTGAAAAATTGTGATTTTGGAAATTTTGTGAAAAATTGGAAAATTGCTGCTGAACTTTGAAGCCCTCTGGTGTCTTCCAAAAGTAAAAAATCGTAAATTTTATGATGCAAACATAAAGTGGACATATTGTATATGTGAATAAAAAAAATAATTATTTGGAATATCCATTTTCCTTACAAGCAGAGAGCTTCAAAGTTAGAAAAATGCAAAATTTTCAATTTTTTCATCAAATTTTGGAATTTTTCACTAAGAAACGATGCAAGTATCGACAAAATTTTACCAATAACATAAAGTAGAATATGTCACGAAAAAACAATCTTGGAATCAGAATGATAGGTAAAAGCGTCTTAGAGTTATTAATGCTTAAAGTGACAGTGGTCAGATGTTCAAAAAACGCTCTGGTCCTAAGGTGTAAAATGGCCTGGTCCTTAAGGGGTTAAGCATTGATAACTCTGGGATTCTTGTACTTATGAATTTGATTCTGAGAGAGTTTTTTTTGTAACATATTCTACTTTATGTTAGTGGTAAATTTGCATCGATACTTGCATCATTTCTTGGTGAAAAATTCCCAAATTTCTTGAAAAATTTGAAAATTTTGCATTTTTATAACTTTGAAGCTCTCTGCTTGTAAGGAAAATAGACATACCAAATAAATTACATATTGATTCACATATACAATATGTCTACTTTATGTTTGCATCATAAAGTTGACATGTTTTTACTTTTTGAAGACATCAGAGGGCTTCAAAGTATAGCAGCAATTTTCCAATTTTTTTTTCAGGGACTAGTTCAGTTTTAAAGTGAATTTAATGGACCCCATTATGAAAACTGCACCCCTCAACGTATTCAAGATGACATTCAGAAAGTTTGTTAACCCTTTAGGTGTTTCACAGGAATAGCAGCAAAGTTTTTTGCTGAAATGGTTTTTGGGGGGCATGTCGCATTTAGGAAGCCGCTATGGTGCCAGAACAGAAAAAAAAAAAAAAAACACCCCATATGGCATACTATTTGGGGAACTACACCCCTCAAGGAACATAAAAAGGGGTATAGTGAGCCATAACACCCCACAGGTGTTTGACGACTTTGCGTAGAAGTTGGACGTGAAAATTAAAAATTGTAATTTTTTTACTAATATGCTGATGTTACCCCAAAATTTTCATTTTCACAAGGGTCAATAGGTGAAAATTTCTGCAAAATTTTAAACCCCATTTCTCTCGAGTAAGGAAATACCTCATATGTGGATGTAAAGGGATCTGTGGGTGCACTAGAGGGCTCAAAAGGGAGGGAGCGACATTGAGCTTTTGGAAAGCAAATTTTTCTGAAATGGTTTTGGGGGGCATGTCTCATTTAGGAATACCCCATGGTGCCAGAACAACGAAAAACACCCCAAATGGCACAATATTTGGGAAACTACACCCCTCAAGGAACGTAACAAGGGGAACAGCGAGCCTTAACACCCCACAGGTGTTTGATGACTTTGCATTGAAGTTGGATGTGAAAATGTTTTTTTTTCTTTTTTACTAAAATGTTGATGTTACCCCAAATTTTTCATTTTCACAAGGGGTAGTAGGTGAAAATGTCCCCCAAAATTTTAAACCCCATTTCTCTCGAGTACGGAAATATATCATATGTGGATGTAAAGTGATCTGCTGGTGCAATAGAGGGCTCAGAAGGGAAGGAGCGACATTGGGATTTTGGAGAGTGAATTTTGCTGAAATGGTTTTTGAGGGGGCATGTCGCATTTAGGAAGCCCCTATGTTGCCAGAACAGCAGAAAACCCCCCCACATGGCATAACATTATGGATACTACACCCATCAAGGCATGTAACAAGGTGTCCAGTGAGCCTTAACACCCCACAAGTGTTTGACGACTTTTCGTTAAAGTCGGATGTGTAAATGAAAAAAAAAATGTGTGCAGTTTTTCCCCCAAATTTACCATTTCTACAAAGGGTAATGGGAGAAAATGCCCCCCACAATTTGTAACCCCATCTCTTCTGAGTATGGAAATACCCCATGTTAGGACATAAAATGCTCTGCGGGTGAACTACAATGCTCAGTAGAGAAGGAGTCACATTTGGCTTTTGGAAAGCAAATTTAGCTGAAATGGTTTTTGGGGGGCATGTCGCATTTAGGAAACCCCTATGTTGCCAGAACAGCAAAAAAACACATGGCATACTATTTTGGAAACTACACCCCTCAAGGAATGTAGCAAGGGGTACAATGAGCCTTAACACCTCACAGGTGTTTGACAACTTTTTGTTAAAGTTGGATGTATAAATGAAAAAAAAATTTTTTCACAAAAATGCATCTTTTCCCCAAAAATTTTACAATTTTACAGGGCGTAATAGGAGAAAATGACCCCCAAAATGTGTAACCCCATTTCTTCTGAGTATGAAAATACCCCCTGTGTGGACGTCAAGTGCTCTGCTGGCACACTACAATGCTCAGAAGAGGAGGACCGCCACTGAGCTTTTAGAGAGATAATTTGTTTGGAATTGTGCAAATCACCAATTTAGGCCTCAAATGTACATAGTGGGCTCTCACTCCTGAGCCTTGTTGTGCGCCCGCAGAGCATTTTACGCCCACATATTGGGTATTTCCATACTCAGGAGAAATTGATATACAATGTTGGGGGTATTTTTTTCCTTTCAGCGCTTATGAAAGTAAAAAGTATGGGGCAACACCAGGATGTTAGTGTAAAATTTTTTTTTTTTACGCAAACAGGCTGGTGTAGCCCCCAACTTTTCCTTTTCATAAGGGGTAAAAGGAGAAAAAGCCCCCCAAAATATGTAGTGCAATTTCTCTCGCATACGGAGATACCCCATATGTGGCCCTAAACTGTTTCCTTGAAATACGACAGGGCTCCGAAGTGAGAGAGCCATGCGCATTTGAGGACTAAATTAGGGATTACATAGGGGTATTCTACGCCAGTGATTCCCAAACAGGGTGCCTCCAGCTGTTGCTAAATTCCCAGCATGCCTGGACAGTCAGTGGCTGTCCAGAAATTCTGCTGACTTGTTGTTTTGCAATAGCTTGAGGCTCCGTTTTGGAAACACTGCTGTACGATACATTTTTCATTTTTATTGGGGGGTGTATATGTAGTGTAAGGGGGTGTATATGTAGTGTTTTACCCTTTATTATGTGTTAGTGTAGTGTTTTTAGGATACAGTCGCACTGCCGGGTTACGGTGAGTTTACCGCATGGAGTTTGCACTGCGGTGTTGAAACCTGCCCGTGTGAATGAACCCTGTACATTCACATGGGGGGCAAACCTCCAGCTGTTTCAAAACTACAACTCCCAGCATGTACTGATAGACCGTGCATGCTGGGAGTTGTACTTTTGCAACAGCTGGAGGCACACTGGTTGGAAAACCTTCAGTTAGGTTCTGTTACCTAACTCAGTATTTTCCAACCAGTGTGCCTCCAGCTGTTGCAAAACTACGACTCCCAGCATGTACTGATCGCCGAAGGGCATGCTGGGAGATCTAGTTATGCAACAGTTCGAGGTACGCAAATACAACTCCCAGCATGCCGAGACAGCTGCTTGCTGTTTGGGCATGATGGGATGTGCAGTTTTGCAACATCTGGATGGCTACAGTTTAAAGACCACTGCACAGTGATCTCCAAACTGTGGCCCTCCAGTTGTTGCAAAACTACGAATCCCAGTATGCCCAAACAGCTGTCTGGGCATACTGGGAGTTATAGTTTTGCAACATCTGGAGGGCTACAGTTTAGAGACCACTGTATAGTGGTCTCAAACTGTAGCCCTCCAGATGTTGCTAGGCAACTCACCAGCTTCCGTAGCATCCAGGGAGCCGCATCGCCGTCCTCTTCTGCCGCCGATCGTCACCTGCTGCCGCCGATCTCCTCCCGCTGCCGTCGATGGGTAAGTGGACCTTCGGCGCCGGTCCTCCTCGGTTTCCCCTTTCTGCCCAGCCTACTGTGAAAAAACTTAGATCCGCGTCCGTCGTTCCATGTGCATACAGCAATAGAAGTTCCATTAAAGTCAATGAGATTGTGTTGCAAGGTGGAATCCGCAAGGAATTCCTGGTGGCATGTCCTCGTGGATTTTGCCCAACAATTCTGTAGCGTGAACATACCCTTAGATATTGCAGGCACACCTTTCCAAGTCCATAATAGTGTACAAATCTTTATTTTCACAGTCTCTACAGCTTTTAAACCCAGGTTAGGCATCCTTACCATATGGTTTCTATTAACATACGTACTTTAGTTTCCCTTTAAATAGCTAAGCAATGGCATCTTATCTTAGAACTATACACTGTGCCATTCCTACAGAATATTTATAAATAAATGTATTTTATATATTTATTACATAGTGCTCTACAAGCTTGACATCACTCACAGTGTTCCCTATTTCCAATGAGGCTTACAAATTAAATGCAAAATTACCCTATCAGTAGGACTTTAGAGCTTGGAAGGAAACTGTAGTACTGAAAGGAAAGCCATGCAAACATAAGAAAATAAAGAAACATAAGAGAATATACAAACTTTATGTAGATGTTCCCCTGTTTGGATTAAATTTACCTGGGTGTTATCATTAGGGATGAGTGAATCGAATCTGACGAATCCTAATTTGTTATGAATTTCAGGAAAAATTTGATTCGCAACGAATGCGAATATCACCACGATTCGATCAATCGAATCGCTTCATTAAACTCCATTTAGTGCAGTCCAGGCTCCATGGCATTCATCTTGGCGGATATACACGTGAGGACATGGGGCAAGGAATCCTGGGGAGGCGGGAACAAGGGACGGCGGGATGACCCTGAATTACATGCAGGATGCAGCCTATCAGCAACCAGCCACCCTGTGATGTCACAGCCCTATATAATCGTCACATCAGCATTCTATTACAGAGAGAGATGGACAGAGAGCAGTGTGCTACACAGAAAAGCATTTTTACAACAGTGATTCACCTCCCAGTCACAAATCCAGCCGTGGAAGCACTGGTAGGGAAGGGAGTGAGATTAAGAGAGAGAGTGCAATTTTGGGTGTAATACACTTTTGGGTGTAGTACACAGCGACTGTGTGCTGCAGCACTGGTGTGTACAACAACTGAAAAGCTAATAGTAGCCAGCCAGTTAGGGTGAGCAAGGCACTGTTGTAACCTGTGCGTACATATAAGTGGTGTACAATTTTGTTCCTGTTAAAGTTTTAAGGGCCTAAATACTGTGAAAGACCAGGCAAAAGTACACACCTGCTGGTGTTGTAGACAAATACTGTTTTAAGTGTATTGTAGCGCATTGTCCACCCATCATAAGTGTATACCACATACATACATCTAAGTGGTGTATCATTTTGTTCCAGTTAAAGACTTAAGGGCCTAGATACTGTGAAAGGCAAGCCAAAAGTACACCCTTGCTGGTGTTGTAGACAAATACTGTTTTAAGCGTTCTGGAGCACATTGTACTCCCCTCATAAGTGCATACCACATACATACATCTAAGTGGTGTACCATTTTGTTCCTGTTCCAGTCTTAAGGGCCTAGATACTGTGACAGGACAGTCAAAAGTACACACATGCTGGTGTTGTAGACAAATACTGTTTTAAGCGTAGTGGATCATATTGTAGAGGACAGTCAGCAGCTACTGCCCGACCAAGAAGTGGTGGAAACATCCACCACTTCCTTCGCAAGGCGGGCAAGTAGTGATGAGGAGAGTGGCGTGGGAGGTGGTGTTGCGAGTGTTCAGGCTCCTGAAACAGACACTGTTGAGGAACCTGAGGAGGACATCAGTGAAGTGCAGACACAACTCGATGATGATTTAGCCGATCGCACTTGGGACCTGGGTGCAGAAGGGGCTTCATCATCATCAGGAGAAGTGGGTTGCAGGTTGCCCGTAAGGCAGCAGTTGAGCCAGCAAGGTGGTAGAATGGTTGGCAGTCAGCATGGTGGCAGAAGTGGAAAGTCTGGAGCCAAACGCACCTGGGGTAGACCACCTGCTTCGCAGCAGCCTACCTTCTCGAGAGGTAGTGGAACAGGGGTTCCTGGAGTCATTCCTGGAGCCATTACCGATTTCTTGATGATCCAAGCGGATAGGGGGACTCCCCTATGTAACTTCAATGACAACCAGTGGCAGGTCATACGTGACACCTGTTGTTTGCTCAGGCCCTTTGAGGAACCACCTTATCAGTCAGTCACCAGGATTAAGGGATGACCGATGTCATTCGACTGCTTCCTTTACTACAACACGTGGTGGAAACGATGGCTGCTAAGGGCACTGGGGCACAAGTGGTACCTGCATCTCACGGCCACATGAGCCCTGTAGGGGGGGAACTGGACAAGGAGGAGGAGGGGCACAGTGGAGCACAGTTTAGGTTTCGCAAGATGTGCGGTTTTTCTAGTCATCTGACAGGAGAGGAGGAGCAGGAGCAGCCAAAGGAGTTAGAGGGTTATGAGGAAGGCAAAAAAGAGGACCCAGACACACCGTGGCAGTATGCAGTGGAGATGGAGGCAGGGAATCCCTGTGAGTCACTTGCACAAATGGCATGATGCATGCACACTTGCTTGTGTAGTGACCGCCGAATTGTCACCATTCGGCAGCGGGATGACTTCTGGCTCTCCACCTTTTTGGACTCTCGCAACCGGCACAAAATGGGGGCATTTTTTGCACCCACTGAGAGGGAGGACAAACTGACCTACTACAGAGACATCCTACGTAGTCAGTTTTCCGATGCTTATCTGCGCCATCATCCATCCGCTTGCAGGTCTGACTTCGGGATCCTTCTACGCTCACCTTCCACTACCATGGATGCTGGGGAGGGGTGGGGTTGCCGGAGCAGTACCAGCCCATCAGCAGCAGCCTGAACCATACGTTGTTCCCTACCAACTTTTAGAGGTCTTTGCATCACATCACTACTTGATGTGTAGGTGGCACATGGTGTTTTTTGCACACGTTTCCTTTTGTTTGATTTAAAAAACATTTGGGTACAGATATTAAAAGTAAAGTTTTACGTAAAGCATATCCTCAATACATACTTGTGCACTCTAACACTTTTACAAAAGAGAATGTTTTCTTCTGCCTACCTGTCTCAGCTACTATTCTGATCCTGCCACTCACCTGATGCCACACCCACCGTCGTCACTGGGTACTGGTGTTGCCATCTACTGCCCCAATATGTCACGGGGTCACTTTCAGGACTCCTGATGCTGCTGATGCCACCTCCAGGCTGTCTCATACTGACACCATATGTTCTCCTCATGCTGATGCCAGCTCCAGGCTGTCTCATTCTCATTACATTAATGAGTGCCCTGGCCCTTTAAATCTTAAAGTTCCAGCGAGCGCGCCCTAGGGGACGGGGACACACGCGCCAGAGCAGAGAGGCAGAGGCGGGGGCAGGAGAAGCACCAGATGAGTGACAGACTGGGGCTCGCATGTGGGTGCATCCCGCAATGTGAGTCCCAGACCCACCGGCAGCAGCATGTAACGGGACCATGCGCTCACGGCCAGCATGTGCGGCCAGAGTGCATAACGTAACACCACCACCTCTTCACTGTGTCATTCAGGCACTATATGGTCTCCTCAAGCTGCTGCCACCTCTATGCTGTGTCATTCAGCCGCTAAATGGTCTCCTCATGCTGCTGCCACCTCCACGCTGTGTCATTCAGCCGCTAAATTGTCTCCTCATGCTGCTGCCACTTCCATGCTGTGTCATTCAGGAACTATGTGGTCTCCTCATACTGCCGCCAACTCCAGGCTGTGTCAATCAGCCACTATATGGTCTGCTCTTGCTGCTGCCAACTCCAGGCTTCGTCATTCAGCCACTATATGGTCTCCTCATTCTGCCGCCACCTCCATGCTGTGTCATTCAGCCACATTGTGCTGCTCTGCGACAGTGATTGTAATAGCGACGCCTCTAACCTGCATGTCATGTTACAGCAAGGCAAAGTTTTTCTACACCTTATTGAGGCTCTCTGCAGGCCAGAAATAGCCATTATTAACCTGTTGGGGACGAAGGGCGTATGCATACGCCCTTGCGTCCTGGTACTTAAGGACGAAGGGCGTATCCATACGGACGGGGACCGGGCCGGGGTGACTGCTGAGATCTATCAGCAGGCACCCCGTGCAAATGCCCAGGGGGGGTCATTAAACCCCCCCATGTCGGCGATCGGCGCAAATCGTAAGTGAATTCACACTTGCGATTTGCGCCGATTCCGGGTCATTACGGGTCTATGGTGACCCAGAATAGAAGGGGGATCGCGGATGTCTAAGACACCCACGATCCCCCTAAAGCGATAGGAGTGAGGTGGCAAGGGTGCCACCCCTCCTATCCCTGCTATTGGTGGTCTATACACGACCACCAATAGCAGATCTGGGGCGGAGGGGTTTACTTTCGTTTTCCCCCATCCTGCCCTCCCACAATAGGTGGGGCAGAACTGGGAAAATGAAGAGGAGCGGTGATCTCTATACTGCCCTCTAGATCTTGCAAAACTACAACTCCTAGCATGTCCACACAGCTGTTTGCTGTCTGGGCATGCTGGGAGTTGTAGTTTTGCAACATCTGGAGGTCCACAGTTTGGAGATCACTGTTCAGTGGTCTCTAAATTGTAGCAGTCCAGATGTTGCAAAACTACAAATTCCAGCATGCCCACTCAGAAAACAGCTGTCTCGGCATGCTGGGAGTTGTAGTTGCGTACCTCCAGCTGTTGCATAACTACATCTCCCAGCATGCCCTTCTGTGATCAGTACATGCTGGGAATTGTAGTTTTGCAACAGCTGGAGGCACACTGGTTGGAAAATACTGAGCTGGGTAACAGAACCTAACTGAAGGTTTTCCAACCAGTGTGCCTCCAGCTGTTGCAAAACTGCAACTCCCAGCATGTACTGACAGACCGTGCATGCTGGGAGTTGTAGTTTTGCAACAGCTGGAGGCTCACTGGTTGGAAAATACTGAGTTAGGTAACAGAACCTAACTGAAGGTTTTCCAACCAGTGTGCCTCCAGCTGTTGCAAAACTACAACTCCCAGCATGCACGGTCTGTCAGTACATGCTGGGATTTGTAGTTTTGAAACAGCTGGAGGTTTGCCCCCCCCCCCCCCCCATGTGAACGTACAGGGTACATTCACACGGGCGGGTTTACAGCAAGTTTCCTGCTTCAAGTATGAGCTGCGGCAAATTTTTCGCCGCAGCGCAAATTCCTAGCAGGAAACTCACTGTAACCCGCCAGTGTGAATGTACCCTAAAAACACTACACTACACCACACTAACACATAATAAAGAGTAAACCACTACATATACACCCCTTACACTGTCCCCCCCCCCCCCCAATAAAAATAAAAAACATATTGTACGGCAGTGTTTCCAAAATGGAGCCTCCAGCTGTTGCAAAAAAACAACTCCCAGCATTTCCGGACAGCCACTGACTGTCCAGGCATGCTGGGAGTTTAGCAACAGCTGGACGCACCCTGTTTGGGAATCACTGGCATAGATCTGTCAAACGCCAGTAGGGTGTAAATGCTCACTGTACCCCTTCTTACATTCCGTGAGGGGTTTAGTTTCCAAAATGGGGTCACATGTGGGGGAGTCCACTGTTCTGGCACCACGGGGGGCTTTGTAAATGCACATGGCCCCCGACTTCCATTCCAAACAAATGATCTCTCTAAAAGCTCAATGGTGCTCCTTCTCTTCTGAGCATTGTAGTTCGCTCGCAGTGCATTTGACGTCCAAACATGGGGTATTTCCATACTCAGAAGAAATGGGGTTACAAATTTTGGGGGGCATTTTCTCCTATTACCCTTTGTAAAAAAGTAAAATTTGGGGAAAAAACTGCATTTTAGTGGAAAAAAATTTTTTTTCATTTACACATCCGACTTTAACAAAAACTTGTCAAACACCTGTGGGGTGTTAAGGCTCACCATACCCCTTGTTACGTTCCTTGAGGGATGTCATTTCCATAATAGTGTGCGATGTGGGGGATTTTGCTGTCCTGGCACCATAGGGGCTTCCTAAATATGACATGCCCCCCAAAAACCATTTCAGAAAAACTCACTCTCCTAAATCCCATTGTTGCTCCTTCGCTTCTGAGCCCTCTAGTGCGCCCGCCGAACACTTGACATACACATATGAGGTATTTCCTTACTCGAGAGAAATTGGGTTACAAATTTTGAGAGGATTTTTTTCCTTTTACCCCTTGTAAAAATTCAAAAACTGGGTCTACAAGAACATGCGAGTGTAAAAAGTTAAGATTTTGAATTTTCTCCTTCACTTTGCTGCTATTCCTGTGAAACACCTAAAGGGTTAACACACTTACTGAATGTCATTTTGAATACTTTGAGGGGTGCAGTTTTTATAATGGGGTCATTCATGGGGTATTTCTAACCAGAAGACCCTTCAAATCCACTTCAAACCTGAACTGGTCCCTGAAAAATTCCGATTTTGAAAATTTGGCGAAAAATTGGAAAATTGCTGCTGAACTTTTAAGCCCTCTGACGTTTTCCAAAAGTAAAAATTCATAAATTTTATGATGCAAACATAAAGTAGACATATTGTATATGTGAATCAATATATAATTTATTTGGAATATCCATATTGCTTATAAGCAGAGAGCTTCAAAGTTAGAAAAATGCAAAATTTTCAAATTTTTCATGAATTTTTTGAATTTTTCACCAAGAAAGGATGCAAGTATCGACGAAAATTTACCACTAACATAAAGTAGAATATGTCACGAAAAAACAATCTCGGAATCAAATTTATAAGTATAAGCATCCCAGAGTTATTAATGCTTAAAGTGACAGTGGTCAGATTTGCAAAAAATGCTCCCGTCCTTAGGGTCATAATGGGCTCCGTCCCCAAGGGGTTAAAGGGGTACTCCGGTGAAAAACTTTTTTTTTTAAGTCAACTGGTGCCAGAAAGTTAAACAGATTTGTAAATTACTTCTATTAAAAAATCTTAATCCTTCCAGGACTTATTAGCTGCTGAATACTACAGAAGAAATTATTTTCTTTTTGGAACACAGAGCTCTCTGCTGAATCACGAGCACAGTGCTCTCTGCTGACATCTCTGTCCATGTTAAGAACTGTCCAGAGTAGGAGAAAATCCCCATAGCAAACATACAGTATGCTGCTCTGGACAGTTCCAAAAATGGGCAGAGATGTCAGCAGAGAGCACTGTGCTCGTGATGTCAGCAGAGGGCACTGTATTCCCAAAAAGAAAATAATTTCCTCTGTAGCATTCAGCAGCTAATAAGTACTGGAAGGATTAAGGTTTTTTAATAGAAGTAATTTAAAATGTGTTTAACTTTCTGGCACCAGCTGATTTAAAAAAAAAAAAAAAAAGTTTTCCACCGAAAATTTGGCGAATCGGCCAAATCAAGTTTTTCAAAAATTCGTCCATCTCTAGTTATCATTACCGTAAATAGGGGTGTCCCTACACAGACTGGTACTCCCCCCCCCACCCCCCACCCCCCCACACACACACACTGGTAAGACCCAGTTGTCAATTTATTCAGACATTTCTAGAAGGAATATAAAAAAAATCGGCACAAAGTAGAGTTCTAAGTAAGAATTGTTTCATGAAGAATACCAGTATATACTAAAACAGGAATATCAGGAGAGGTTTTAGGTACTCTTTAAGAACACAGTGTGCTTTGGAATATTGCTATATTTCCTTATGGCTTCTTTCATTCCTAGAAACTCATTGTCTGACAATCCCTGTTGGGCAACTCAGTATCCAGGATGTCTAAAATTACTTAGCTGTTCAAAAGGGAAGAAAACAACATGTCATGAGTAAGTGATGTAATTCCCCGATTCAGTAAATGAGAAATAACATTTTTTTAATTGTCATTTTGTGGACATAAATAATAGTATAAATAATAAGGAGTTTGCACTGCAGCGAAGCTCCAATGTGAAGGGTGGGTGGACTGTGGTAGTCAGTGAAGTTCGTACTCTTCATTTGCTTTTTGTGAATTTGCATTTTTTTATTCCACATTTGTACGGTCTGGGATTGCTGAGATTAAAATCTGACAATGTCTGGTTGGACTAGGGGGTACTTGGTTTTTGCAGATCACACACAGGAAATATGCAAAGCTGAAACCCTATAAACTTTCTATACTTCTGTTTTCCTCTACTTATTTATCTTCTTTAAAGGCCCATGCTCACTACGTATTTTCTGCAACTTGAAAATTCTGATGCAGTCCTAATGCTGGCAAAGGGATTCCGCTGCACAGTGCACACGCCCGAATTTTAGCAGTAGAGCTTTCTGCTTTTTCATGGTTAAAAAAATTAACATGTTTGTTCTTTAGGTGGAGCATTGAGTGGAATGCATTGCTGGCTATGGAAACTGGCAATGCACTGACAGCGTCGGCCACCTTCAGGATCTCTGTCAGGAATTTATCAGGGTGGAGATATTGTAGTGTGCATGGGCCCTCAGAGGGGAGGTTTTTGTGTCATATATTAATACTGCA
Organism: Hyla sarda; assembly: GCF_029499605.1. Classification (NCBI taxonomy): domain Eukaryota; kingdom Metazoa; phylum Chordata; class Amphibia; order Anura; family Hylidae; genus Hyla; species Hyla sarda. The sequence goes on from NC_079195.1 coordinate 115,638,027, forward strand.
CATGTACTAGCTATGCTTATGCATTTTTCTTATACTGTATGTATTGTTAAAGCGCAACTGTCATGACATTTTGGTGCAATAACCTGCACACAGCCTTTGTACTGTGTGCAGGTGGGGGTTATAACAATGTTTTTACCTGATATTTGCCGGCTTTCATGACTGCAAAAAATGCTTTTCTTCAAAGCCACTGACGGTCGGATAGGCGTGGCGCGAGGTACGCGATGCCCCGCCGCCACCACGCCCACCACCACGCCTACCCCGTATGTCAGCACTAGGACCGCTGTGTGATTGACACACAGGTCCCAGCGCATGCGCCCTTCAGCTAATCTAACCTGCGCACTGCTGTGTGTCATCCAGCAAGCGCTAGCTCCCGCCACCATCTTCCTCCTCAGTACGCCTGCGCAGATCAGCACGCAAACAGGTTAGTTCTCGATACTAGGTGCAGAGAGGAAGCGTGCTCTCTGCACCTAGCAGGCGCACTGAGGAGGAAGATGGCGGCAGGAGCGAACGCTTGCTGGATGTCACACAGCGGCACGCAGGTTAGATTAGTTGAAGAGCGCATGCGCTTGGATCTGTGTGTCAATCACACACAGCGGTCCCAGCGCTGACATATGGGGTAGGCGTGGGGTGGGCGTGGCAGTGGTGGGGCATCGCGTACCTCGCGCCACGCCTATCTGACTGTCAGTGGCTTTGAATAAAAGCAGTTTTTGCAGTCCTGAAAGCCACCAAATTTCAGGTAAAAATATTGCTTTACCCATTATTGCACCAAAATTTCATGACAGTTGCGCTTTAAATGTGACAAACTACCATTTTCTGTGATAAAGTAAGGGAATGTTCTAGACCCATCCAGAGATACTCTTTATCTGATTGTTACCTTTGTCCTTTGAATGTGTTGTTATATATCGGTTGTGTAATAAATAAATACAAGTGATATTTCTTTGATTTACAAATGCTTATATTGTGTATGTTTCTTTGGCGGTATATATGGTCACCCATGCATTTAAGAAGGTGCTATGTTAGGACCCTTTAACATTGCAGAAATTTCAAGCAGAATCCAGCATAAATATTCCACTTGGCAATTCCAGTGCTGCAGCCTCCCATTGTTTTACTGGGATTCTGCTGCACTGTGCACACAGCAGAATTTCTGCAGTCGAAAAATCTGCTGCGCAAATTTAAATGACCAACTCTGCAAAAAGAGCGGTCCTAGTGCTGACTGATTTGTTGGTGCCTGCGGCACACAGCAGCTGGGTGGATTTTCTGCTGTGTGAATAGGCCCTAACACCCATTTTCCCTTATACGTGACCATCTGCTGAGGACACCAGAACAACTTTCCTGTGACAAACAGAGATTAACCAGTTGGAAATACTCTTTTAACAAACTACTCTTTATAACCTTCGTTGTGCCTGGGGATTTATTTATTTTAACAATTTATATTTAATTAAAAAAAAGATATAATAATAAAGTATTTTTTTTTCTAGAGATGACGGTATTTCCAATCTGTTGCTTTCCCAGCTGTGTCTTTGTGTTACAGCAGAATGTTTGGCTGCAGGACTGGATGTAGAGCTGTGGAAGTGAATCCATCCAGGTGCAAAGATTAGGAGGTGTAAACATTACTCATAGTGAAGTCCTGGCACTATATTAAAGATCTGCCCGTAACTAGACATTTACAGTCCTGTTTCTGCTTTCTATCTCTGTCTATGTTCAGCAACGTAGAAACATGGAGCTATTTTCTGTTAATGCCTTCTTATGATTTAAAGGGAACTTGCTATGGTGAAATGGAAGCCCATGATGTTATAGAGCGGGTGTTGATGAGCAGATTGATGAATAGTTTTGTGGAAACAGTTCCAGGGTAATATGTATTCATCATTGTAGGCCGAGTCATGTGGGTGGTTCCACTCAGTGATTGACAGCTCTTTATATGCTCAGTAGTACACAGATACCTGTTAATCACTAGAACCGCCCACTTGACTTCATAGCCAGGAAAGAGCAGAAGTTTAGATGAATAAATTACAAATTATACTGGAACTGTTCCGACAAAACAATATATCAATCTGCTCAACTCCTCTACAAGCATAAGATGTCATTATTATGAATTTTGCAGATACATTTTTTTTAATCAACTGGTGCCAGAAAGTTAAAAATATAGAAAAATATAAATTTCGTAAAATACATTTTTTTCCTTCACTACTGCATCCTTTTTTTTTTTTTTTTGGTACCAAACAAATTTTGGGTACCAAAAAAAAAAAACAAACGCCAAAGGGGCCAAAAATGCAATTTCCACACAAATGAAATAAACGCAAGAAAAAATGCCTTACGCAGGGAATTGCTCTGGTGTATTTTTCTTGCGTTTTTTTCAGACAAAAAAACGCAGGACAAGAAAACAAGTAGAAACTTAGATTAAACTTAATTTGTACGTCTTATTTATGTTATTTTAGGAGTAAGTGAACATATCTTCAATTTCTCCAACAATGCAGGTGGGGGGCACATGAGACTCTACTTATGCTCCTGTATAAGCACTTGTCTATTGTAGATATTTTAGTCTAAATTTTGGCAGACACAGGCCACATTTCTTTAGACACGGATTTATTATGTGCATGTCTGTGTGAGTTATTTCAGCTTTCAGCAGTGGTCATAGTGCATAAAGACTTTCAATGTATCAGGGAAGTGAATGAAGGACACAGTTATGTCATGGAGATGTCAGCTATGTCATCGTCTTTCTTCTTGTGTGGTATATACTGTATTTTGGACACGATTTCAGATGTGAATTTTCTTTAGCGTTTCATAGTCCTGGGATGTCTTGTTGTGTGGTCCCTAAACCTGATGGGAACGTTAATGACATATTAATTAGAAATCATGAAGGAGGATTTCGATTCAAAATTATATTAAGTGCATAGAAAGATACAATAACATTAAAGGGGTACTCCGGTGTAAAACTTTTTTTTTTTCAACTGGTGCCAAAAAGTTAAAGGAAAACTGTCACATATTTTCTCCCGCACTATCCACAGGTATTGGTGGATAGTGCGGGAGACGCTGATTAAAACGAGCCCTACCTTGGTCTGATCAGCGCCGCCGTTTGCCCGCAATTGTAGTTTTAATCTCTGTGTATATCCTGCTGTAACTGGCAAGGGCGGGGCTTCTGCGGGCTAACTGGCACTGACGTCAGCGCTGCTCATGAATGTTCATCCCCCCTCCCTCCTGTTCTCCATCTCTTCGCCGCTCCTAACCTGAGGGAGGGATGAATATTCATGAGCGGCGCTGACGTCAGTGTCAGTTAGCCTGCAGAAGCCCCGCCCTTGCCAGTTACAGCAGGATGTACACAGATATTAAAACTACAATTGCGGGCAAACGGTGGCGCTGATCAGACCAAGGTAGGGCTCGTTTTAATCAGCGTCTCCCGCACTATCCACCAGTACCTGTGGATAGTGCGGGAGAAAATATGTGACAGTTTTCCTTTAAACATATTTGTAAATGACTTCTATTTAAAAATCTTAAGCCTCCCAGTACTTATCAGCTGCTGTATGCTACAAAGAAAATTGTGTAGTTCTTTTCTGTCTGACCATGGTGCTCTCTGCTGACATCTCTGTCTGTGTCAGGAACTGTCCAAAGCAGGAGAGGTTTGCTCCTAATCTGGACAGTTCCTGACACAGACAGAGGTGTCAGTAGAGAGCACCATGGTCAGACAGAAAAGAACTACACAATTTTCTTTGTAGCATACAGCAGCTGATAAGTACTGGGAGGCTTAAGATTTTTAAATAGAAGTCATTTACAAATCTGTTTAAAGGGGTTCTCCGGTGCTTAGACATCTTATCCCCTATCCAAAGGATAGGGGATAAGATGTCTGATCGTGGGGGTCCCGCCGCTGGGGACCCCCGTGATCTTGCACGCGGCACCCTGTTTGTAATCAGTCCACGAAGCGTATTCGCTCCGGGTCTGATTACCGGCGTCCACAAGGCCCCGTGATAGCCCCCTGCCGTTGTATGACTCCATACACCTTTTCAGCCTATGGGGTAACAGATGAAATGTTGGATGCAAAAGATCCAGCTTGTCACATGCCGCATTCCCATACATTCCAATCCAGGACAGTCCCAGATCGCCCAACATATGTAAAAAAGGTAAATTGTAATTGAGCCAATGAAATGTCTAGAGAAGACGAGCATGCCTCTGCAGGCCGGTACTGTATATTAGAATCATTTTTCCGAATGTAATGTAACCATACAGTACCACAGATGTAAGATAACAAATATAAACTGTTTTCAATACATTTTTCAAAACTCAGAGGGGAAAATTAATCAAATCCTGTGCAAATGAACAGTGGAGCAGTTGCCCGTAGCAACCAGATTCCAGCTAAAAAAAATTTAGAGGCTTTTTTAAAAATGAAAGCTGTAAACTGGTTAGTTGTTACGGGCAACTGCTCCACTGTTCATTTGCACAAGGTTTGATGAATCTCCTCAAGTGGGATATTTACAGAAAATGTATATTTCTAACATTATAGGCATGTTTTGATGCTTCTCATTTGATAAATATGTAAGATGATGGTGGCTTAAAGGGGTACTTGGGCGCTAAGACATCTTATCCCCTATCCAAAGGATAGGAGATAAGATGCCTGATCGCGGGAGTCCCGCCGCTGGGGACCCCGTGATCTTGCACGCAGCACCCCGTTTGTAATCATTCCCGGAGCGTGTTCACTCTGGGTCTGATTACTTGCGATCACGGAGCGTTGTGATGTCACAGCTCCGCCCCCATTTGACATCACGCTCCGCCCCCTCAATGCAAGCCTATGGGAAGGGGTGTGACAGCTGTCACGCCCCCTCCAATAGGCTTGCATTGACGAGGATCAGGCATCTTATCCCCTATCCTTTGGATAGTACCCCTTTGATGAACGTATGTCTTTTTTCGACCGTACTAACTATGAAACTATGTAACCCCTTAAGGACAGAGGGATTTTTGTTTTTACTTTGTGATGAAATCATTCGTTTTACCATCAAATCTACGGTAAAACAAAAGAATTCACTTTTATTTTATTTTTTTTCGTAAAAATTGCACATAATCTTTATTTTGAAGGTCCATATGATTCTAGTGATACCCAATTTATAAAAGTTTCCTTGTTTTACTACTGTTAAAAAATTATAACTTTTTGTACAAAAATTTGTACGTTTAAAATTGTCTTATTTTAACCCATATAACATTTTTTTGTATACAGGGCTGTGTCAGGGTTAAATTTTTGCGCCATGATCTGTAGTTTTTATCAAAACCATTTTTATTTTGATGGAACTTTATGAAAGCTTTTTATGCATTATTTTCTGGTATATAAAGTTACCAAAAATTTGTATTTTTTTTTTTTAAAAGGGCTTCTCAAAAATAAAGCAATGTGATTGGTTGCTATGGGTAACTGGTCAACTTTTCCTCTACACAGGTTTTGATAAATCTCCCCCATTGAGTTTCCATGCAAATTACGGTAATGTTGCAGTTACTGCAACAATGTCTTATTGCCCTAGGCTTCTTGCCCTTGTTTGATCTTTGATGTGATTAGTGAACCTACAGTATTGTAGTAGTAGTGTATAACAATATATGTAGTATTATTTGGCTATACATCATAAACCAGTTTATACTGCAGTGTTGCACATCATACTTTCCTCCAGTAGGTGGTAGCACACATCACTCGGAAGCATAGGCACATTTTTTATCATTGCGGTATAAATAAACCAGAACAATAACTGTAAAGTAAACAAAGAAATTGCGACTTTTACTGCCTAAGTAATTAAAAAGAGAAATTAAGGTATATTCACACTTTGCTATCATATTTGATTTTTTTTCTTAATAAAACCACATTGGGTAATGCACTCTGATTATTTAAAGGGGTACTCCGGTGAAAACCTTTTTTATTTTAAATCAACTGGTGCCAGAAAGTTAAACATATTTGTAAATTACTGCTATTAAAAAATCTTAATCCTTCCAGTACTTATTAGCTGCTGAATGCTACAGAGGAAATTCCTTTCTTTTTGGAACACTGATGACATCACGAGCACAGTGCTCTCTGCTGACATCTCTGTCCATTTTAGCAACCATGCATAGCAGATGTATGCTAAGGGCAGCATGGTGGCTCAGTGGTTAGCACTGCTGCCTTGCAGGGATGGGGCCTTGGGTTCAAATCCCACTAAGGACAACAATAAATAAAGCAATATTATTATTATTATTATTATAACGTCAGCAGAGAGAACTGTGCTTGTGATGTCATCAGAGAGAATTCCAAAAAGAAAATAATTTCCTCTGTAGTATTCAGCAGCTAATAAGTACAGGAAGGATTAAGATTTTTTAATAGAAGTAATTTACAAATCTGTTTAACTTTCTGGCACCAGCTGATTTAAAAGAAAAAAGGTTTTCACCGGTGCACCCCTTTAATATAATGTTTTGTACTATAATCTAAGAAATAATAATCCAACTGAAATTCTAACTAATACCATTTCTTGTTAAAGTTATGTATTGCTCTGTTGATTTTTTAGATGTCAAATCTACAAGAATCCTTGTGAATTGTAAACTGGCTGCATAGTTTGTACTAAACCTCCTTGAGCTATATCAAACCTCTTGTGGTTACAGGGTTGGTCATATATACATACAGTGGTCCCTCAACATACGATGGTAATCCGTTCCAAATGAACCATCGTTTGTTGAAACCATCGTATGTTTAGGGATCCGTGCAATGTAAAGAATAGGAAGTTGTACTCACCTGTCCCCGCCGCTCCGGACCGTCACCGCTCGTCACCGCTGTCCTGGATGTCGCCCTCCATTGCTTTCACCGCGTCCCTGTGGTGTCCCCGACGCTCCGGACATCTCTGCTTCCACAGGATCGTCGCTCTCACGTCGCAGCCTTCACGTCACTACGCACGCCGCTCCTTTTGGATGACGGGACCGCGTGCGCAGCGACGTGATGACGGCGATGGAGAGAGCCGTCGATGGAGGGAATCCCGAAGAGGGCGGTCCGGAGCCCCGAGGACAGGTAGAAGACCATCACCGGAGCATACGGGGCACCGTAAACGGCTATCTGGTGGCAGCTGAAGCAGTCAGCGCTGCCGGATAGCCGTTTATGCGATGGCCCCGACATACAAAAGCATCGTATGCTGATGCTGCCTTCAACATGCAATAGCCTCTGAGAGGCCATCGCATGTTGAAATTATCGTATGTCGGGGCCATCGTAGGTCGGCGGGGTCACTGTATTGTGCACAAATACTTTGTTGCATGTCATGTTTGGGTATGCTCACAGTCACATGTGCAAATTTGCTGCAGATTATAACTTTCCTATTCAAGTTAATTGGGAAAATCTTCAACAAATTATCAGCATGTAATCGTACCCTAAGGGTACGTTCACACGAGTGGATTTTAGCAGCGTATATCGCTGCAGATCTGCCGCTGAAGGACCCTCTGTATTCTGCCTTCACATGTGCCTGCTCGTAGCAGCAATACGCCGCTACGTGCAAACACACTGAAGCGATGTGCGAGTCGCAGTGCATGCGCGGTGTACTCGCACACATCGCGGCCGCTCCCCCTGCTCAATGAGCTAGGCCAAGAGCTGCCGCGATGTGCGAGTATACTGCACATGCGCGTGCGACCCTCACATCGCACTCTGTTTGCTCATAGCGGCAGAATGCCGCTCCAAGCAGGCACCTGTAAAGGCAGAATACAGAGGTCCTTCAGTAGCGGATCTGCAGCATAAAATATGCTGTAAATCCGCTCGTGTGAACGTATCCTTAGAGTAGATCATGCAAATCACAGAACAATAGAAAAATGAATTCACTACAGGTTACATTATGATATGTGATTATATCTGAAGGTAATAGCAGTTAACATAAGTACATTTATTTATTTATTATAACATAGAATTAACATACAGTATTTCGGCCAGGCAGGGAATAAATATAAATAAATTAAATAAATACATAGAGAAATATGATCATTCTATGTTTTAATAAATAAATCAATTTATAAATGTATTTATATTAACTGTTACTATCCCTCACATATCATAATTTAACTGTTAGTCAGCATGGATGATGGTTTACATTTTTTCAATTGTTTACATTTTTTATGTGAATAGTACAAAATCTTTTACACATCAGGACTTGTTTGGCTTCATACAGTTTTGGAAAAGTAGAGCTACCTAACCTCTGCACTAGCACATCATTTAACAGTTTTATTCTGTATTTTTTGTCTTAACATCTAAGCATTTAAAGGGGTACTCCGGTGCAAAGACATCTTATCCCCTATACAAAGTATAGGGGATATGATGCCTGATCGCGGGGGTCCTGCCGCTGGGGACCCCCGTGATCTTCCACGCCGCACCCCATTAGAATAAGCCCCCGGAGCATGCTCACTCCAGGTCTGATTACTGGTGATCAGGGGGACTGGGCATAGTGACATCACGGCTCCGCCCCCTCAATGCAAGCCTATGGAGGGGCATGTCACGCCCCCTCCATAGGCTTGCATTGAGGGGGCGGAGTGTGATGTCGCACAGGGGCGGAGCCGTGACGTCACTATGTTCTGTCCCCGTGATCGCCAGTAATCAGACCCAGAGCGAGCACGCTCCGGGGGCTTATTCTAATGCGGTGCGGCGTGGAAGATCACGGGGGTCTGACCCTTATGCATGCTGATGCTGACAAAATGTTCGTGGGGGCCTGGGGGGGGGATGACGGGGGGGGGACGAGGTTACTGACAGACAGGGGCAGATGCCATTGAAATAGTTGCTGGGGTGATCAGTGCTGTGTCATGTATTGCTGCTTTTCAATAAGGGAGGGTTCACACCACGATTTGGCCCTCTAATGTGCTTATACATCAGCAACCTGTCATATTTAAAGGGGTTCTTCGGTGCTTTGACATCCTATCCCCTATCCAAAGGATAGGGGATAAGATGCCTGATCGCGGGAGTCCCGCTGCTGGGAACCCCCGGGATCATTCACGCGGCACCCCGTTTGTAATCAGTCCCTGGAGCGTGTTCGCTCCGGGACTGATTACTAGCGACTACATGGCGGGCGGCGTGTGACGTCACGCCCCCGCCCCCGTGTGATGTCACGCTCCGCCCCTCAATGCGTCACACGTCGCCCGCCCTGTAGTCGCTGGTAATCAGTCCTGGAGCGAACACGCTCTGGGAACTGATTACAAGCGGGGTGCCACGTGCATTATCCCGGGGTTCCCCAGCAGCGGGACTCCCGCGATCAGGCATCTTATCCCCTATCCTTTGGATAGGGGATAAGATGTCTAAGCACCGGAGTACCCCTTTCATAATACATAATAAAACAAACCACAATGGTCCATGCAATAGATCAGTCAGAGTTGGATTTAGTCAAGTAAATACAAAGTAAACAAGTTAAACAATATTTGGCGCTCATATAACAGAAAAACTACCAAAGTTGCAGGGAAACATGAAGGGGAGTTTTTACTATCATGCTTTTGAGTCGGAGTGAAATTGTGATGTGAATGATCCCTAGGTCACACTCACTGTACAGCAGTTGTGCCTCATGTGGCCCTGTCACTCAGTGCCCAGCTGTGCCTTGTCGTCATCCTCCAGAGATGGTACATACAATGGTGGCTACAAACCCTTGCATACACCTTACTGCCCAGAACAGCGTAGTGTTTGTTTAAATATTAATTTTCATGACATGTCATAAAGTATAATGAGTCGCGGTCCATCTGGATCTACATATTCCTGATTCCCTGTTCCCATCTGCCACTAAATGGCAGGGAAGGTAATGAATGGAAGATACGGACTTCTGTTATGCAGATAAATCACTTGCCAACTGTGTATTTGACCATTTTTGACCTTGAATTTTTTATAGGATCTACAAGGACATTAGTACTTTTGACAAAGAAACCTTGAAAAGATATTTAGGAAACAAAAAGGAGATGTCCATTCCTGTAGTAAGAACTGAAGTTCCCAGACATGGTATCTACAAAACATAAAACTGTAAAAAGATAGGGGGAGATTTATCAAACCGTCTTCTAGTACAATTCTCTTTGTGTCTATAGCAACCAATCAAAGCTCAACTCATTATTTGGACATAATCTGGGTCTCTATTGTTGCCAAAATCAGGAGTGAGTCTAAAACACAGAAAGAGGTGCAAATTGTTCCTCCTTCGCTAGGTTTCCACACAAATCCACTTTTTGTAAACATATGAAAATATGTTTATTTTCGTGCCACATTTTTTTTTTTTTTTTGCACCAAAATTGGATCTTTGCACCAAAATTGCAGTTTGGCAAATAAAGTTTTATTTTTGTTTTTGTTTTTTATAACATTTTCCAATAATTATAAATTTTTCAATAATTGATTAAATAACACATTTTCCCCAAAAACTTAAGAAAAAAAAAAAAAAAACATTTCTAGGATTTCTACACTAGCAAAAAGCTGGTGTGAAATTTTTGATGTAAAATGGACTCTCACTCCTTTGAAAGTATCCTGTAAAACATTACATTTACATAGCCACGCCCACTTTTGCAAAATTGGTGTGACTAGTGTAGACCTTGGATAATTCTGATGTAAAACACTTTCAATATCTGATGTGAACTTTTTTGCGCAAAAATTTTGATGTGAAGAGTTTTGAATATGACCCCCAATATTTTCCTTTTTTTTTTTCAGCGGAAAAAAACCCAACACAAAACACTGCCATCCCATTTTACATTCCCAAGATGCTTTTTTTTTTCATTTTTCAAAAATAGTGCGTTTTAGTATAGGTGTTTTTTTCTTCGGCATTTTTTCACCTGCAGATTTTTTCTAATTACAAGTCATGTGATTCATTCATCATGTGACTTGAAGATTTTTATTGTACTGGGAGGAAAAAAATGTCAATGTTACACCAGAACTGTGGTTTTCTTGGCATTTTTTTCCCTCCTCTAGAAGTCTATGGGAGAAGACAAGCCAAGATTCCCAGGAAAAAAAGGCATAGTAGTATCAGCATGCGGCAATTTGTGAAAACTACCACCAAAGCCATTTTTTGTGCAAAAAACACATAGTGCAGTTAATGTGCCATTAATGGGGGGGGGGGGGGGGGGGATTTTTCATTTCACAAAAAATGCACCTCTATGATGCATTTCTGTGGCACCCCCCCCCCCCCCCCTAAAATATTTTGTATATAGTATATGCGGTTTATTTTTCACCTGCTTTGGTCATATATATTAAGGATTTCTAATGGGGAATGTGGGAAATAAATGGCAGAAAAACATGCATTTTATCTATGCTTTTTTGGGGGGGAAACTGCCACTGACACCAAAACCCTAAGAAAGAAAAAAAATGCATTGTAGGTATGACAAATAACTAGATATTGATTTCCAGCTAACATCTTGATGTAGCATTTTTAAAGTAATAAAACATTACGTCAACAATAGTGTTCATTTTCTTTTGTTTGTTTGTTTTTTTCACAAAAAAAAGCCTTGTGTGAAACCCCCCTTTTTGTTTATTTCTCTCCTGGTTTTGCTACAATAAGGCCCAAAATACTTTGTGGGGAAACAACGGGTTAGGAACACACCCTAAGGCCGGACTCACCATGAAATCCATCTCCGGGCAGTATTTCCATCGGAGATCCCAAGGGCGGCACTAGGACCAAGTGGACTGCATTGTTGTCACCATAGATAGTAATGCATTTTTTGAGCAGATCTGCCAAAAGAATGTCCCTGTACACATAGGGGGAGATTTATCAAAACCTGTCCAGAGGAAAAGTTGCCCAGTTGCCCATAGCAACCAATCGACTCACTCCTTTCATTTTTAACAAGGCTTTGATAAATCTCCCCCATATTCTTTCATCAGATCTGCTCAGAAATGCATTGCCAGAAATTCTGGTCAGAGATTCTGTGGTGTAAACCCTGCCTAAATGTGTTTGTATAACCTAAGCACCTGGATAGGGCCAGCGCATGTGTTAAACAAATCCATAGACTCCCCCATTTACCCATCAGAGGCCAAAAGTGTGCCATTTTGACCTCTGTTTTTATGTATTAGTAGGTGTCCTGAATGGAATGGACCTTAACTCCATTCCATTGAGATGGGGTCCATTTACCTTGGGACTCTATGCACAGATGTATGTAAATGGCATCCGTCATAAGTATATGGGGGGAAGATTTATCATTGAGTTTACCCCTTTTTCTTGTGTAATTTTTGCACAAAAATTTGTGCAGTGACTTTAATTGCGTCTTTTTTGTGCTTCTTTTTTGAAAGAGCAAAAAGCAAGTACTTTTGTGTATTGTGGAATGCATTTTACAGTGAATACAAATTTATTATGTGCGTTATTTTGTTTAGACAAATTTTTTTGCGCAAAAAGAGACAGCACTTGCACATCCGCCGGCTGCGGGACTATTTTGGGACAGTTAGGACTACTACTCCCATCATGGACAGAAGCTGCCTATGATGAGAGTTATAGTCCAGGGGCTGAGGGGCAGTTCGCACCGGGTCATTCTCCAGAGACCCGCTGCGATCCGCATTTTTTAACTGTAAAAGCCGGCGGCACATGCGGCTACACTGCGCTCCCCGCTGGCTCCTGTATACACTGCTTATAATTAATTATCGCCGTCACCAATCAGAGCTTCTGTCTCCCGGCGGTGGCGATAATGAATTATAAGCGGTGTATACAGGAGCCAGCGGGGAGCGCAGTGTAGCCGCATGTGCCGCCGGCTTATACAGTTAATAAATGCGGATTGCAGCAGGTCTCTGGAGGATGACCCAGTGCGATCTGCCCCTCAGCCCCTGGACTATAACTCCCATCATGGGCAGATTCTGTCCCATGATGGGAGTAGTTGTAGTACTGCAGCGCTGAGGGATGGCACTTGCACATCCCCGGCTGCGGGACTTTTAGGACCACTACTCCCATCATGGACAAACTCAGTCCATGATGGGAGTTATAGTCCAGGGGCTGAGGTGCAGATTGCAGTAGATCATTTTCCAGAGACCAGCTGCAATCCACATTTATTAAGTTAACAAGTCGGTGACACATGCTGCTACACTGCGCTACCCGCCGGCTCCAGGCGGGGAATACTGTATACACTGTCATAATTAATAATCGCTGCCGCGAGATGGGAGCTCTGATTGGTGAATAGCTATTCACCAATCAGAGCTCTGGTCTCCCAGCAGTGGTGATTATGAATTGTGAGAGATGTATACAGGAGCCTGGAGCCGGCGGGGAGCGCAGTGGAGCCGTATGTGCCGCCGGCTTGTTAACTTAATAAATGCGGATCACAGCAGGTCTCAGCAGAATGACCTGCTGCAATCTGCAGCGATCTGCAGCCCCTGGACTATAATTCCCATCATGGACAGAGTCTGTCCATGATGGGAGTAGTAGTCCTAAAAGTCCCGCAGCCGGGGGGATGTGCAAGTGCCATCCCTCAGCGCTGCAGTACTACAACTACTCCCATCATGGGACAGACTCTGTCCCATGATGGGAGTAGTAGTCCAAGGGCAGAGGGACAGATCGAGCTACACAGTCCAGGTCTGACTGTTCTCATTATGCGTTTTGCATAATGGGAACAGAGCCTTTCTGGCAGTGTGTTCCCAAACAGGGAGACTCAAGCTGTTGCTTGACTACAGCCCCCATGATGGGAGTTGTAGTTAAGCAACAATTGGAGGCTCCCTGTTTATGAACACGCTGCATTATGTAAATGTAAAATGTACTAACCCATATTTCTTGTTTTTCTTTTCTTCTAATTTCAGATACCTGAATGCAGAGGACTATGTCTGATTCGGTGGACTATGATGATGGCCAGCATTTTTTTTAATTATAATAAAATGGTTAACGAGGGCTGTGAGTGTTTTTTTAAATGACATTTTTTTCAATGTGTTGTGTTTTTTATAATAACATTTTCAGGCTTAGTAGTGGAAGCAGTCTTATAGGCGGAATCCATTACTAAGCCAGGGCTTAGCATTAGCCCTAAAATCAGCTCATGCTAACCTCCAATTATTACCCGGGTACCCACTGAGACAGAAGTGCTTCAGGCCCGGAGCATCAAAAATGGTGCTCCTGGCCAACAGGCTGGTGTTATTTAGGCTGGGGAGGGCCAGTAACAATTGTCCTCGCCCACCCTGGTAACATCAGGCTGTTGCTGCTTGGTTGGTATCTGGCTGATACTGAAAATAGGGGGAACCCTATGCGTTTAAATTTTTTTAAAATTTTAAATATAGAAAAAAAACGTGTGGTTCCCCCATTTTTTCATTATCAGCCAGATACCAACCAAACAGCAACAGCCTGACGTTACCAGGGTGGGCGAGGACCATTGTTACTGGCCCTCCCTAGCCTAAATAACGCCAGCCTGTTATCGCCTAGGCCCAGGAGCGCCATTTTTGATGCTCCGGGCCTGTTGGCGGTGGGTTGGCGCTAACTGATTTTGGGGCTAACGCTTAGCCCCCGGCTTAATAATGGATTCTGTCTACAAGACGGCTTCCGCTACTTCCAAGCCTGAAAATTAAATTCTGAAAAACACAACACATTGAAAAAAAAGTTTTATTTAAAATAAAAAAAAAAACACTTCCCCACAGCTCTTGTTAACCGTTTTATTTATTTAAAAAACGCTGTTCATCATTGCAATCTGCCGAATCTGACGTAGTCCTCTGCATTCACGTATCTAAAATAAAAAAGAAAACATAAACAATACAACTACAACCATTTCTGTTATTTCTACACTATCAAAAAGCTGGTGTGAAATTTTTGTTGTAAACTGGGCTCTCACCCCTTCAAAAATATCATGTAAAGCAGACAATATACGTGGACACGCCCACTTTTACAAAACTGCCGTGAACAGTGTAAACAGCGACAGAAAGCTCTTGTGGTCGATGCTTTTCGTGCCAAAATTTTTTCTTTTTTTTATGCAAAATTTTTTGAGAATCTTCCCCTCTGAGTACTTTATAAAGATTTATGATTTTTCTATTGTGCAGTTTTGTTCGGCGCACACTGCTGCTCCGGCAATTCTAGCTATGTGAGCAGTGTACAGCAGGAAAATGCCACAGCTCTGTGAAGTGGAGAAGGAGTGTACAGTAGAGCGAGGGGGGCATTTCTATATTTACACAAAATTTATCAAAGGACATGCACAACTTTTAGTAAATTTTGAGCAAGAGTGGAAATTAGACAAGCAGTGTAAAGGGGTAGATCTGTGTCTACAATAGACATCTAATGATAAATCTCCCCCATTGTGTATACGTCCAAAGGACACTGCTGATGTGGTGTGAAATTAGCCTGACTCCTATCTGTTTATTTATTCTTACATATCAAGGAGGAATAACAGAGCAATGGTATAACACAAAGATGGACCAGAACTGTTATTTCATAGGTAACACAAGTATTTACGAAGGGTAAAATCTGTGCTCAGCCACTCGGATCCCCTCACCCGATCTCAAGAGTGGGGCTCACAGTCTTAATAGATAGGGAATCGAGAATGTGCACATTGAAGCTGTATTCAGCTATCTTTGTCACTCACACAGGAAATTAATGGAGTGGTAGCATCCAGTGTACATCCATTCAGACAGGAGATTTAGAAGTCCTATTCATGAGATCCGCTAACCCCCTACCGCCCCCACCGCCCCACTATCATACACATACTGTATAACCTTTCCTGTGAATAGAGAATACGTGTTTATGATTCAAAACCCCTTTGACTAACAGCTTAAAAAACCTTGAGGGGGTACTCCCGTGGAAAACTTTTTTTTTTTTTTTTTAATCAACTGGTGCCAGAAAAAAAAGATTTGTAAATTAGTTCTATTAAAAAATCTTAATCTTTCCAGTACTTTTTAGGATCTGAATACAACATAGGAAATAGTTTTCTTTTTGGAACACAGAGCTCTCTCTATCATGACCACAGTGCTCTCTGCTGACATCTCTGTCCATTTTAGGAACTGTCCAGAGAAGCATATGTTTGCTATGGGGATTTTCTCCTACTCTGGACAGTTCTTAAAATGGACAAAGATGTCAGCAGAGAGCACTGTGGTCATCATGTCAGCAGAGAGCTCAGTGTTCCAAAAAGAAAACCATTTCCTCTGTAGTCTGCAGCAGCTAATAAGTACTGGAAGGATTAAGATTTTTTAACAGACGTAATTTACAAATCTGTTTAACTTCCTGGCACCAGTTGATTTAAAAAAAAAGTTTTCCACGGGAGTAACCCCTTAAATAATAGATGCTCTTTAATGGGAAGTGTTTGGACTTGGGAACACAAAAGTGTAACTTTAATCACTTGGGGCATTGTTATGGGGAAGAGGACGGGGGGGGGGGGGGGGGTGTATGTTTTATTTTAAGCAACTTTCAGCCAATACTGATATTGTTTTATGCCCAGTACTGACCATTATTGATATCCTGTTTGTATGGTTTTTGAATAACCCGCCTGCCCTGTGATGGGAATAGCACCATGCATCAGTTTTGCCATGTTTGCTCCTAAAGGGGTATCCCATCCCCATGTGTGGTATTAATGGCATGTTCACTGGTTCAGAGAAGAGATAAGAAGATAAAGAGGTGACCACAAATGTGTACAGCCCACTCCATTGCTGATGTTTAAAGTTGTGAAAGGTTCAGTTGTTTTGGTAATTCTCATATAAGACAATGAATTGCTAACAGGGGGGGAGGGGGGGCATTGAACCCAAATTATCAGACATTTATTGCAAAAACTGTTAATATGCTATAAATATCTCAGATAGGACTACTATTTAAATTGTATTATGGCCTTTTGGAATGAAGCAATCTAACAATGTGACCCCCAGACCAAAATAGGAGCACCTCTGCTCTACAGTAAGGATTGCATTATTGAGGCTTTTCAGTGTCTGAATCTTCTGAATTTGGTCTGAAATCATAAAGACATGCTTTAACCCCTTCAGGACCAAGCCCATTTTGGCCTTAAGGACCAGAGCGTTTTTTGCACATCTGACCACTGTCACTTTAAACATTAATAACTCTGGAATGCTTTTAGTTATCATTCTGATTCCGAGATTGTTTTTTCGTGACATATTCTACTTTAACATGGTAGTAAATTTTTGTGGTAACTTGCATCCTTTCCTTGTGAAAAATCCTAAAATTTGATGAAAAATTTGAAAATTTTGCATTTTTCTAACTTTGAAGCTCTCTGCTTGTAAGGAAAATGTATATTACAAATAAAAAAAATTTTTATTCACATATACAATATGTCTACTTTATGTCTGCATCATAAAAGTGATGAGTTTTTACTTTTGGAAGACACCAGAGGGCTTCAAAGTTCAGCAGCAATTTTCCAATTTTTCACAAAATTTTCAAACTCACTATTTTTCAGGGACCAGTTCAGGTTTGAAGTGGATTTGAAGGGTCTTCTTATTAGAAATACCCCACAAAAGACCCCATTATAAAAACTGCACCCCCCAAAGTATTCAAAATGACATTCAGTCATCATTTTAACCCTTTAGGTGTTTCACAGGAATAGAAGCAAAGTGAAGGAGAAAATTCACAATCTTCATTTTTTACACTCGCATGTTCTTGTAGACCCAATTTTTAAATTTTTACAAGGGGTAAAAGGAGAAAATGTATACTTATATTTGTAGCCCAATTTCTCTCGAGTAAGCACATACCTCATATGTCTATGTAAAGTGTTCGGCGGGCGCAGTAGAGGGCTCAGAAGGGAAAGAGCGACAAGGGGATTTTGGAGAGTACGTTTTTCTGAAATGGTTTTTGGGGGCATGTTGCATTTAGGAAGCCCTTATGGTGCCAGAACAGCAAAAAACCCTCACATGGCATACCATTTTGGAAACTAGACCCCTTGAGGTACGTAACAAGGAATAAAGTGAGCCTTAATACCCCACAGGTGTTTCACGACTTTTGCATATGTAAAAAAAAATATTTTTTTTCACTAAAATGTGTGTTTCCCCCCAAATTTCACATTTTTCCAAGGGTTAATAGCAGGAAATACCCCCCAATATTTGTAACCCCTTCTCTTCTGAGTATGGAGGTACCCCATAAGTTGACCTGAAGTGCACTATGGGTGAACTACAATGCTCAGAAGAGAAGGAGTCATATTTGGCTTTTTGAGAGCAAATTTTGCTCGGGGGGCATGTCGCATTTAGGAAGCCCCTATGGTGCCAGAACAGCAAAAAATACCCACATGGCATACCATTTTGGAAACTAGACCCCTTGAGGAATGTAATAAGGAATAAAGTGAGCCTTATTACCCCACAGGTGTTTCATGACTTTTGCATATGTAAAAAAAAAAAAAAAAATGTCCACTAAAATGTGTGTTTCCCCCCTAATTTCACCTTTTTGCAAGGGTTAATAGCAGAAAATACTCCCCAAAATTTGTAACCCCATCTCTTCTGAGTATGTAGGTACCCCATAAGTTGACCTGAAGTGCACTATGGGCGAACTACAATGCTCAGAAGAGAAGGAGTCATATTTGGCTTTTTGAGAGCAAATTTTGCTCGGGGAGCATGTCGCATTTAGGAAGCCCCTAAGGTGCCAGAACAGCAAAAAAAAAACACATGGCATACCATTTTGGAAACTAGATCCCTTGAGGAACGTAACAAGGGGTACAGTGAGCATTTACCCCCCACTGGTGTCTGACAGATCTTTGGAACAGTGGGCTGTACAAGTTTTCATTTTCATGGACCACTGTTCCAAAGATCCGTCAGACACCTGTGGGGTGTAAATTCTCACTGCACCCCTCATTACATTCCGTGAGGGGTGTCGTTTCCGAAATGGGGTCACATGTGGGGTTTTGTTTTTTTTGCGTTTGTCAAAACCGCTGTAACAATCAGCCACCCCTGTGCAAATCACCTCAAAAGTACATGGTGCACTCTCCCTTCTGGGCCTTGTTGTGCGCCCCCAGAGCACTTTGCGCTCACATATGGGGTATCTCTGTAGTCGGGAGAAATTGCGTTACAAATTTTGGGGGGCTTTTTTCCCTTT
This sequence comes from Hyla sarda, assembly GCF_029499605.1. Taxonomy (NCBI): domain Eukaryota; kingdom Metazoa; phylum Chordata; class Amphibia; order Anura; family Hylidae; genus Hyla; species Hyla sarda. The sequence continues at coordinate 115,656,893 of NC_079195.1, forward strand.
TACCTCTTGTGAAAATTTAAAGTATAGGGCAACATCAGCATGTTAGTGTAAAAAATAAAAAATGTTTACACTAACATTCTGGTGTAGACCCCAACATTTCCTTTTCATGAAGGGTTAAAGAAGAAAAAGCCCCCCACACCTTGTAACGCAATTTCTCCCGAGTACAGCGATACCCCATATGTCGCCCTAAACTGTTGCCCTGAAATACGACAGGGCTCCAAAGTGAGAGCGCCATGTGCATTTGAGGCCTAAATTAGGGATTTGCATAGGGGTGGACATAGGGGTATTCTACGCCAGTGATTCCCAAACAGGGTGCCTCCAGCTGTTGTAAAACTCCCAGCATGCCTGGACAGTCAACGGCTGTCCGACAATACTGGGAGTTGTTGTTTTTCAACAGCTGGAGGCTCTGCTTTGGAAACAGTGGTGTACCGGACGTTCTTATTGGGGGAGGGGGGCTGTGTAAGGGTATGTGTATATGTAGTGTTTTTAACTTTTTATTTTGTGTTAGTGTAGTGTAGTGTTTTTAGGGTACAGTCACATGGGCGGGGGATTACAGCGAGTTTCCCAGCGCAAAATTTGCTGCATCTCAAGATGCGAGAAACCCACTGTAAAAGCCTCGCCCATGTGAATGTACCCTGTACATTCACGGGGGTGGCGGGGCGGGGGGGGCTTGCATCAGCTGTTGCAAAACCACAACTCCCAGCATGCATGGTCTGTTAGTGCATGCTGGGAGTCATAGTTTTGCAACAGCTGGAGGCACACAGGTTAGGAAACACTGAGTTAGAAACAGACAATGTTTCCCAACCAGTGTGTCTCCAGTTGTTGCAAAACTACAACTCCCAGCATGCCCAGACAGCTGAAGGGCATGCTGGGAGTTGTAGTACGGCAACATCTGAAGGGCCAGATGTTGCTGAACTAAAACTCCCAGCATGCCTGGACAGTCAGTGCATACTGGGAGTTGTAGTTTTGCAACAGCTGGAAGAGCACAGATTGGAGACCATTATACAATGGTCTCCAAACTGGGGCCCTCCAGATGTTGCAAAACTACAACTCCCAGCATGCATGGTCTTTAGTGCATGCTGGGAGTTATAGTTTTGCAACAGCTGGAGGCACACAGGTTAGGAAACACTGAGTTAGAAACAATGTTTCCCAACCAGTGTGTCTCCAGCTGTTGCAAAACTACAACTCCCAGCATGCCCAGACAGCTGAAGGGCATGCTGGGAGTTGTAGTTCGGCAACATCTGAAGGGCCAGATGTTGCTTAACTAAAACTCCCAGCATGCCTGGACAGTCAGTGCATGCTGGGAGTTGTAGTTTTGCAACAGCTGGAAGAACACAGATTGGAGACCATTATACAATGGTCTCCAAACTGAGGCCCTCCAGATGTTGCAAAACTACAACTCCCAGCATGCCCAGACAGCCAAAGGCTGTCTAGGCATGCTGGGAGTTGTAGTTTTCAGACTCCTAGAAGCAGCAGTGAAGATCTTCACTGCTGCTTCTGAGGACCATATACTCACCCGTCGCTGCTCGTCCACGTGGCCGGTCCCGCGCTGCTCCTCGGTCCCGCCGCTGGATCAGGTAAGTCCGCCGGTCCCCACGTGTTCCCCCCGAATGCCGCAGGTCCCCGCAGCCATCGTCCCCCGTTCTGCCCGACTTCCAGGGGCGGGCAGTGCGGGGGATCTGAACTTTCACCCCAGATCACTGTGATTGGTCCACAGGGACCAATCACAGTGATCGCTGACCAGGACCATCAATGGATGGTCCTGGGGGTGAAGCAGAAGTTGTCCCCTGCTGGAAACAGCGGGACTTCTGCCAGTTAACCCGTGCGATGCTGCGCATCGCCGGGTTAACTGCATGTCATTTATAAACGCCGGGATGCGCGAACGCACTGCACAACCCGGCGTTTATATATGACATTCTGCGGGAAGGGGTTAAAAGACACTGATAGAGCAACAGAATGCTGAAAATATGAGTAAGAGGCCCAGAAATGTGTGGGAGGAATAAAGAGACATCATTAGAACAAATAATTTTTATTGCATAAAAGGGGATTAAGTGAAATTCCCCAAAAAGTACAAAATGGCAGCTGGTGAGATCCAGAGTATTCTCAAGAGTAGCATTAAGAAGTGTGTAAAAGAAACACATTTGATAATAAAATATGAGAAAATGTTGAAATTAGGAAATAAAATGGAACCTTAAGAAGAATTTTATATCAATAGAACTATTTTCCAGCATCATTCTGTGTCAAGTGCGTTTCTCCAGCCCACATGAAATATCAGAATGCTTCTAATTCCTGAACGCTTCTTATCTCTTCATTCTCCATTACTTCTCCAGAGTTATAGAAAGAAATCTTATTGACAGCATGACGAAGTTTCCAAACTATTTAAATATATTGTTATATATCATTTCCTTTGTAAGATCTCTGTGTGCTGTCAACAAATGGAAACTCTTAAAGGGTTAGTCTAAAAACCAGACTTATTCCCTAAAGCATTGGTACGGCCTCACCTGGAATATGCTGTTGAGTTTTGGGCACCTGTCCATAAAAGGGACACTGCGGAGTTGGAAAGGTTGCAGACGCGCGACTAAACTAATATGGGGCATGGAACATCTTAGCTATGAGGAGCGATTAAAGGAGTTACAATTGTTTAGTCTTGAGAAGAGACGTTTGAGGGGGGATATGATAAACGTATATAAGTATATTAATGGCCCATACAAAAAATATGGAGAAAAACTGTTCCAGGTTAAACCCCCCCAAAGGACGAGGGGGCACTCCCTCCGTCTGGAGAAGAAAAAGTTTAGTCTCAAGGGGCGACACGCCTTCTTTACCGTGAGGACTGTGAATTTATGGAACGGTCTACCTCAGGAACTGGTCACGGCAGGAACAATTAACAGCTTTAAAACAGGATTTGATACATTCATGGAACAAAATAACATTAATGCTTATGAAGAAATATAAAATCCCATCCCTTCCCCAATATCGCGCCACACCCCTACCCCTTAATTCCCTGGTTGAACTTGATGGACATATGTCTTTTTTCGACCGTACTAACTATGTAACTATGTATGTAACTATGTGTCTAAACATGGGGGTCTGACTGCTGGTACCCCCACTATTTCCTGAATGGGGGCCAGGCTACTCACCCATCCTCGGAGCACTCCGGCATCCACCCTCAGAACCTAGCAGGAGTGATGGCCTGTTTGGCCGATAACCAGAATGCCTTTTTATGTAAAAAGTAATAATGCCAATACAATTGGCATTGCTGCATCTCTGTTGGTCCAAAAATATAATTTAAAGGGGTATTCCAGGCAAAAATATTCTATCCACTATCCAAAGGATAGGGGATAAGGTGTCTGATTGCGGGGGGCCCACTGTTGAGACCCCTCCGCGATCTCCCTATAGCACCTGCATTCTATGCGGGGACTGGATCTCCAGTTTCGGAAACCTCCAGGTTTCCGGGACTGGGGACGTGACATCACGCCAAGCCTCCTCCATTCATGTCTATGGGAGGGGGCGTGACGGCCGTCACGCCCCCTCCCATAGACATGAATGGAGGGGGCGTGGCGTGACGTCACATTCCCAGTCCCGGAAACCCGGAGGCTTCCGAAATTAGAGATGCAGTCCCCTCCTTTGGATAGGGGATAAAATGTTTTTGCCTGGAATACCCCTTTAACTTCTATGGTTAGTTCCAAACAAAAAAAGAAAAAAAACAAAGCCAGAATGGTGATTTTGTTTGGCTCCATCTACTTTCAGAAATAACTATTCTGAGAGGAAAATCTTGTACACCTAGAGAGAGCCTGTAAGACTTCTAGAACACTAGCAAGGGTCTTGAGTACGACATGGTGGCCAACACATAAAATGTTCTGATACTGGCTTGCATCAAGTGTACGGAAGATCTGCTTCCATGTGTGCTCAGCCTGAAGGCGCGGAACCAGGAGAATTTAGAGTTTAGCTGCAGATCATTGTGGCTCGCTGTGTCATGAAGGAGAGTGCTCCTACGGGACTCCGCTGGTAAGGAAAATGGTCAGGCCTTTCCTGTGCCCAGCTATATAATTCCATATTAAATGGGTACTCCACTGCCCCAGCGTTCGGAACATTTCCAAATGCTGGGGCAGTGTAATACCACTTTAATGGTTAAAAGTTGAAAACAGTTCCTTGGGGGATAAGCAGTTAATCCCAGTATAGACAAAACATTTTCTTGCTCAGAGTTTTTTTTAATCCATTAATAACATATATACTTTATAATATATTTTATAGTTTTATCCTTTATAATATAATCTCTTTTTGAGAGTTAGCATTTGAAATCTCAGTCAATAAGGAGTCACCGCCAACTTATGTCCATGTATGAACAAGTCATGACAGTTTCTTTTAATCTGTTTTCATTATGTCATGATGACTACTGTAGTCTGGAAGCAAATGCAGGTCCATCCTGTAATGTCTTCAGGCCTAATGCACATTCACCAGGTCCCTCAATGTTAGTCACATGGGAAAAAGGCCATCATTTCAATATTGCATGCTCTGACCTAAGGAATTCATTTTATTGTGGATACTTTGTATTTAATATTTGCTGGAGAGTTAGGCCATTCGCTAGCTATACTGGATCCATATTTCACCTAGTTCACCATTTGGTTGGTTTCCATCTCTAAGGACCTTCCAGCTTGATCCTTGCAATCTACAAACACACATGTGATAGCCTGGGGGAGTAGGGTATATGGGGAGTAGCTGTGCATTGACTAAAAGGTGTCTGGTTAACCCTTTCTATTTGTGATGCCAGGGTGAGGGCTCCTCTGTAATGTTTGTCCTACCGCCACCCTTCCCAAGAGCGATAGGGAGGTATAGAATAATTGAATGTCCACAACCGGAGAGTTTGCTGAAAACAGTCGGAACTTTACTGAAGATTTTATGCAAGCTTCATAACAGGAACAGTCTCTATACATGCAAAGTCTCTTAGAGATTGACAGTGGTTGGGACCTTAAGCGTTTTAGAGTCCATAGACTGATATGCGCTGTTCCACTGGATTTAGGGTATTTAGTTTCGGTCCAGTAGTCACGCTAGCTTTAGCGGGGATTTAGTTTAGAACTCACGGTTTAGTTTAGGCTGAGGCCGGCAGGTTTTCTGGCCTTGCTTGTCTTTGAAAGTTGCGCAGATCCGTCCTGCTAGTCCGGCATCCACGAGAGCAGCAACCCAAGAGAGCGATAATTGGCTACAGCTCCCTTATATGGGCAGGGGCTGGACTAGAGCTAATTGGTCCATACAACTATCAGTCATCTTTACATAGAGTTATGGGTAAACATGTGACCCAAGGACCTCTGTCACGATGCCGGCTGGCAGGTAGTGGATCCTCTGTGCCAGAGAGGGATTGGCGTGGACCGTGCTAGTGGACCGGTTCTAAGCCACTACTGGTTTTCACCAGAGCCCGCCGCAAAGCGGGATGGTCTTGCTGCGGCGGTAGTGACCAGGTCGTATCCACTAGCAACGGCTCACCTCTCTGGCTGCTGAAGATAGGCGCGGTACAAGGGAGTAGGCAAAAGCAAGGTCGGACGTAGCAGAAGGTCGGGGCAGGCAGCAAGGATCGTAGTCAGGGGCAACGGCAGAAGGTCTGGAAACACAGGCAAGGAACACACAAGGAACGCTTTCACTGGCACTAAGGCAACAAGATCCGGCAAGGGAGTGCAGGGGAAGTGAGGTGATATAGGGAAGTGCACAGGTGAACACACTAATTGGAACCACTGCGCCAATCAGCGGCGCAGTGGCCCTTTAAATCGCAGAGACCCGGCGCGCGCGCGCCCTAGGGAGCGGGGCCGCGCGCGCCGGGACAGAACAGACGGAGAGCGAGTCAGGTAGGGGAGCCGGGGTGCGCATCGCGAGCGGGCGCTACCCGCATCGCGAATCGCATCCCGGCTGGCAGCGGAATCGCAGCGCCCCGGGTCAGAGGACGTGACCGGAGCGCTGCCGCGGGGAGAGTGAAGCGAGCGCTCCGGGGAGGAGCGGGGACCCGGAGCGCTCGGCGTAACAGTACCCCCCCCCTTGGGTCTCCCCCTCTTCTTAGAGCCTGAGAACCTGAGGAGCAGACTTTTGTCTAGGATGTTGTCCTCAGGTTCCCAGGATCTCTCTTCAGGACCACAACCCTCCCAGTCCACTAAAAAAAAATGTTTCCCTCTGACCTTTTTGGCAGCTAAAATTTCTTTGACCGAGAAGATGTCCGAGGAGCCGGAAACAGGAGTGGGAGGAACAGATTTGGGAGAAAAACGGTTGAGGATGAGTGGTTTGAGAAGAGAGACGTGAAAGGCATTAGGGATACGAAGAGAGGGAGGAAGAAGAAGTTTATAAGAGACAGGATTAATTTGACACAAAATTTTGAAAGGACCAAGATAGCGTGGTCCCAACTTGTAGCTAGGGACACGGAAGCGGACATATTTAGCGGAGAGCCATACCTTGTCTCCAGGGGAAAAAACGGGGGGAGCTCTTCTTTTCTTATCCGCGAACTTCTTCATGCGTGATGAAGCCTGTAAGAGAGAATTTTGGGTCTCTCTCCATATGATGGAAAGGTCACGAGAAATTTCATCCACAGCGGGCAGACCAGAGGGCAAGGGAGTAGGGAGGGGGGGAAGAGGGTGACGGCCATACACCACGAAAAATGGGGATTTGGAGGAAGACTCAGAGACCCTGAAGTTATACGAGAATTCGGCCCATGGGAGGAGATCTGCCCAGTCATCTTGGCGGGAGGAAACAAAATGTCGCAAATAATCACCCAAGATCTGGTTAATCCTTTCTACTTGTCCATTGGACTGGGGATGATATGCAGAAGAAAAATTTAATTTAATCTTGAGTTGTTTACAGAGAGCCCTCCAGAATTTAGACACGAATTGGACGCCTCTATCCGAGACAATCTGCGTAGGCAACCCGTGAAGACGAAAAATGTGTACAAAAAATTGTTTAGCCAACTGAGGCGCAGAAGGAAGACCAGGAAGAGGGATGAAATGTGCCATTTTGGAGAATCGATCAACGACCACCCAAATAACAGTGTTGCCACGGGAAGGGGGTAAATCAGTAATAAAATCCATACCAATCAGAGACCAAGGCTGTTCGGGGACAGGCAGAGGATGAAGAAAACCAGCGGGCTTCTGGCGAGGAGTCTTATCCCGGGCACAGATAGTGCAGGCTCGCACAAAGTCCACAACATCCGTCTCCAGAGTCGGCCACCAATAGAAGCGGGAGATGAGTTGCACAGATTTCTTGATACCCGCATGACCTGCGAGATGGGAGGAGTGACCCCATTTGAGGATTCCGAGGCGTTGGCGAGGAGAAACAAAGGTCTTTCCTGGAGGAGTCTGCCTGATGGAGGCAGGAGAAGTGGAGATCAGGCAGTCAGGTGGAATGATGTGTTGCGGAGAGAGTTCAACTTCTGAGGCATCCGAGGAACGAGAGAGAGCATCGGCCCTAATGTTCTTATCGGCAGGACGAAAGTGAATCTCAAAATTAAATCGGGCAAAGAACAGAGACCACCGGGCCTGGCGAGGATTCAGCCGTTGGGCAGACTGGAGGTAGGAGAGGTTCTTGTGGTCGGTGTAGATAATAACAGGAGAACTTGATCCCTCCAGCAGATGCCTCCATTCCTCAAGTGCTAATTTAATGGCTAGAAGCTCTCGATCCCCGATGGAGTAGTTCCTCTCCGCCGGAGAGAAGGTCCTAGAGAAAAAACCACAAGTGACAGCATGCCCGGAAGAATTTTTTTGTAGAAGAACAGCTCCAGCTCCCACTGAGGAGGCATCAACCTCCAATAGGAAGGGTTTGGAAGGGTCAGGTCTGGAGAGGACGGGAGCCGAAGAAAAGGCAGACTTGAGTCGTTTAAAGGCGTCTTCTGCTTGAGGAGGCCAGGACTTGGGATCAGCATTTTTTTTGGTTAAAGCCACGATAGGAGCCACAATGGTAGAAAAATGTGGAATAAATTGCCTGTAATAATTGGCGAACCCCAAAAAGCGTTGGATAGCACGGAGTCCGGAGAGGCGTGGCCAATCTAAGACGGCAGAGAGTTTGTCTGGATCCATCTGTAGTCCCTGGCCAGAGACCAAATATCCTAGAAAAGGAAGAGATTGGCATTCAAACAGACATTTCTCAATTTTGGCATAGAGTTGGTTGTCACGAAGTCTCTGAAGAACCATACGGACATGCTGGCGGTGTTCTTCTAGATTGGCAGAAAAAATTAGGATATCGTCCAGATATACAACAACACAGGAGTATAACAGATCACGAAAAATTTCATTGACAAAGTCTTGGAAGACGGCAGGGGCGTTGCACAGTCCAAAGGGCATGACCAGATACTCAAAGTGTCCATCTCTGGTGTTAAATGCCGTTTTCCACTCGTCCCCCTCTCTGATGCGGATGAGGTTATAGGCGCCTCTTAAGTCCAATTTAGTGAAGATGTGGGCACCTTGGAGGCGATCAAAGAGTTCAGAGATGAGGGGTAAGGGGTAGCGGTTCTTAACCGTGATTTTATTAAGACCGCGGTAGTCAATGCAAGGACGTAGGGAGCCATCTTTTTTGGACACAAAGAAAAATCCGGCTCCGGCAGGAGAGGAGGATTTACGGATAAAGCCCTTTTTTAGATTCTCCTGGACGTATTCGGACATGGCAAGAGTCTCTGGGGCAGAGAGAGGATAAATTCTGCCCCGGGGTGGAGTAGTGCCCGGGAGGAGGTCGATAGGGCAATCATAAGGCCTGTGAGGAGGTAGAGTCTCAGCTTGTTTTTTGCAGAAAACATCCGCGAAGTCCATATAGGCCTTAGGGAGACCGGTTACTGGAGGAACCACAGAGTTACGGCAAGGGTTACTGGGAACCGGTTTTAGACAGTTCTTGGAACAAGAGGACCCCCAACTCTTGATCTCCCCAGTGGACCAATCCAGGGTAGGGGAATGAAGTTGAAGCCAGGGAAGTCCAAGGAGAATTTCCGAGGTGCAATTGGGAAGGACCAAAAGTTCAATCCTCTCATGATGAGATCCGATGCTCATAAGAAGGGGCTCCGTGCGGAAACGAATGGTACAGTCCAATCTTTCATTATTTACACAATTGATGTAGAGGGGTCTGGCGAGACTGGTCACCGGGATGTTGAACCTTTTGACGAGAGAGGCCAAAATAAAATTTCCTGCAGATCCAGAGTCCAAGAAGGCCACTGTAGAGAAGGAGAAGGCAGAGGCAGACATCCGCACAGGCACAGTAAGACGTGGAGAAGCAGAGTAGACATCAAGGACTGTCTCACCTTTGTGCGGAGTCAGCGTACGTCTTTCCAGGCGGGGAGGACGGATAGGACAATCTCTCAGGAAGTGTTCGGTACTAGCACAGTACAGGCAGAGGTTCTCCATACGGCGTCGTGTCCTCTCTTGAGGTGTCAGGCGAGACCGGTCGACCTGCATAGCCTCCACGGCGGGAGGCACAGGAACAGATTGCAGGGGACCAGAGGAGAGAGGAGCCGAGGAGAAGAAACGCCTCGTGCGAACAGAGTCCATATCTTGGCGGAGTTCCTGACGCCTTTCGGAAAAACGCATGTCAATGCGAGTGGCTAGGTGAATAAGTTCATGTAGATTAGCAGGAATTTCTCGTGCGGCCAGAACATCTTTAATGTTGCTGGATAGGCCTTTTTTGAAGGTCGCGCAGAGGGCCTCATTATTCCAGGACAATTCTGAAGCAAGAGTACGGAATTGTACGGCATACTCGCCAACGGAAGAATTACCCTGGACCAGGTTCAACAGGGCAGTCTCAGCAGAAGAGGCTCGGGCAGGTTCCTCAAAGACACTTCGGATTTCCGAGAAGAAGGAGTGTACAGAGGCAGTGACGGGGTCATTGCGGTCCCAGAGCGGTGTGGCCCATGACAGGGCTTTTCCGGACAGAAGGCTGACTACGAAAGCCACCTTAGACCTTTCAGTGGGAAACAGGTCCGACATCATCTCCAGATGCAGGGAACATTGGGAAAGAAAGCCACGGCAAAACTTAGAGTCCCCATCAAATTTATCCGGCAAGGATAAGCGTATCCCAGGAGCGGCCACTCGCTGCGGAGGAGGTGCAGGAGCTGGCGGAGGAGATGACTGCTGAAGCTGTGGTAGTAACTGTTGTAGCATAACGGTCAGTTGAGACAGCTGTTGGCCTTGTTGCGCTATCTGTTGTGACTGCTGGGCGACCACCGTGGTGAGGTCAGCGACAACTGGCAGAGGAACTTCAGCGGGATCCATGGCCGGATCTACTGTCACGATGCCGGCTGGCAGGTAGTGGATCCTCTGTGCCAGAGAGGGATTGGCGTGGACCGTGCTAGTGGACCGGTTCTAAGCCACTACTGGTTTTCACCAGAGCCCGCCGCAAAGCGGGATGGTCTTGCTGCGGCGGTAGTGACCAGGTCGTATCCACTAGCAACGGCTCACCTCTCTGGCTGCTGAAGATAGGCGCGGTACAAGGGAGTAGGCAAAAGCAAGGTCGGACGTAGCAGAAGGTCGGGGCAGGCAGCAAGGATCGTAGTCAGGGGCAACGGCAGAAGGTCTGGAAACACAGGCAAGGAACACACAAGGAACGCTTTCACTGGCACTAAGGCAACAAGATCCGGCAAGGGAGTGCAGGGGAAGTGAGGTGATATAGGGAAGTGCACAGGTGAACACACTAATTGGAACCACTGCGCCAATCAGCGGCGCAGTGGCCCTTTAAATCGCAGAGACCCGGCGCGCGCGCGCCCTAGGGAGCGGGGCCGCGCGCGCCGGGACAGAACAGACGGAGAGCGAGTCAGGTAGGGGAGCCGGGGTGCGCATCGCGAGCGGGCGCTACCCGCATCGCGAATCGCATCCCGGCTGGCAGCGGAATCGCAGCGCCCCGGGTCAGAGGACGTGACCGGAGCGCTGCCGCGGGGTGAGTGAAGCGAGCGCTCCGGGGAGGAGCGGGGACCCGGAGCGCTCGGCGTAACAACCTCCAAAGGTCCTCCAACATACCATAGAGGAATTAACATAGTCACATGACCGAAGGTCCTGCGACGCTAACAAGGTAAGCACACTAATATACCTTATATTAAATATACACATTATTAAATATGTACACATAAGCATTATGAAATTAGAGAAGGAGGAGGCGACTAGGGGCTGTACCACCAGGGGGACCCTACCTGAACGTAGTAACTCTGACTTTGGGGACCACCATACAAGGTGCAGTATGAAATACGGTACCGGGACACCACACACAAATAGAGATACATTTTTTTTGCCATTAGGATTATTCTTGATTTTGCCTAAACATATGTAGAATCAAGCTGTGAAGGCACAGGCTTGTCCATAGTGGGACTCGTAATATAATTTCCCCTATCTAAAAAACACATATTGCAAAGTAAGAAATCAACCTCTTGATATGATTTTGGTGGTGGGAAAGTGAGGGTGAAGTACTCAGAGGAAACACTTAAAAAACACAAGGAGAAAAAAAGCACAATGCAGATGTTGCACATAAGGCAGTTACCAAAGTGTGCTTGTTTATCTGAATGTGGAGGCCATGGTCAGCTGCTGCTATTCTTACCATGGCCTTTCCCCCATAAAAGCCTGAAATCCAACATGCCTAATCCCCGCCCCCCCCCCCCCCCTCAATATTGGGGGCTGACCCCACAGCCAAGGTTCAGCCAACTATGATCTAATGGCACGTAATAGTATTTAAATAGTGTATGACCAGCTTAACAAATGAAGTAGACAGTTGCTTTTTTATCCATTAACATGAGACACTGTAGGCAAATGCTTATGAAAATGTAGACCTTATCTTTATATGTTTTATTCTATCTTGTCTGATAAATGATGTTTTGCATTGTAAAATATCAACAATTTGCCATTTTGGATTGTCATAAAACTTGCACACATTTATTTATATACTCAGTGATACTAACTGGGAACATTATTTGCATGGTTTAATTTTGTGCCAAGAACATGTTTTGTATCACAGAATGGAGAGAACAGATGAATAGTCAATGTAATAGCTGTAGAGGGAAGTGGTCATACAATCTAAGTATTAAAAGGTTATCTGAACAAATAACATTTTTGTATTTGGGCTCAGGCTGGGGGCCGTATCCTTCCTGATGGTGCCCGATCCTGGCTGGACAGTGCCTCCTGCTTTCACTTTGGCACATCGAAAACTCCTGCTCAGCCAATCACTGGCTAAGGAAGGTCAACACCACTATGGTCCGGTACTTAACGCTGTCAGGACGGATTTACTTTGTTTCCTGAACCTCAGCAAAAATCATTTATTTGTTAATACAACTTTAATCGTACAATTGGTAATCATTAGATAGTATTATCAGAATGATCAGTTCATAGGTCGGAACAAATAGAGGATCTGCTTCAACTCTGTCTCTGCTGTCACAACAGTAGAACAACAACAAGTGCTAATCAACAAAATACATATCCTTTTGTTTATTATTATATTTCATTAATATCATGAAATATAATAATAAACAAAAGGATATGTATTTTGTTTATACATTATCTCATTATTCCCAATATGCAAATATAACAACTATGCTCTGAAAGTTAGTTTCCAATGTTATTTGTGTTTTCTATGTCTTGTCTAGTCCAGGTTTGTTGCAGTTTCTCCAGTCAGTGTTTGGTTGCAACCTCTACAAAAGACCACCTCTTTCAGAAGACCACTCTCTTATCCAATGCAGATTTCCTGAGACAAAAATCCACCATATATTATGCATACTGGCCATCTTTATTGCAAAGACCACCCCCTCAAGAACGACACCTTTTGATGCATCTTTTGCCTGGTTACAGCAAAGAACTTTTACTTTGATTTTAGAAGTTATCGCAGTGAAACTTTTGTTCTTTGCTCAGTTCATGTGCTTTCATTTTCTGCTCAGACTTGCTTTGTCACTGGGTCCTAGTGCCTGCTCATTGTTCTGTTAAGGAAGTTGTAGACCAGAGTTATCATACAGATAGTTTCAGAGACAGGGAGGCTTAGTAGTGTCTTGTGTTAGGTTTAGTGTCCATGTAAAAATGTAGAGGACAGTTAGGAAGGGTCAGTTCATTTTCCTTGTTTGTTTTTGTTAAATTCTGCTTAATTCCTGATTATCATCATCATCATTCATTTGTGCCATTTTATCATCCTGGTTCTTGTCATCCATTAGTAAATAGCTATTCTTATTCCTGTAATATGCCAGAATGAATGCATAGTATGAAGGTTTTTTTCTTGTGACTGTGCTTTTCAAACAGTTTAGCTCTACTTTTAGTCCTGGGGGCATCAGAGTAGGAAGCTACCGCTATGACTCAACTACTATCAATGAAGACCAATTCTGCTGTCTTGTGACCAGATGGCATTGTTACTGATTCTGCAATCAGGACCCATTAGTATAGGGACTTGTGTGGACCACATTCTAACTCAGTAGACGGGGATTTGCCATTCCAGTTGTTTGGCTTGTTAGAATTATTATGGATGACATTTATGCATACTGCTGTATAAACAGAGGTCATGTGGGAAACTGGACAGCAGCAGTAAGTGTTATATAGGAAATATAGCTTTGTTATATTTGCCTTTCAGAGCTAGGACTAAAATATCTGGGCCTATATATTTAAAGGGGTACTACTGTGGAAAACTTCTTTTTTTTTTTAAATCAACTAGTGCCAGAAAGTTAAACAGATTTGTAAATCACTTCTATTAAAAAATCTTAATCCTTCCAGTACCTTTTAGGGGCTGTATACTAAAGAGAAATCCAAAAAGAAATGCATTTCCTGTGATGTCCTGACCACAGTGCTCTCTGCTGACCTCTGCTGTCCATTTTAGGAACTGTCCAGAGAAGAATATATTTGCAATGGGGATTTTCTCCAGTTCCTAAAATGGACAGCAGAGGTCAGCAGAGAGCACTGTGGTCAGGAAATCACAGGAAATGCATTTCTTTTTTGGATTTCTCTTTAGTATACAGCCCCTAAAAGTACTGGAAGGATTAAGATTTTTTTTAATAGAAGTGATTTACAAATCTGTTTAACTTTCTGGCATCAGTTGGTTTAAAAAAAAAGTTTTCCACGGTAGTACCCCTTTAATTGGTCGGGGGTTCATGAGCTACCCCTTGATATGGTATCCCTAGCCACAGGAGAGGCCCTTAATTGCAGATCATTGGTACTATACAGTACAAACTATACAATAAATAGGGCTGAAAGCCCTGCACTGTTCATTGGATAGTGTTGGTGCAGGGTAACTGCAGCTCAGCTCTCATTAACTTCAATGTCACCACTAAACAATGAGCTGTGCAGGGCTTCAGGTCTCTTTACTGTATAATGTCGGGCACCGAACAGATGATCGTCAGGGGTGCTGGCTGTGGGCATCCTGATGATTAGCAACTGATGGCCTATCCTATGGATAGGCCATCAATCAAAAAGTCCTAGAAAACCCCTTTAATGGTGTATTCACACGAGAGTGCATCCACAGCGTATTTGACACCTTGGATGCGCTGCCGGCACACACAGAGTTACGGCAGAGTGAGCTCCCTGCTGCTGCTGCTGCCATAGCTCTGTGTGTGTCCGTTCGTGATTGCAGATTTCCCGCTGGCAGTCATGAGCGAACACACAGAGATACAGCATTATCAGTAAGAAGCTCCCTCTGCCGTAACTTGTGTGTGGTGGCAGCACATCCGAGGCGTCAAATGCGCTTCCATGTGAATACACCCTAAAGCATTTTCCAGACCTTACCTTACATTTGGTATGTTCCTTGAGGGCCCAACACAGTGCCAGCCTGTTTAGTCCAGCACACTTTCTAAGGCACTATGTAATGGCATAGCAGAGAGGAATATTTTTCTGTACTGTGATTGGCTAGGCAAATAGGCGAGGAAGTGCCTGTGTATGTACTACTGTCGAATAGCTCAGTCCTGGTCCCACCCCCTAAAATGGAGAGAATAAGAAATAGCTCCATGAAAGGGTATCTTAGGAGCTCCATAACATCAGTAAGAGAACTAAAATCACATTGTCACCTTTCTAAAAGGTTAAAGGGGTATTCCAGGAATTTTTTTTTATTTGACTATGCTACAGGGGCTGTAAAATTAGTGTAGTTCATAATATAGTGTCTGTACCTGTGTGTGACGGTTTTGTCACAATTTTTCTCAGATTTTCACCCCAATATTTATTTTTACCAGCATACATAATGACTGGTGTCTCAGATTTTTCCCAGATTGCAATGCAGCCGAGACCTGACATCACTAGTCAGCTGATGACAGGGAGCCTCTCTGCTTCAATGGGTGGAGGGATCGCTTGGTGGGAGAGAGATCAATCTGCAACTAATGCAACAGCTGTAGGCACCCTGATTGAAAACCACAGGTCTTTTGAATGGATGCAGCTCATTTATGTTTCAATGGTTGTGGTTGCTGATGTGTGGGAGGGAGTAAGATGGAATTGTGGGATTTTTAGTCAAAAAAAGAAAAGTCAAACAGGAAATGCCAGTTCACAAAAAGCTAGCCACAGTATTATGGTAATCTCACTACATAGCCATTTAGCCCCAAGACAAGCACAGATCTTTCCTAAGCATCTCCATTACTGTCTGCCAGGTATGTACTAAAATCACCTTATGGTGGATAACCCCTTTAATCTAACCATGCCACGCAGGCTTATTAAAAAAAAAAAAAAAAACTATTTACAAATTTTTCATGATATTTTTTGTTTGCAAAGATACTGCAGCCAGAATTTACATTAAAGTGTATACAGTATATTGATAGTGTAATACAGTGGTCTGCAAACTCTGGCTCTCCAGATGTTGCAAAACTACAATTCCCAGCATGCCTAGATAGCCTTCAACATGGGCTACCAGACTGAATGTTGTCTGGGCATACTTGGAGTTAGTTTTGCAACATCTGGAGGGCAACAGTTGGAGATAACTAGGGTAATGCATTGCAATGTGCAATTTGGCTAGAGCGGCAGCTTGTAAATATTGCCGCCTCTCCCATACAGATAAATGAAGAAGGCGTGTTGGCCGCGGGGTCATGCTGCGCCGGCACGCCTCAGCGGTCGGACCCCTCGCGATCAAACACTTAGCCCCTATCCTGTGCATAGGGGATAAGTTGTCTTTTGCTGCAGATGTTCTTTAAGGACAGTACGATTTTAGACAGCCATTATTTATTGCTATTTTAGTCTTTGCCATTAGGTGGGGTTAAAGCTAAACTATGAAGAACTCATTTGTTTGGCTTCGTTTGTTCTCTCATAACACAAAACTGTTTGTTTTTTTCAATATTTAGTAGATTATAACGGAAGTCTAAGGGCAGTGTTCAGATTTATAATGTAACAGTCCAGTGTTCCTGTTCTTACATTTACATTAGCTATTCTTAACTATAGCGTGTTTCTGAGTTATCATGGTCTCCTATACATGTAAGTTGATTGACAAACACTACAGGCTGCACTCATTTGGTTTATTTTGTTCAGGTTTTAAAGGGGTACTCTGCCCCTAGACATCTTATCCTCTATCCAAAGGATAGAGATAAGATGATTGACCATGGGGATCCCGCCGCTGGGGATCCTCGCTATCTCCCTGCTGCTCCCGGCATTCATTTAGAGCATTGGGTGCAGCGCCAGAGGCTCGGGATGTCACGGTCGCGCCCCGATTGTGACGTCACTACCACGCTTCCTCAATGCAAGTCAATGGGAGGGGGCGTGACGGCCGTCACACCCCCTCCCATAGACTTGCATTGAGGGGGGATTGGCCGTGACATCACGAGCGGGTCCTGACCATGACGTCACGAGCCTCCGCCCCGCATAGCCAGTCATCCGGCACGGAGCAAAGTTCGCTCCATGCACCGGATGTCTGAGGTGCTGCAGCTGAGATCGCGGGGGTCCCCAACTGCGGGACCCTTGCGATAAGAAATCTTATCCCCTATCCTTTGGATAAGATGTCTAGGGGCGGAGTACCGCTTTAAGATGCAGTTTTGAAGTCAAAACCAGTTGTGCATCATAATGCAGGAGACACTAAGTCTATACTTTTTGCCTTTAAATATGAGGTCTCAAAACCTGATCCAAACCTGAATGTGTTAGGCTGGGTTCACACCACGTTTTCTTAAATATGGTTCCCATATACGGTTTGGAGGAGGGGGGCGGGGCTTAATCGCGGCACCCGCACTCAGCCGTATTCGGGAACTGTATTTAATGCAAGTCTATGAGCCGACCGGAGTGAACCGCAGCCTCCGGTCGGCTTCGTTTTCGGCCGTATGCGGTTTCCCGACCGCAGGCAAAAACGTGGTCGACCACGTTTTTGCCTGCGGTCGGGAAACCGCATACGGACGAAAACGAAGCTGACCGGAGGCTGCGGTTCACTCCGGTCGGCTCATAGACTTGCATTAAATACAGTTCCCGAATACGGCTGAGTGCGGGTGCCGCGATTAAGCCCCGCCCCCCTCCTCCAAACCGTATACGGGAACCATATTTAAGAAAACGTGGTGTGAACCCAGCCTTAGAGCACCATTACATCAAGTCTGCTATGCAATTCAGGGTATATTTACATGTGTATTTTAACAGATTTTATTTTGTGTTTTATTATACCAGAAGTCTAAATAAATTAATAGTAAATAAATAATTGAACACAGCATAAAATCTGCATCATACACTTTACATGTGAACATGGCCTAAAAGGATATGTGAAGCAGATCAGCTCCGTATAGCTGGGTGATAAACCCCTTGAATGATTTGATGTGGTGGGTTTAGGGTACCCCAGTCTGATCCGATAATTCATCACTAAGTTTATAGCAAAAAAAAAGGCATAAATCACAGCCGTGCTATAACAATAAATGCTCTGCTGCAAGTTACACCCAATTTCTTGCTGTGAAGAAAAACGGTATGTGTGCCCTTACATGGCTAGACAAATATTTTTAGTGCAATGGGTAGGAAGCATGTAGTCTTCACCTTCCATTGACACAATGGAAATTGTGCCCTGGGGTATTGAAGCAACATATGTTTGTCTGATGCTCATATCCTGTCATGTCTTTGTCATCGTTCCTGACTAACAGCAGACACCTACAAAGAGTTAAAGGAGTACTCCGGTGGAAAACATTTTTTTTTTAATCAACTGGTGCCAGAAAGTTAAACAGATTTGTAAACTACTTCTATTTAAAAATCTTAATTCTTCCAGTACTTGTCAGCTGCTGTATACTAGAGAGGAAGTTCTTTTCTTTTTGATTTTCTTTTCTGTCTGATCACAGTGCTCTCTGCTGACACCTCTGTCCATGTCAGGAACTGTCCAGAGCAGGAGCAAATCCCCATAGCAAACCTCTCCTGCTCTGTCAGTTCCTGACATGGACAGAGGTGTCGGCAGAGAGCGCTGTGGTCAGACTGAAAAGAAGTTCAAAAAGAAAAGAACTTACTGTGGAGCATACAGCAGCTGATAAGTACTGGAAGGATTATGATTTTTAAATATAAGTAATTTACAATTCTGTTTAACTTTCCCTCACTAGTTCATTTAAAAATTATTTTTTTCCCACCAGAGTACCCATATTTATATATATATATATATATATATATATATATATATATATATATATATATATATATAATATATATGTTGATGATGGCCACTGAAAAAAAAAGCATTTTCAAATATGAGTAAGATAATGCCATGAAGTTAGTTCTATCAGTTATTAACCCTTTAAGGACCAAGCCCATTTTGACCTTAGGAACGCAGCCAATTTTATTGTTGCATTTAGTTTTTCCCTCCTCACCTTCTAAAATCCATAACTTTTATATTTCCATTCAAAGGCCCATATAAGGGCTTTTTTTTTGCATGACCAATTGTACTTTGTAATGACACCTCTCATTTTACCATAAAATTTAGGGCATACCCAAAAAATTATGTTTTTTAGTGAGGAAATTTAAATGAAAACCAAAATTTTGCTAATTTTGGAGGGTTTCATTTTCACACTGTTCACTTTATGGTAAAAAGGACATGTTTTCTTTATTCTGTGGGTCATTATGATTAAAATGATACCCATCTTTACATACTTTTCTATTACTGTACTGCCTTTAAAAAAGATCAAACTTTTTGTTTAAAATTGCCCCATTTTGACTACCTATAACTTTCAAATTTTTCCATATACACAGCTGTGTGAGGGCTCATTTTTGTGTTTCGTGATCTGTATTTTTTTTTTATCATTACCACATTTGCATATATTAAATAAAAATTGTAATCACTTTTAATAACATTTTGGACTTTTACATTTTTTTACGTTTATGCCGCTCACTTTACGAGATCATTAACATTATATTTTAATAGTTAAGTCATTTATACACGCAGCTATACCAAATATGTTTTTTGTTTGTTTGGGTTTTTTTTTTACGCTTTTTGGGGGTAAAATGGGAAAAAGGGACAACTTACATTTTTTATTGGGGGAGGTTGTTACGGTGAGCGCTCCGGTCTGGCGCTCTGACCGTGAGCATTCACTTCCCTGCTGTCCTGTCCGGGCTCCTGTACATGAATGCATGCGAATCACGACCCGCTTCTTACCTGCCTCTGTTCAGCCCTCTGGTTCCCACCACGCGCGCCCATGCCTCCTAGGGCGCGCGCGTGTCGGCTGCCTGAAATCTAAAGGGCCAGTGCACCACTGATTGGTGCCTGGTCCCACTGCTATTTTATCTGCGATATGATCATCCATTTAAGCACACACATTGCCCCAAATGCCATGATCTGTATTGATCACGGCATCTGAGGGGTTAATGGCGGACATCAGCGCGAACGCTGTTGTCCACTATTACCGGCGGGTCCCCGACTGTTGTGAGGACCTGCAGTGCATGATGCGAGCACCGCTCCGATGCTCGCGGTCATGTACAGGGCGTCATTGTACGTCCTGTGCGCGAAGTACCTCCACACCAAGACATGCATTTAGATCCGTGGTAGTTAAGGTGTTAAAGAGGTATTTCGACCGGATCACTGTCTGTGGTGACCGACCTCCTAGTTTATGTTCCGTGCTGGCACAACTTTTATGCCAGATGTTTTGAGGCTAGTTTTTCTGGTTCTCAACTCAGAAAATGTGTTGAATTGTATGTGCCCCCATAGCTTTCTTCTACACCACTATGTCCTTCGTAAACAGAATGTCTTTATTGTGTGTATTGCATACTATGGTCTTGTATATGAAAACTTTAAATAAAGCATTGATAAAAATAAAATGAAAGAGGTATTCCGGAGATAACATTTTAAAAGTGCCTAGGGTGGCAGTATAGCATAAAAAACACATACTCATCTGTTGCAAACCCCCTGCTGGTACTGTTTTGATGCTGCTGGTCAAGGGGCTCATGGTTCCTTGTTCTCCATCTCGACCTGTAAGAAATGCCTGTTCAGCTTATCATGTGTTGAAACAGACACTAGGAAGTCCTGAGCAGCTGGGATCGGTAGTGTCGAAACAGCAACAGAGGGTGGTTGGCAGCAGATAAGTGCATGTTTTTGTGGTGTCCCAGTAAGGGACAGTATGCGACAGTGTGTGCCTGAAAAACCCGACAAACCCGAAAAGGGCGTGGTCGACCAAAAGGGGCGTGGTTTCACAACCCGACCGATTTACTATGGAATTCACAGAAAATCCTGTGGGTAAATGGCTGGAAATATCGACCTAGAAAAAGCTGGTCAGAAAATGTTCCTGACTTTTCCCAATAGTAAATAAAGAGGAATCCTGCATGTCTGAAACAACTTTTCCCACTAGTAAAAACTCTAAGTAAATGAGGCCCATTCTGTGTGTCTGTAGCCTCCACTAGAGGGAGCTCACTGCTTGCACATACTGTAAATAATTTTTTAGTTACATTTTCCAGTTGGTTAAATATTTAGTTTTTTTTTTCCCTTTTGACTCAAAACGTTTTCCTGAACTGATCTAAGGGAGACTTTTGGGAGACAGAAAACCCACCCTATGTTGTCCATGAATGTTGCATGCATAATCATATGGGTGGAGGATTTCATATGAATTGTGATAAATGTAAAAAGAAAAATACTGCAGTCATTGAAATTATTGTCCTAACCTTAGGTTAGATTATGAAGGGCCAGAATGTGGTAATCAGTTTGCTCATCAGATCCACAACATTTTAAATATAGGCTAATTGTCACGATGCCGGCTGGCAGGAGGTGGATCCTCTGTGCCAGAGAGGGATTGGCGTGGACCGTGCTAGTGGACCGGTTCTAAGTCACTACTGGTATTCACCAGAGCCCGCCGCAAAGCGGGATGGTCTTGCTGCGGCGGTAGTAACCAGGTCGTATCCACTAGCAACGGCTCAACCTCTCTGACTGCTGAAGATAGGCGCGGTACAAGGGAGTAGACAAAAGCAAGGTCGGACGTAGCAGAAGGTCGGGGCAGGCAGCAAGGGTCGTAGTCAGGGGCAACGGCAGGAGGTCTGGAACACAGGCTAGGAACACACAAGGGAACGCTTTCACTAGGCACGATGGCAACAAGATCCGGCGAGGGAGTGCAGGGAAAGTGAGGTTTACATAGGGAGTGCACAGGTGAATACACTAATTAGAACCACTGCGCCAATCAGCGGTGCAGTGGCCCTTTAAATCGCAGAGACCCGGCGCGCGCGCGCCCTAGGGAGCGGGGCCGCGCGCGCCGGGACAGGACCGACGGAGAGCGAGTCAGGTACGGGAGCCGGGGTGCGCATCGCGAGCGGGCGCCACCCGCATCGCGAATCGCATCCCGACTGGAGGCGGTATCGCAGCGTACCCGGTCAGTGGATCTGACCGGGGCGCTGCAGTAGCGAGAGTGTAGCGAGCGCTCCGGGGAGGAGCGGGGACCCGGAGCGCTCGGCGTAACAGTACCCCCCCCCTTGGGTCTCCTCCTCTTCTTAGAGCCTGAGAACCTGAGGACCAGACTTTTATCTAGGATATTGTCCTCAGGTTCCCAGGATCTCTCTTCAGGACCACAGCCCTCCCAGTCCACTAAAAAAAAAGTTTTTCCTCTGACCTTTTTGGAGGCCAGTATCTCCTTTACGGGGAAGATGTCTGAAGAACCGGAGACAGGAGTAGGAGAAATAAGTTTGGGAGAGAAACGGTTGATGATGAGTGGTTTAAGAAGAGAGACATGAAAGGCATTAGGAATACGAAGAGAAGGAGGAAGAAGAAGTTTGTAAGAGACAGGATTAATTTGGCACAAGATTTTGAAAGGACCAAGATAGCGTGGTCCCAATTTGTAGCTGGGAACACGGAAGTGGACATATTTAGCGGAGAGCCATACCTTGTCTCCGGGAGAAAAAATGGGGGGAGCTCTTCTTTTCTTATCAGCAAACTTCTTCATGCGTAATGAAGCCTGTAAGAGAGAATTTTGGGTCTCTTTCCATATGGTGGAAAGATCACGAGTTATTTCATCCACAGCGGGCAAACCAGAGGGCAAGGGAGTAGGGAGGGGGGGAAGAGGGTGACGGCCGTACACCACGAAAAATGGGGATTTGGAAGAAGATTCAGAGACTCTGAAGTTGTACGAGAATTCGGCCCATGGAAGAAGATCTGCCCAGTCATCCTGGCGGGAGGAAACAAAATGCCGTAAATAATCACCCAGGACCTGGTTAATTCTTTCTACTTGCCCATTGGATTGAGGATGATAAGCAGAAGAAAAGTTTAATTTAATCTTGAGTTGTTTACAGAGAGCCCTCCAGAATTTTGACACGAATTGGACGCCTCTATCCGAGACGATCTGCGTGGGCAACCCGTGAAGACGAAAAATGTGTACAAAAAATTGTTTTGCCAACTGAGGCGCTGAAGGAAGACCAGGAAGAGGAATAAAATGTGCCATCTTGGAAAATCGATCAACGACCACCCAAACAACAGTGTTGCCACGGGATGGGGGTAAGTCTGTAATAAAGTCCATACCAATCAGAGACCAAGGCTGTTCGGGGACAGGCAGAGGATGAAGAAGACCAGCAGGCTTCTGGCGAGGAGTCTTATCCCGGGCACAGACAGTGCAGGCCCGCACAAAATCAACAACATCCGTTTCCAGAGTCGGCCACCAATAGAAACGAGAGATGAGTTGCAAGGATTTCTTGATGCCCGCATGGCCTGCGAGATGGGAGGAGTGACCCCATTTGAGGATTCCGAGGCATTGGCGTGGGGAGACGAAGGTCTTCCCTGGAGGAGTTTGCCTGATGGAGGCTGGAGAAGTGGAGATCAGGCAGTCAGGAGGAATGATGTGTTGCGGAGGGAGCTCTACTTCCGAGGCATCCGAGGAACGAGAGAGAGCATCGGCCCTAATGTTCTTATCGGCAGGGCGAAAGTGAATTTCAAAATTAAACCGGGCAAAGAACAGAGACCACCTGGCCTGGCGAGGGTTCAGCCGTTGGGCAGACTGGAGATAGGAGAGATTCTTGTGATCGGTGTAAATAATAACTGGAAATTTTGATCCCTCCAGCAGATGCCTCCATTCCTCAAGTGCTAATTTAATGGCCAGTAGCTCTCGATCCCCGATGGAGTAGTTCCTCTCCGCCGGAGAGAAGGTCCTAGAAAAAAAACCACAAGTAACAGCATGCCCAGAAGAATTTTTTTGTAGAAGAACCGCTCCAGCTCCTACTGAGGAGGCATCAACCTCCAATAGGAAGGGTTTAGATGGGTCAGGTCTGGAGAGCACGGGAGCAGAAGAAAAGGCAGACTTGAGCCGTTTAAAGGCGTCTTCCGCTTGAGGAGGCCATGACTTAGGATTGGCATTCTTCTTGGTTAAAGCCACGATAGGAGCCACAATGGTGGAAAAATGTGGAATAAATTGTCTGTAATAATTGGCGAACCCCAAAAAACGTTGGATAGCACCGAGTCCGGAGGGGCGTGGCCAATCTAAGAAGGCAGAGAGTTTGTCTGGGTCCATTTGTAGTCCCTGGCCAGAGACCAAGTATCCTAGGAAAGGAAGAGATTGACATTCAAACAGACATTTCTCCATTTTGGCATAAAGTTGATTGTCTTCAAGTCTCTGAAGAACCATGCGGACATGCTGGCGGTGTTCTTCTAGGTTGGCCGAAAAAATCAGAATATCGTCCAGATACACAACAACACAGGAATATAAGAGATCACGAAAAATTTCATTAACAAAGTCTTGGAAGACGGCAGGGGCGTTGCACAGGCCAAAGGGCATGACCAGATACTCAAAGTGTCCATCTCTAGTGTTAAATGCCGTTTTCCATTCGTCCCCCTCCCTGATGCGGATGAGATTATAAGCACCTCTTAAGTCCAGTTTGGTAAAGATGTGGGCACCTTGGAGGCGATCAAAGAGTTCAGAGATAAGAGGTAGGGGGTAGCGGTTCTTTACCGTGATTTTATTAAGTCCGCGGTAGTCAATGCAAGGACGTAGGGAGCCATCTTTTTTGGACACAAAGAAAAATCCAGCTCCGGCAGGAGAGGAGGATTTGCGGATAAACCCCTTTTTTAAATTTTCCTGGATGTACTCAGACATAGCAAGAGTCTCTGGGGCGGACAGAGGATAAATTCTGCCCCGGGGTGGAGTAGTGCCCGGGAGGAGGTCAATAGGACAGTCATAAGGCCTGTGAGGAGGTAAAGTCTCAGCTTGTTTTTTGCAAAATACGTCAGCATAGTCCATATAGACCTTAGGGAGACCGGTTACAGGGGGAACCACAGGGTCACGGCAGGGAGTACTGGGAACCGGTTTAAGGCAGTCTTTGAAACAAGAGGTACCCCAGCTCTTGATCTCCCCTGTGGACCAATCAAGGGTTGGGGAATGGCGTTGAAGCCACGGTAGTCCAAGAAGAATTTCGGAGGTGCAATTGGGGAGGACCAAAAACTCATTTTTTTCATGATGAGGTCCGATGCACATAAGGAGGGGCTCCGTGCGGTAACGTATGGTACAGTCCAATCTTTCATTGTTAACGCAATTGATGTAGAGGGGTCTGGCGAGACTGGTCACCGGGATGTTGAACCTGTTGGTGAGAGAGGCCAAAATAAAATTTCCTGCAGATCCGGAATCCAAGAAGGCCATAGTAGAGAAGGAGAAGGTAGAGACAGATATCCGCACAGGCACAGTAAGACGTGGAGAAGCAGAGTTGACATCAAGGACTGTCTCACTTTTGTGCGGAGTCTGCGTACGTCTTTCCAGGCGGGGAGGACGGATAGGACAATCCTTCAGGAAGTGTTCGGTACCGGCACAGTACAGGTAAAGATTCTCCATGCGGCGTCGTGTCCTCTCTTGAGGTGTCAAGCGAGACCGGTCAACTTGCATAGCCTCCACGGCGGGAGGCACAGGAACGGATTGCAGAGGACCAGAGGAGAGAGGAGCCGGGGAGAAAAAACGCCTAGAGCGAACAAAGTCCATATCCTGGCGGAGCTCCTGACGCCTTTCGGAAAAACGCATGTCAATGCGAGTGGCTAGATGAATGAGATCATGCAGGTTAGCAGGAATTTCTCGTGCGGCCAGAACATCTTTAATGTTGCTGGATAGGCCTTTTTTAAAGGTCGCGCAGAGGGCCTCATTATTCCAGGATAGTTCAGAAGCAAGAGTACGGAATTGTATGGCGTACTCGCCAACGGAAGAATTACCCTGGACCAGGTTCAGCAGGGCAGTCTCAGCAGAAGAGGCTCGGGCAGGTTCCTCAAAGACACTACGAATTTCCGAGAAGAAGGAGTGTACAGAGGCAGTGACGGGGTCATTGCGGTCCCAGAGCGGTGTGGCCCATGACAGAGCTTTCCCAGAGAGCAGGCTGACTACGAAAGCCACCTTAGACCTTTCAGTAGGAAACTGGTCCGACATCATCTCCAAGTGCAGGGAACATTGTGAAAGAAAGCCACGGCAAAACTTAGAGTCCCCATCAAATTTATCCGGCAAGGATAGTCGTAGGCTGGAAGCGGCCACTCGCTGCGGAGGAGGTGCAGGAGCTGGCGGAGGAGATGATTGCTGAAGCTGTGGAAGTAGCTGCTGTAGCATCACGGTCAGTTGAGACAGCTGGTGGCCTTGTTGCGCTATCTGTTGCGACTGCTGGGCGACCACCGTGGTGAGGTCGGCGACAACTGGCAGAGGAACTTCAGCGGGATCCATGGCCGGATCTACTGTCACGATGCCGGCTGGCAGTAGGTGGATCCTCTGTGCCAGAGAGGGATTGGCGTGGACCGTGCTAGTGGACCGGTTCTAAGTCACTACTGGTATTCACCAGAGCCCGCCGCAAAGCGGGATGGTCTTGCTGCGGCGGTAGTAACCAGGTCGTATCCACTAGCAACGGCTCAACCTCTCTGACTGCTGAAGATAGGCGCGGTACAAGGGAGTAGACAAAAGCAAGGTCGGACGTAGCAGAAGGTCAGGGCAGGCAGCAAGGGTCGTAGTCAGGGGCAACGGCAGGAGGTCTGGAACACAGGCTAGGAACACACAAGGGAACGCTTTCACTAGGCACGATGGCAACAAGATCCGGCGAGGGAGTGCAGGGGAAGTGAGGTTTACATAGGGAGTGCACAGGTGAATACACTAATTAGAACCACTGCGCCAATCAGCGGCGCAGTGGCCCTTTAAATCGCAGAGACCCGGCGCGCGCGCGCCCTAGGGAGCAGGGCCGCGCGCGCCGGGACAGGACCGACGGAGAGCGAGTCAGGTACGGGAGCCGGGGTGCGCATGGCGAGCGGGCGCCACCCGCATCGCGAATCGCATCCCGGCTGGAGGCGGTATCGCAGCGTACCCGGTCAGTGGATCTGACCGGGGCGCTGCAGTAGCGAGAGTGTAGCGAGCGCTCCGGGGAGGAACGGGGACCCGGAGCGCTCGGCGTAACACTAATTTCACACGGATTGCATTCAACCTGTAATTCAACAAATTATTATGTAAGCCAAATTCTACAAATTCCTTCACATTCTATGACAATCCACCTTCACTGCAATCAAAGTTTTTTTTTTTTTTTTTTTTTTAAAGATTTTCTTGTCTCAAGTGGAATCATTCCTACCATTTTTCAGAAAATGTAATTTTTTGGCATATTTCCCAGCAATATTTTTGCTTGAAAAATACTACATGCTAGCTGTAAATCAATAGGGAAATGTGAACAATACAATGTTTCTTTGTTGTGGTGTATTTTTTGGGTCAGCAGCAGTTTTGTATGTTCAGGGTAGAGTTTTGTCAACTAGTTTGTGGCTTTTTTTCCTCCTATAGATCTCCATTTAACGTGTAAATGTTTAACCTCTTAAGGACCAAGCCCATTATGACCTTAAGGACCAGACCAATTTTATTTTTGCGTTTTCGTTTTTTCCTCCTCGCCTTCTAAAACTCTTTTATATTTTCATCCACAGATGAGTATGAGGGCTTGTTTTTTGTGTGACCAGTTGTCCTTTGTAATGACATCACTTATTTTACCATACAATGTATGTCACAACCAAAAAAAAATACTATTTGTGTGGGGAAATTGCAACTTTAGCAAAACTGCAATTTTGCAAATTTTGGAAAGTTTTGTTTTCACGCCGTACAATTTACGGTAAAAATGACATGTGTTCTTTATTCTGTGGGTCAATACGATTAAAATGATAGCCATGATAATATACTTTTCTATTATTGTACCACTTTAACCAAAAGAGTACGTTTAAAATCCCTCTATTTTGACGCCCTATAACTTTTTCATTTTTCCATATAAACGGTGGTATTAGGGCAAATTTTTTTGCGTCATGATCTGTACTTTTTATTGATACCACATTTGTGTATATAAACTATTAACATTTTTTTATTAATTCATTTTTTTACGTTTACGCCGTTCACCATACGGGAGAATTAACATTATATTTTAATAGTTCGGACACACGGTGATACCAAATATGTAAAACTTTTATTTATTATTATTTTTTTACACTTTTGGGGGTAAAATGGGAAAAAGGGACAATTTTCATTTTTATTGGGGGGAGGGGATTTTTCCAATTTTTATTTGTAATTTTTTTTTTACACTTTTTATGTCCCATAGGGGACTATTTTTAGCAATCACTTGATTGCCAATACTGTTCAGTGCTATACATAGGGCATAACACTGATCAGTATTATCAGCGATCTTCTGCTCTGATCTGATGGAAGGCAGGTGAGGGAACCTCTGTCCGCCATGTTAGCTGGTCTGATCCCTGCAGTCGTGCCGCGGGCGATCAGATCAGCCAAAACTGTAGCCGCACTTCTGCAGATGCCGTGATCTATATTGATCATGACATCTGAGGGGTTAATGGCGGACATCCGCGCGATCGCGGATGTCGGCCATTACCGACGGGTCCCTGGCTGCTATCAGCAGCCGGGACCTGCCGTGCATGACCTTACAATCAGGTCTTTCTGATGCATGAGAAAGACCTGATTGTAAGGTCGAAACGTTGCATCACCTGTATGTGTTTGGACCAATAAACTTCACTTTATTTGGACACCATACCTGGAGTGCCGTCTTCCATCTCTATATTTTACTATACAGGGACTAATATAACTAATAACACCAGTATACAAGGGACAAATAATTCTTACACACCATGACCACTACCATTACCACCACATAGTGACTGGGTAATACTACCATACTGATATTCAATACACACTAGTATGCACAGACCCCCCCCCACCTACATTACCCCCTTACTAGGCACATATAGTGGTGACCCCAGCACTACACAGGCTCACAGGTGGTGTGATGTCTTTCTCCTATCTTTTCTTCTGTATCTGGCTCACACTGCCATGAAGACTTCTTCCAGCTTGAGAGTCTGCCAGACAACAAACTTCTTAGGTTCCACTTTTCTAGCACATTCCCACCTTGGTGGTGTTAAGGCAGTCCCCCCATTAGGTCAAAGGCCCCAGCAATAGAGGTATTATCACCCCTATATAGTAGAAGCCCACAGCTGGTGGTAAAATGCATACCGTTTTTCTAATGCGTTCTAACAGAAATGGAAAAATACAGTGCTTAAAGACAACCTAGGCCATATTCACACAGTACATTCCTCTCCATATTCATTTTTAAAAAGACCTCTGCACAATGAAAGAAGCAATCTGATTGGTTGTTATTGACAACTGCACCACTTTTCCTCTATACAGGCTTTGATAAACCTCCCCCATTGCATTCCTGCCCCTGTTAAAGGGGTACTCCGCTGCCCTGCTTCCGGAGCTCCGCTCCCCAGCGTCCGGAAGTTTATTGTTCCGAACGCTGTGTATGGCTTCTGTGTTCAGGGCTGCCCCTCGTGACATCACACCCGCCCCCTCATGACGTCACGCCTGCCCCCTCAACGAAAGTCTATGGGAAGGGGGCGCGACGGCCGTCGCGCCCCCTTCCCATAGACTTTCGTTGAGGTGGCAGGCATGACGTCACGAGGGGCGGCCCTGAACACTGAAGCCCACACATAGCGTTCGGAACAATAAACTTCCGGACACTGGAGAGCGGAGCTCCGGAAGCAGGGCAGCGGAGTACCCCTTTAATCGTATCCATCGTCATCCTGGTGCAAGTGGAATGCTGACGCATACTGTTCGCAGAAGCATTGGACCCTGTTCACTTCTATTACCAAACTATTTTATGCGGACTTAAAAACGAGGGCTGCTGTACTTTTGGAAATAGCGCTTACATCCCGCAAGGAGTCACTAGGTGACTCAGTTTGACCATAGAAGTGACAGGCGTCCGCTGCTCTGGTTAACAGTATACGTCGGCATCCCGTTTTTGGGGCATGCGGATAGATACAACTAATGGGGGCCTAAGTCTTATTCAATAGGGCTAATCTGTGTCCAAAACTGCAAAAAATTCAAGTTTACCACTTAGGCTGCATTCACATCTCGTTTTTGCAATACGGTTGCCGTGTCCCGTTTCTGTCCAAAAAACGTATGTCTCCAAACCGGATCGAAACGTATGCAACCGTATATGAATCCTCGCGTTTTTAAACCGTATATGGTTTGAAAACAGATGTCCGTTTGCATACGTTTTAATACGTTTTCCTTGAAAAAAACGGGGATACGGTTTTAGGTTTGTCAACATTTTAAATAAAGTTCTTTTCTTTTTATTGAATTCCCCCCCCCCCCAAAAAATGAAAAACCGTATTGTGCAAACCGGATGTAACCGTACGCA
Organism: Hyla sarda; assembly: GCF_029499605.1. Taxonomy (NCBI): domain Eukaryota; kingdom Metazoa; phylum Chordata; class Amphibia; order Anura; family Hylidae; genus Hyla; species Hyla sarda. Next base: position 115,686,835 of record NC_079195.1, read on the forward strand.
CATGCAGTTAAATACGGTTACCATAGAACTCCATTTAAAAATAACCGCATACAGGTTGGATACGGTTTTTGACCGGGATACTAAACCGTAGTAGACTACGGTTTGGTGTACTGTTAAAAACCGTATAAAACCATAAATGATGCAAAACATACACAACCTGATACTACGGTTTACAATGAAATGTCTATATATACGGTTTGCAATATGGTTTGATATGTTTTTTTCAATGAAACCGGATACGGCAACCGTATTGCAAAAACGAGATGTGAATGCAGCCTTATTTTGTAAGAATACAACACGTGAACATAGCCTTCCAAGGTAATTGGGTGCTGGCAGACGGGCGAGCGCAGCATATGTGTATCAGGTGCAGGATCTTAGGGAACAGTGATTGCTGCTGTGTAGGTAGCATCATGTGTATTCACTGCTTGTTTGTGGCTTCTCCTGCCAAGAGTGCCAAGCCTTATGATTGGCGAGAGTTCTTAGATGGAGCAGGCCTTCTTCTGTGTAAGCCCTCCCCCACATCCTCCAGCACACAGACAGTCAAGGCTATTATGAAGGGAAATCCACTGCTTCAGCAGAGCTTCTCTCTCTAATTCAGTGTGTTCAGCCCTGAGCAGGGGAAACACTTCTCAGAAAGCTTTGCTACCTCCCTGCCCAGCCCCCAGTTACTCCTTTGAAGGAAACTTGTGAGACACTTAGGACTGGGGCACTGCTGTGGAGTTGCTGCATGGATCAGGCATGAGGGGGCTTAAAAATCCTTTGAGATAAAGGAAGATTTTATTTCCATTTCCTGGTTTTTACGTTTCATTTAAGCCTTGTTTGCGGAACTGGGAGGAAGCTGAATGAACAGCTGGGCAGCTGGATATCAGGTATTGCTGACAAGTATCTGTTCACTTATTTGTTTGATTTCTAGGGTAACCTGGACACGAAATACACGGGCGCTATATCATTCTAACAAACCAGTACTGATCAGCGTCATTTTATAACCCAATAGATTTCTATAGTTGGTATTGTTTACGTTAATTCACAATTTATACCTGAGACATTATAATGTTTGGTTATTAGGTATTAAATGTGACTGTGGGCGATCAGCCAAATGGCGCATAATATACTTCAGGCGTACACACAGTTTGATGCATTTAACACTTTTCTGACCTGTTGTTGTGTTTTAGGTATAGAATGTTTATATCACTAGTACAGCAATAAAAAGCTGCTGAAAAATACGCCTACTTTCTGGAAGGCGACATGACTCTTATGCATTTATTTATATAGCGCCTACAGATTCCGCAGCGCTATATAAATATATATTATGTGTTGATATTAATGTATTAGCAGTAATGCTCCAACAGTTGGATCACAGCTGCAGTCTATAAAGTGTGGGCAAGGTCCCCCCCCAATCTGATACTGTGTGCGATGTGACCTACAGTCCCAGCATTTATACAGTCCTGAGCACATGTGTTTATTGTTATCCAGGCCATCTGTACATGTAGAAAGGAATCACATCATAGCTCTGAGCTGTCTTACACATTGCATTCCAGGCACCATCTATTTTAGGAGGTTACTTTTACTGTAAGTTCTTGTTCAATAATTTTGAACAATATTTTATTACAAATATTTACTACACACTGGCCCTCCATTTACTTAGAAAATCGGGTTGTAAGTCTATGTTGCTTTCTTACCCGACTGCTTTTTCCCCCTGGTATTTATTATTATGTCGCATCCTGTTTGTCGCACGTGGGTTTTGTTGGTTTTGGTTTCCAACTCCTCTGAGCTGTCGGGAAAAAATCCATAACAATTCAACAAATTCGGGTTGAAAACCTTTATAAATACGTGGGAAAGCTCAGAAATGTCGGGTTACACCCATTTTTTGGGTTTGGGAGAATCCACATCGGGTCCGTCGGGGAAAAAATGTTGCATAGTGTCGCAGATTGGCGCACGATATCTGCGACATGTCGCAGACAAAGATGCGCCGAAAAAAAACGACAAAACAAGTCGGGTTTAGAATAGTAAATGAGGGCCGGTATATATCCAACCATTAAACTCGACTGTTCACAGTATATCTGCAAGTGACTTGTTATCACAGAAGGTCTTTCTTTTCATTCTTGCCCCAGTCATCCTAAGAGGCCAGCGATCCATCACAGGCCTATTAAAGTTTCCATCTGCTATGGAGCTTCTTTGGAAGGGCAAAGCAGAAATGTCAGTCATTATTATTCTCGTGAACTTGGGTCATGACTTGGAAAAGCAGAATGTTAATTCGCTGTTCCCCTTCCAGGAGCTCGGCTAATCTATTTCAACATCTTCATACCAAGTTTTTATTGTGTTTTTTTTGTTTTTGTATAGTTTTAATCAACTAGTGACTTTTTAACACTCTCCTCGCTGTTGATTGCTACTTTGTAGTGCAATGTTTGCCTCCGGCAGGGAGGGGGTTAACCGATTTGCAGTGCTAATGAAGCTTAGTTTTGCAAGTTGCTGTAGCTGGGTACACAGCAAGATCAGGAACACATGGTTCAGAATACTTGTACAAGTCAGCCAGAAAGTTTTCCCACACTGGATACTGCCCATTACTTACAAACCCCCTTTATAACCCTCCCAACCCCCTGCATCAGCTATTGTGGTTGTGTATTTCCTCCTGTCACCCTTCCTTGTGCTGAAACTCTACACCCTATCCTTTATTCTCCACTCATCCTTTTATCCTGGAGACTGTGGGCCAAAGACTGGTTCTTCAACCGAAACCCTGTTTGTGCGTTTACAATGAAAATGTTTGGTATTATGCACTTCTGTAGATAGAAGTTACCCATAAAAAGAAGCAAATAATTATTTTAGGAGGGAAAACAAAAAGTAGGGTTAACGTAGTAAAGAAAACACTATAACTGTCAACAAATAAATGACATATTATTATAGTAATCACTATGGGGGAGATTTATCAAAAGCTGTGAAGAGGAAAAGTTGACCAGTTGCCCGTAGCAACCAATCACTTCGCCTCTTTTTTTTTTTTTAACAAGGCCTCAAAAAAAAAAAATCTGGTTGCTATGGACAACTGGGCAACGTTTCCTCTTCACAGCTTTTGGTAAATCTCCCCCAATGTCTGCAAAGTCCTGACCAGCTTCGAATGCTCGTGCTGCATTTCAGCGTCCTCATTGCGCATCTGACAGATATGCAGTTCTACCAAACAGAACTTCGATCATTTTAAAGTTCTATGGTGATCTAAGTTTGGTTCAGTAGTTTGACCCTAAAATAGACATCAATATGCCATTGTATGGAGCCATAATACAGTGCCCGAGGAAGTCATGCTGAGACATGAGAAAGTGGTTTCTGTAAGATTATCTCCAAAATATGATGCTTTATGGAGCACCGTATGGTGTTCCAACCTAATGCTGCAGTCACGTACCAGAGCATGTGGGGCAGCCTATATTCCACCAGCTGTTTTATTATTCATCCTAGACTATGGCCCGAACCAGCAAAGATAGATATAAACAGTGGGGGGATACCCTGGTAGAAACAGAATATATATATGCAGCACTACTTATCCAAGTCCAATATAGAAGTAGAAAAGCGCAGCACTCCTCCAATAAAGTGCAGAACGGGGATTTATTAGCTCACATAGCAGCAGCAATGTTTCTGTCCTACCATGGGATCATTTTCAAGCTTGAATGGTAGGACAGAAACATTGCTGCTATGTGAGCTAATAAATCCACGTGCTGCGCTTTATTGGAGGAGTGCTGCGCTTTTCTATATCTATCTATCTACATACATACATACATACATACATACACACATACAGTGGTTCCTCAACATACGATGGTAATTCATTCCAAATGAACAATCATTAGTTGAAACCATCGTATGTTGAGGGATCCATGCAATGTTAAGTATAGGAAGTTATACTCACCTGTCCCCGCCTCTCCGGACCATCACCGCTTCTCTGGATGTCGCCCTCCATCGCTGTCGCTGCATCCCCGGCGTGTCCCCGCCGCTCTGGACCGTCTCTGCTGCCTGGGATCGTCGCTCTTCATCGCCCTCATCACGTCGCTGCACACGCCACTCCTATTGGATGATGAGACAGAGTGCGCGGCAACGTGATGACGACAAAGGAGAGCGACGGTGATACAGGGGATCCTGAAGAGAACAGTCCGGAGCACCGGGGACAGGTGAGTGATCATCACCGGACCACACGGGGCACCTTAAACGGCTATTCTGCCATGCCGGATAGCAGTTTATGCGATGGCCCCGACATATAAAAGCATCGTGTGTTGATGCTGCCTTCAACATGCGATGGCCTCTGAGAGGCCATTGTATATTGAAATTATCGTATGTCGGGGCCATCGTAGGTTGGGGGGTCACTGTATGTACGTACGTGTGTGTGTGTGTGTATATAATGTGTGTGTGTTTAGCTACATACATTAAAACAAACTTACCAGGCTCAAGTTGTTGCGTGTGCAACAAAAGTCGCATGTGGTGGGATAAATTTGGCGCACATATGTGGGATTTTTACTTCTGCAATTGGCATCTGCCTCGTTTTTTTTTTTTTTTTTGCCTAAACACAGTAGAATTTTAAAGGGGTTTTCCAGGAAAAAACTTTTTTTTTTTTATATATCAACTGGCTCCAGAAAGGTATACAGATTTGTAAATTACTTCTATCAAAAATCTTAATCCTTTCAGTATTTATGAGCTGCTGAAGTTGAGTTGTTCTTTTCTGTCTAAGCGCTCTCTGATGACACGTGTCTCGGGAACTGTCCAGAGTAGAAGCAAATGCCCATAGTAAACCTATTCTACTCTGTGCAGTTCCCGAGACAAGCAGAGATGTCGGCAGAGAGCACTGTTGCCAGACAGAAAAGAACAACTAAACTTCAGCAGCTGATAATTATTGGAAGGATTAAGATTTTTTTTATAGAAGTAACTTACAAAACTGTTTAACTTTCTGGAGGCAGTTGATATATAAAAAATTTTTTTTCCTGGATAACCCCTTTTAAATTGAACTGGATGGACTCTTGCCTTTTTTGGACCTTACAAACTGTAACGATGTAAGCATATTTTGTAAATGAAAAGATTGCTGGCATTGGTTTGCGACATTTGGAGCCCCCCCTGCTATAAAATATGCAACATTTGGAGTAAAGTCTCATGTGATCAAAGTTAAAGGGCAAATTCGTTCAAGTCAGCCAAAATCACTTCGGGACAAAAAGGGGTGAAACTATTGATACGCCAAATTTTCGCTTATTTTACACTCTAAAAGACTTGTAAAATGCTTGATAGATTCCCCCCCATTATGGGGGAGATGTAACAAAACCTGTCCAGAGGAAATCAGATCGCTTCTTTCATTTTTCACAGACCATTTCAAAAATAAAAGAAGCGATATGATTGGTTGCTATGGGAAACTGGGCAACTTTTCCTCTGGACAGGTATTGATAACTCTTCCCCTATGTGTATCAGAATGGGACGTGTGTACAGAACAAACAAGGCCAGGATGTTGCTGTATAGCTTCGATAAACTGCCTCGAAAAGGGGCATTTTCAGGAAATCGGTGAATGATGCAAACAGCTTTCTGTTTAGCAGAGCTTTGAAAGCCTTTGTTGCACGGAAGTTACAAACCAGAAACTGTTATTTATTAGAATGCAGTGATGTGCAAAGAAAGTACATTAAAGGGGTAGTCCAGTGGTGAAAACTTATCCCCTATCCTAAGGGCCCCCCCGCGATCTCCTGTACGGGGCCCCGACAGCACGCACGAAGGGGGTGTGTCGCCCCCCGTACGAAGCGGCGGCTGACACGCCCCCTCAATGCATCGCTATGGCAGAGTCGGAGATTGCCGAAGGCAGCGCTCCGGCTCTGCCATAGAGTTGTATTGAGGGGGCGTATCGGCCGCCGCTTCGTGCGGGGGGCGACACGCCCCCTTCGTGCGTGCTGTCGGGGCCCCGTACAGGAGATTGCGGGGGGCCCCGCAGTCGGACCTGCCGCGATCTGCAACTTATCCCCTATCGTTAGGATAGGGGATAAGTTGTTCACCACTTGTTCACTACTGGACTACTCCTTTTAAGAGCCTGCTTATCTATAAAAAAATAAAAAAATAAAAAAGAATTGAAATTAATGTTTTTGGATAGGACTGAACATGCCACAATGCATGGGAATGACATTTAGAAAACCCTATTCCAGTATTTTATCAAAGTGCCTCCAGCTGTTGCAAAACTACAACTCCCAGCATGCCCGGACAGCCTTCGGCTGTCCGGGCATGCTGGAAGTTGTAGTTTTTCAACAGCTGGAGACATCCTGGTTGGGAAACGCTGCCCCATTTACATGTTTTTGTAGTAATCTGTACAGACTTTAAGGCCTGCAGCACGTCCTACTAGTTGCTGATTTTTGCATAGATATTCCTTGTAATAGTGCATGCAGAAAGCAAGTGTATGTCTGGTGGAAAGTTACTGCAAACATCAGCAGTGTGAACACAACCAGTGTGTAATCTAGGGGCGCTGAAGCTGCAGATTTGAAGCTGTATTCAGTCATTTAGCTTATTTAGAATTCTGCAGCTTCAAATGTGTGCAGGATAATGTACGTCTGTGAACTGACCCTAAGGGTGTATTCAGGTCTTTATTTTTGCTGCAGCAGGTTTTGCTGCTGTTGACTTTAATGGGTGGCAAAATCTGGAGCAAAAAATAGGAATGTGTGCACTGATATTTAACCCCTTAAAGGGGTACTCCACCTCTGGCATCTTATCCCCTATCCAAAGGATAGGGGATAAGATGTTAGATCGCCGGGGTCCCGCTGCTGGGGACCCTGGGGATCGCCGCTGGGGCACCCCGCCATCATTACTGCGCAGAGCGAGTTCGCTCTGTGCGTAATGACGTGCGATACAGGGGCTGGAGAAGCGTGACGTCATGGCTCCGCCCCTCATGACATCACGGCCCGTCCCCTTAATGCAAGTCTATGGCAGGGGGCGTGACGAATGCCACGCCCCCTTCCCATAGACTTGTGTTGATGGGGGCGGGCCGTGACGTCACGAGGTGCGGAGCCGTGACGTAACGATGCTCCGGCCCCTGTATTGCCCGTCATTACGTGCAGAGCGATCTCGCTCTGCGCAGTAATGATAGCGGGGTGCTGCAGCAGCGATCCCCGGGGTCCCCAGCAGCGGGACCCCGGCGATCTGACATCTTATCCCTTATCCTTTGGATAGGGGATAAGATGTCTAGGGGCGGAGTACCCCTTTAACCCCTTAAGGACGTTTTTGCACTTTCGTTTTTTCCTCCTTACCTTTTAAAAATCATAACACTTTCAATTTTCCACCTAAAAATTCCATATGATGGCTTATTTTTTGCGTCACCAATTCTACTTTGCAGTGACATCAGTCATTTTACCCAAAAATTCATGACTAAACGGAAAAAAAAATCATTGTGCGACAAAATCGAAGAAAAAACGCCATTTTGTAACTTTTGGGGGCTTCCGTTTCTACGCAGTGCATATTTCGGTAAAAATGACACCTTATCATTATTCTGTAGGTCCATACGGTTAAAATGATACCCTACTTATGTAGGTTTGATTTTGTCGTACTTCTGGAAAAAATCATAACTACATGCAGGAAAATGTATACGTTTAAAAATGTCCTCATTTGACCCCTATAACTTTTTTTATTTTTCAACGTACAGGGTGGTATGAGGGCTCATTTTTTGCGCCGTGATCTGAAGTTTTTATCGGTATGATTTGTTTTGATCGGACTTTTTTTTTATCACTTTTTATTCATTTTTTAATGGTATAAAAAGTGACCAAAATACGCTTTTTTGGACTTTGGAATTTTTTTGCGCGTACGCCATTGACCGTGTGGTTTAATTAATGATATATTTTTATAGGTCGGACATTTACGCACGCGGCGATACCACATATGTTTATTTTTTTTTTATTTACACTGTTTTATTTTTTTTATGGGAAAAGGGGGGGTGATTCAAACTTTTATTAGGGAAGGGGTTAAATGATCTTTATTAACACTTTTTTTTTTTTTTACTTTTTTTTTGCAGTGTTATAGGTCCCATAGGGACCCATAACACTGCACACACTGATCTCTTATGCTGATCACTGGCGTGTATTAACACGCCTGTGATCAGTGTTATCGGCGCTTGACTGCTCCTGCCTGGATCTCAGGCACGGAGCAGTCATTCGTCGATCGGACACCGAGGAGGCAGGTAAGGGCCCTCCCGGTGTCCTGCAAGCTGTTCGGGACGCCGCGGCGGTCCCAAACAGCCTGACTGACTAGCTGGGATACTTTCACTTTCACTTTAGAAGCGGCGGTCAAAAGGGTTAATACCACACATCGCCGCGATCGGTGATGTGTGGTATTAACCGCGGGTCCCGGCCGTTGATGAGCGCCGGGACCGACGCGATGTGATGCTTCATATCACGGGAGCCGGCGCAGGTCGTAAATATACGTCCTGCATCGTTAAAGGGTTAAATAAATGTACTCCCGTGGAAAACTTTTTTTTTTTTTTTTAAATCAACTGGTGCCAGAAAGTTAAACAGATTTGTAAATCACTTCTATTAAAAAATCTTAATCCTTCCAGTACTTTTTAGGGGCTGTATACTAAAGAGAAATCCAAAAAAGAAATGCATTTCCTCTGATGTCATGACCACAGTGCTCTCTGCTGACCTCTGCTGTCCGTTTTAGGAACTGTCCAGAGCAACATATGTTTGCTATAGGGATTTTCTCCTGATCTGGACAGTTCCTAAAACGGACAGCAGAGGTCAGCAGAGAGCACTGTGGTCAGGACATCAGAGGAAATGCATTTCTTTTTTGGATTTCTCTTTAGTATACAGCCCCTAAAAAGTACTGGAAGGATTAAGATTTTTTTTTTTATAGAAGTGATTTACAAATCTGCTTAACTTTCTGGCACCAGTTGATTTAAAAAAAAAAAAAAAAAAAAAAAAAAAAAAGGTTTTCCACGGGAGTACCCTCTTTTAAGGACACAGCCCATTTTGGCCTTAAAGAAGTACTAATGGATGATTTTTTTTCGATCATCCATTTGAAGTGCGCAAAGCTGCAGATGACATGATCTGTATTGATCACAGCATCTGAGGGGTTTGCCATTACCGGCATGTCCCATCGGTCGCAGATGTTTGCCATTACCGGCAGGTCCCTGGCTGCTAATAGCAGCCAGGACCTGCTGTTCCGGTGCTCACGTCATGTATAGGACGTAAATGTACGTTCTGATGCGTTAAGTCCTATGTCGTTAAAGGGGCGGTCTGTCTTACACCTTATGTCTGATCGTGGGGGGAGGTCCAGCCACTGGGACCCCCCCACTATCTCCTGAACGGGTTCCTGGCTCTCTGCAGATGGCACACACTCCATTCACTCGAGTACAGCACTGGGTCTCTTTGGCACTCCCATAGATAATTAATTTTAATAAACTGGGGTCCCATTCAGGAGAACACAGGTAGTACCAGCAGTCCAACCTAAAGCACCCCCCCCCCAGTGTATTTCACTGGACCACTTCTTTAATCTAACTAACCTCAGATTGTTCTTTTGTTCTTTTTTTATTTTTTATTTAAAACTCTATCCTCCTGAACTTTATTTAAAGTAGAACACCAGTCAAAACTAACTTATCCCCTACCCACAGGATAGGGGATAAGTAGCTGATCGTATGAAGTCCGACCGATGGTACACCCCGCAATCTCCACAATGGGACCCAGCTCTCGGTGAGTATCGCATGCTGCAGACTACACACGGTCTATTAATTTCTATGGGAGAGCCAAAAGGACCTGCTTATATCACACAGGTATCACCGGTGCTCCCATTGAAATGAATGGAGCTCCTTACTGACAGTCAGGGTCCTGTTCCGGAGAACATGGGAGGGGGTGGGGGGTCAATTGGCTATATATCCCCTATCCTGTGGTGGCTGGAGTTCTCCTTATAAATAAAGTTCAGGAGGATAAAATGAATGAGAAAATGAACAAGAGAGCACAATCTGAGGTTATTTGGGAGAAGGTCAGGAGTAGAGATGGGTGAATTTTTCAAAAATTTGATTTGGCCGATTCGCTGAATTTTCAAAAAAAAATTGCTTCAATATGAATATATTTGCGGCGAATCACTATTAAAAATGGCTATTTCCAGGCTACAGAGACGCTCAATAGGGCTGTAGAACACTTTGCCTTGTCGTAACACGCATAGGGAGTGTGCTGGGGTAGTGAAATGCTCTATGGTTGCTTGCAGTCTCTGAATGGGGAGTGCTTTCTGTGATGATCTCAATTGGCAGACTATGAAACGACTTCTAAACTCTGCCTGCCTGCCTGCTTGCAGTGATGCAGGCTTGAGGTCAATGGATTTCCCCTGTGCTGATCTGTATTGTCAGTAATGCTGATTAGTGACCACACAGTGTCTGCTCTCTCTCTCTTGCCAGAACTAATGCGGGCTTGAGGTGAATGGATTCACCGCTGTAAAGATCTGTATTGTCAGTAACGCTGATTAGTGCGCGCACACAGCCTTTGCTCTTGGATATGCCCTTCTTCGGCAATAGCTGCTGAATATATAGGGCTGTGACATCACAGGGCTGGCTGCTGATAGGCTGCATGCCACCATGTGATTCAGGGTGATCCTGCCTTCCAGACTTCCTTGCCCCATGTCCTCACATGTGTAACCGCCATTTTAGCCCCTCAGCCCGCACAAAATGTAGTGAATGAAGCGATGGAAATTCGGATTCGTTCAGAATCGACTTTTTCTTGAAATTCGGAACGAATTCGACTTAGTCAGTTTCGATTTGCCCATCTCTAATCAGGAGCAACATGAATTTTTTACTGAAATAGTAGTACATGCTTGGCACAAACTTCCAACAGATGTGGATAGATAGAATAAACCTATATCTATATAAGATAAAAATAAAAAGGAAGTATAACAAGGACAGACAAGATGGACCAGGTGGTATTTTTCTGCCAACAGTCTTCTATTTCTATGTAACAACGATACTGAGTCATGTGTCTTACTGAAGCACAGGTGTGTCCACATAGCTTCTAGAGGCTTTACTGTTAATTACCCTTTTAAATCCCATAATCCCTAGTGATATCCCTGATATTTTAGCAGATTTAGAGGCTAAAGGAATCTATGTGACCTACCGAGTAATAAAAGGAGATCTGTCATTATTTGGTTTATTTGGAGAATGGGGGAATAAAAAGGACCATAATTCCCCCCCTGTTTAAAGGGACAGAGATGTCAGCAGAGAGCTCTGTTCCAAAAAGAAAATAATTTCCTCTGTAGTTTTCAGCAGCTAATATGTACTGGAAGCATTAAGATTTTTCAATAGAAGTAATTTACAAATCTGTTTAACTTTCTGGCACCAGTTGATTTAAAAAAAAAATAGTTTTCCACCGGAGTACCCCTTTAACCCCTTAACGACGCAGGACGTATATTTACGTCCTGCGCCGGCTCCCGCGATATGAAGCGGGATCGCGCCGCGATCCCGCATCATATCGCGTCGGTCCCGGCGCTAATCAACGGCCGGGACCCGCGGCTAATACCACACATCGCCGATCGCGGCGATGTGCGGTATTAACCCTTTAGAAGCGGCGGTCAAAGCTGACCGCCGCTTCTAAAGTGAAAGTGAAAGTGACCCGGCTGCTCAGTCGGGCTGTTCGGGACCGCCGCGGTGAAATCGCGGCGTCCCGAACAGCTGATCGGACACCGGGAGGGCTCTTACCTGCCTCCCCGGTGTCCGATCGACGAATGACTGCTCCGTGCCTGAGATCCAGGCAGGAGCAGTCAAGCGCCTATAATGCTGATCACAGGCGTGTTAATGCACGCCAGTGATCAGCATTAGAGATCAGTGTGTGCAGTGTTATAGGTCCCTATGGGACCTATAACACTGCAAAAAAAAATGTAAAAAAAAAGTGTTAATAAAGGTCATTTAACCCCTTCCCTAATAAAAGTTTGAATCACCCCCCTTTTCCCATAAAAAAAATAAAACTGTGTAAAAAAAATAAAAAATAAACATATGTGGTATCGCCGCGTGCGTAAATGTCCGAACTATAAAAATATATCATTAATTAAGCCGTACGGTCAATGGCGTACGCGCAAAAAAATTCCAAAGTCCAAAAAAGCGTATTTTGGTCACTTTTTATATCATTAAAAAATGAATAAAAAGTGATCAAAAAGTCCGATCAAAACAAAAATCATACCGATAAAAACTTCAGATCACGGCGCAAAAAATGAGTCCTCATACCACCCCATACGTGGAAAAATAAAAAAGTTATAGGGGTCGGAAGATGACATTTTTAAACGTATAAATTTTCCTGCATGTAGTTATGATTTTTTCCAGAAGTGCGACAAAATCAAACCTATATAAGTAGGGTATCATTTTAACCGTATGGACCTACAGAATAAAGATAAGGTGTAATTTTTACCGAAATATGCACTGCGTAGAAACGAAAGCCCCCAAAAGTTACAAAATGGCGTTTTTTTTTCGATTTTGTCGCACAATGATTTTTTTTTCCGTTTCGCCGTGCATTTTTGGGTAAAATGACTAATGTCACTGCAAAGTAGAATTGGCGACGCAAAAAATAAGCCATAATATGGATTTTTAGGTGGAAAATTGAAAGGGTTATGATTTTTAAAAGGTAAGGAGGAAAAAACGAAAGTGCAAAAACGGAAAAACCCTGAGTCCTTAAGGGGTTAAGACGGCGCTGTTTTTTTGGAACAGACATTCCCCCAAACATAAAGGTCCAGTCCAGTCCTGCTTTTAGTATAGAGTCATGTTAATCTTTATGTGTTCAGATCTAAGGGTGTATACAGTATAAATATCCTATTAAAGTCTTGTCAGCTCTCATGTATTATTTGAGGTACTTTCTTATACACCACTAGCTCAGGTTAGTTATTGTGGATCTGCCCTGCAAGCAATAAGGCTAGGTTCAGACTACAGAATCTCCGGGCAGAAAATTTCCACCTGGAGTGCAGCTAGCGCTGACTGAATCAGTCGGTGCTAGGACCGTGCAGACACTGCAGTCTCCAATAGACTGCAATGTGTTCCGCGAGTATTTCCGCCTGAAGAAAGAGCAAAGCCATTCTTCAGGCGGAAATTTTCAAGTGGATTTTCCGTTCACAAATTCCGAAGTGTAAATTTGTAAACGGAAACCCATTCACTACACTATAAATTTTAGCAAGCGGAGTTGCAGGCGAAAATTCCATAGTCTGAACCTTGCCTAAGGGTTGGTTCAGACTGAGGAATCTTCAGTTTGAATTCCGCTTAGAAATTACTTTAAAAAAAATTCCAGTGCAGCAGAATCCCATTGCTGTCAAAGGGATTCCAATGCACAGAGCACATCGGATTTGTAGCGGTGGAGCAAGATCATTCTTTTGTCAAATCTGTACGGAAAACATTGATGTACCGTATTTTTCGCTGTATAAGACGCACTTTTTCTTCCGCAAAACTGGGGGGGGGGGGGGGGAAAGTTGGTGCTTCTTATAAGGCGAATACACGCCTATCGCGGTGGTCCCTGCGGCCATCAACGGCTGGGACCCGCGGCTAATACAGGACATCACCGATCGCGGTGATGCCCTGTATTAACCCTTCAGACACGGCGATCAAAGCTGACCGCCGCATCTGAATCGAAAAGAACACTAACCCGGCTGTTCGGGACCGCCGCGGTGAAATCGTAGCGTCCCGAACAGCTTACAGGACACCGGGAGGGACCTTACCTGCCTCCTCGGTGTCTGCTCCGTGCTGGGATCCCCTGCATGGCCGGCGCTCTCCTTCGTCGTCATCACGTCGTCGCGCACGCTGTCCCGTCATCCAATAGGAGTGGCGTGCGTAGCAGCATGCGTAGCGACGTCATGGCGGCGACAAAGAGCGAGGATATCGGGCAGCAGAGACGTTCCAGAGCGACGGGGACACCGCGACAGCGATGGAGGGCGAAATCCAGGGCAGCGGTGACGGGTCTGGAGCGGCGGAGACACGTGAGTACTACCTCCTATACCAGTGGTCTTCAACCTGCGGACCTCCAGATGTTGCAAAACTACAATTCCCAGCATGCCCGGACAGCCAACGGCTGTCCGGGCATGCTGGGAGTTGTAGTTTTGCAACATCTGAAGGTCCGCAGGTTGATGATCACTGTCCTATACTTTACATTGTGTTTGGTTCAGAATCTTTATTTTCTAGATTTTTATCCTATAAAATTAGGTGCGTCTCATATGCCGGAGCGTCTTATATGACGAAAAATACGGTATATTACTCAATCTGGACTTAACCTGATTGTTTGAAAGTTAATTTAGTTTCTGAAAAAGTAGGCATGGAAATAGATTCATGTGCAATTCGATGTGATCTACAAATTACTTCTCTATTAGGGTAGGGTCACATGCCATATTTTGCTGCTAAAGGTTATAGATCAGGGCTGAGGACCTTTTTAAAGGGGTACTCCACCCCTAGACATGTTATCCCCTATCCAAAGGATGCCTTTTAACACAGGCATACAGTTTTTTATTTTTTATTTACTGGGTAAGTGATAAATGTAAGATCAGTGGGGTTCCCCACCCTTCGCAGCTGCATGACCTCTGTAAGCCGAGATTTAAATAGTTAAACGGGCAAACATGCATGCTGCCTCTTGGTTTAGAATTCGTAGCGGTTATGTTTAATGAACAGGTGAATGGTTTTTGGAAGGATTATCCTTTAAAAGTAGAGCTGTTATACAGCCACTTTACCACAACTCTGCCATGAGGTCTAAGGAGGTTACAGTGATGAACTGGACATGGTATTTTGGTGTCCTAGCCAAAAAAAAGACAGCTAAAAGCAGTGCCTAAAGCAGCCTGTGGTGTACATAAGTGGAAACGCTGTCCTAAGGGCATGCATGCAGTAACAGAGTATGTTCACACTGTGTGGAATCTCCTCTCACAGAAGATTCCGAGCGGAGATTCCGTCTGGCGGCTGCCGCGGACTGCGCGGAATTGTATGCTTCTGAAATTGTGGAAGACCCATTCATACTGATGCTAATGTTCACTGCGCAGGAATTCCGCAGTGTGAATGTACCCATAATCAGTGCTCACCTGGGGTTCTGGGGCATGTGCCCTGGATTCCTTGGTGCTAGGTACTGCCAACACTGACTCACTCGGCTACCCATCATTCTGGCCCTTGTTAGTGTTATACAATACATAGAGAAAAATGTATGTATGTTATTTGTGGAGTATCTTGCTTTCTGTGCCTATACCCAATATGATCTACTGTATATTGTTAACAGATGTAAAGATAATGATTCTGAAACCATAAACTAGATATGCTTTACCATAGACAGACCCTGCAGTATCTAAAAAGGAACATTCTAGGGATCTTTTCAGGATGGTGTATGGCCCAAGTGAGCTATTGTCAATAAAGGTCTGTACATTTCAACCTTGTGAAACCGTTTTGCCAAGGGAAGCGTTCTGGATAATCTGCTATAGATATAATACGAAGTTGCAAATCTTTATTAGCCCTGGAAAATGACCAAAATATTTTTTTAAAGACTTTATTGTCTAAATGCTGGATCACTATATAGTCCTTCCTACTTGCTTTGTCCAGTTTTAGGCTAAGGATACATTTAGAGTGAAGAGACTCTGGGTGTGTTGCAACGCCTGGACTCCAGACTGATACATTGTAGCATTATAGAGTAGCTGAAAAATCCACAGAGCTACTGCTAGTGCCCATAGCTCACAGAGGATTGCCTACCGTACATTAAATACAGTTAAAGGGGTACTCCTGAGGGAAAAATGTTTTCAAATCAACCGGTGCCAGAAAGTTATACAGATTTGCAGTAGTTATTAGCTGCTTTATGCTCCAGAGGAAGTTGTGTAGTCTTTCCAGTCAGACACGGTGCTCCCCTCTGCATCTCTCGAAGTCAAACCCCATAGCAAACCTCTCCTTCTCTGGACAGACCCTGGCAGGACAGAGGTGGCAGCAGAGAGCACTGTGGTCAGACTGGAAAGACTATGCAGCTTACTCTGGAGCATACTGCAGTTAAGTACTGGAAGACTTTAGTTTTTAAACAGGAGTTATTTTGCACATCTGTCTATCTTTCTGGCATCAGCTGATTTAAAAAAATAAAATAACATTTTTTGGGATACTCCTTTTAAACCCACTTTTCTGATGAAGGCTAAACTGGGAATGTAGGGATTTGCTGCTCTTGGATGTTCTTGTACACTGACTAAAAGCAAATATCTTCAGTGACATAGAAACGTTAAAACTTTCATTTATACAGGTATTGAGCGGTCCTTTTATGTAACCTGAAGACTCCTTTTAACACCAAATTCCTTAATATGACACGTATTATGTTTGGGATTCTGGATTACATCCATATTTCCCATGCTGTACTCCGTATTGTGATGTTCCACATACCATGTTCTGTCAGGTACTGTATGTGGGAACTGTTCTTACTCCACTTCTAGGGGAAAATGCCTCTTATTCAGGCTATGTTCACACAATGGAGATTCCGTGCTGATTCTGCTGCGCTGTTTACTTTTTACCGGAAACATCTGGTGCGGAAATTCAAATTCCGGTGTCCGCAGACATGTCTTTTTTTTCTGCGAGACTCTGCATGGAAATGCATTGCTGTCTTTGAGAAGGCATTTTCTGAGCGGTCCTAGCATCAGCATGTTCTGTCGGTGATCCACTGTCTTGTGAATGTGACCTTCCCCCTTGTGAACTTAGCCTAAGAAATTGTAGGCATAAGGATGGGTTATTTTGACACTTTGTTACTTCTTTGTGGTGTGTTAACTTTACTGGCACATTTTAGGTTTTATATATTGAAAGTGTTGCAGATTTGGTTGGTGCTATATAAACAAATATTATTTATTAAAAGCTTTACAATTGTTATTTACAGAGGATTGACCCTATGATATATGGGCCTGTGTGACGTCCAAGTATGGGGTATAGTCCCGTACAGTACTTAGGCCCTGTCAGGTTGAGTCCATCTGTGTAGTAGGGGCCCTCCTGCAGCATCTCCCCCATAGTGTTATATGTATTATGGCTAAAGTGCCTTTGAGGACCTTTGAGTTAGTGACATGATAATGTGGTCACATGTGGTGTTACCCAGAAGGCACCAGCTAACCAGGTGACCTGCAGCTTGACCTATGGGCTCCTTGCTCAGACCCCCTTTATAAGAGGGGGGAGCCATTACAATCTCTCTCTTCTCTGCTGAGGTCTAGTTCAGCCAGACGTCTCAGAGCCTGTGTCCAGCACACCTGGAGCCCTCAAGCCTAAGCGACAGCCACATGTCAGAAAGTCAAGTCAAGTCTGTTATAGTCAGCGTGGCTGTTCTAAAGTCTGTCAAGTCACTGCAAGTCCCAGCAAGCTGAAAGGTACCCTCTGTTACTGGTCACCTCTCTGTGATCCTGGCCTAGCTGTAAAGACTGTTACCATCTGTCTACCTCAGAAAAGCTACCGTTAACCCTAACCTGGTCTTGGACTAATATTATCCGGCCTAACCTAGGGATAGCACAGCTACCTTTTGGGTGGTTACTACAAGGAAAACCTCACCCTGGCATCACGAAGATTTAGGGGTTAATAGCATCTGCCCCATACACCTCACCTTTGCATCCCGTGGCTCACCACACCTTCATCTTCCATAATTTGTACTGCCATATACAGAACAAATAACGTTGCCATAAAATGCTATACATTATCGTACCCAAATAACAGTGCCAAAGGTTAGCAAAATTATTGTTCCATACAGTTTCTTAAAAAATAATCCTGAACAGTGCAAACTCCTCCTGTACACTGCAAACATAATATACTGTACTGTGCAGCAGTGCCACACAATGCCAATGCCAACTCAGTACTGAAATAAAAGCAATGTACTGGGCCAATTGAACAGAGAAATCAGTAGCCTATATATAAGCGGCCTAAAACCAGTGGCCTGTGCAATGGCCGTTGTGTAGGAAATAGAAATTGAAAGCTTGACTTGATTTGAACCAACATTTTAATGCTGTGCTCTCGGCAGATATAGCCCAATGAGCTAAGATGTACTAGGACAACGTAACTGGAAAATAAAGAGAAGCTGGTTTTATGGGCCATTTGTAACATTGGACCTGGAAGGTCTTGGGTAAACATAGTACTGGAAAAAGAAGCCCTGTGTTGTTTCTCCACTTTCTAATCAGACAGCGGTGGCGTTCTATGAATAGAAAGAAATTGTAGAGTTCACTTTCAAAATAGGCAGTTCCTTTGTTAGACGGTGTCTGACAGTATCATGCTCTGCAGCCTCGTGCATCTCAGAAGATGGATCCAACAGAAGAATCTACCTAAGACCTGAATAATGGGAGGTATCTCTGCGGCAAAGAATACAACAGCTTTATAAAGGGCTCTGCCTTGGACATTTTACAAACTGGAGTTGCAAATTAGGATTAACGGAATATTACAACATAACTGCATTAAAAGTTATGATTAAAATTCCTTGTGGAGATTTGCTTCCGACATGCTACATTACAACCTATATTTTTATTTATTTAATAATAAGAATCATTATTATTACATTATTATATATTTTCTCAAACATTTTTAAATGTGTTTTTACAAACTTTTTTTTTTTTTTGTTACATTCTCTCTCTTCATTACATTTGTTACATGTGTGTTTTTTTTTTCTGGTGTCTTTCAAGTTGTATAGAGAAGACTATAAGAAAAATGCCAGAAAAAATGCGATACCTAGAGTATGCTGTAATTTAAAAACTTCAAACTCCAAAAAATCCACCGAACAGGAAATGGTCACACAATCCAATCTAGACAGAAAATCATAAAAATACACTGTGATGATTACTGCTGAGGGCCGAAGTGTGTTCACATGCGGCAGCTTTGTATAAGAAATGTTTGCAAAAAATGTCTTGCATGTTCCTGAATGGGACTGTTTCAGCAGCACTGCATGTATTTCTGCAAGACAGTGTCAGGGGTTCATACAATGCAGCAGTCTAATGTGTATGGCCAATCTGAAAAGGGATCTGGGAACTTTATGTATTTGCTATTAAGAACTGCAGACACCAGAGCTGCTGATGGTGTCCTTTTTGTTTTCTTAGCTATGTGTCAAGGAGGCGGAGCTGCTAAGGTGCCACAGCCTGGAACAGGTTTTTGTTCTCCTCTTCCAGATGCTCCTGAATGGACATACAAAGCCCTATACTTCAGTCAATGTGGGGCTGGAAAGTAAGGACGAGTGAGGAGTTGTGCTAGGCAGTTGCACTTGAGCAGCTAGACCCTGCCTCCCTGACACTTGGCTAAATAAATAAAAAAGCAATGTTATACCAGCTATTGAAAAGTGCAGCTCAAAGCAGCAAATATCTGCCAAACCTGCTAATTTTATTAGGGTTGGCCGACCAGTGTGAATAGGGGGAATTCAGACTCTGATGGCAAAAAATGGATCATACATGTTGGGTTTCCTCTATTCCCATTTGCCTATTAAAAACATTTGAATGTTAGCGTGTCTGTGTATATAAGGGAGTTAGGGGTAATAGCTGTTAGTTGAACAAGTTTTTGGGTGAAAACTATACGATGATGGCATTTCAGGCCCCGGCTACACAGACACTTTGTAGCACAACAATTTATTTTGACAATTGACCCACTGCTGCAGTCCAAAGAAGGTACAGAATTACGTATAATCTTGAGGACTGCAGCTGTTAATGCTGAAGTCAGGTCTAATGGCAATTTTAGTGAGAACTGTTTTTTACAAGATGAGGATTGGTAAAGACTTATTCACATGTGTGGTAAAACTGAAATTGCAAAAAGTGCAGCAGAAACCACAACATGTCCGTACCACGTGTATAAACCCTAATTGCTTTGGATCAGATTGTGGGAACCGCCTGTCACCAAAAACCTTTTTAGTGTACTCTCCTTACTTATTTAGTTGCCTTTTTTAATGTTATTATGTAGAAGATCTTTCCATGTTTTCATTATGGCTTATGATCTCTTTGCGGTTTTTGATGGTATTATTTCTCACGTTTTGATTTTAGGGAATTATAATGTTTTCTAAAGTTTTATACCAGGTTTATGCTGTCAGTTTGTTGGATCTGTTCATTACTTTGAGCAAGTTTGAGTCTGATCCACATTGTTCTCTCGAGTGTACAGTGCTGCCTGGGGCTGTTTCTTGTGTTTCTGATGTCTCCTGACAAAGTTTGAATCTACAAAGAGAGACTGCTTATTAAATATTACAAACAGGATCATTGTTTGGCTTAAACTTGTTTGGTGGTGGATTATTGAATGATCATGATGAAAGCTATTTCACAGACAGACCTTAGAAGTGAAATAACGCAGGGCTCTTTTAACTGTTGAGTTATCAGGCTTTTCATTGTATCCTAGGAGTATTCTGTTTTTTCTGTCACAATAAAAGATGATATAAAGACTCATTGGCGGAGACATATAAATACCAGTGTACCTCTGAGCTGTGTGCCAGTGTCTCCTTCAGTGCAGTGTGCACATTGGAGAAATTTACTAAAGTTGTTTTAATTCTGCAGAATTTTCTGCAGAAAAGTTTCCGACAGAAAATTCTGATCAAAAACTTCCGCCAGAACATTAAACCTGCTTAATGTTCTGGTGGAATCTGCTCCACGGACATTGCCATCTATGGGGATGGCAATGTCTGCCTGGTCCTAGCGCTGACTGATTCAGTTGGTGATGGCTGCACTGGGAATCTCCAGCCAGAAATTCCAAAGTGTTAAAAGGGTATTGCATGAATCAAAAAACTGGCCTTTTTTCTTTCAAAGACAGCACCCTCCTTGTCTCCACTTCGGGTGTGGTATTACAACTTGGCTCCATTCACTTCAATGGAATTGAGCTGCAGAACCACACCCAAACTGGAGACAAACAGCAAGAGGTCTTTGAAAGAAAAAAAGGTCTGTTTTTTGATTCCTGGAATACCCCTTTAACCTGGCCTAAGGGTATGTTCAGCTGAGATTCTGCTGCACCACGCACACGAGGAATGTTTTTCCTGACATGTTTCCGCCACATAAATTCCTATTCCAGTGTCCACCAAAAGAATGAACATGCTCGTTCTTTTGTGGAATCCCTTGAGAAATGCATTCAATGGAAACGGTACATTTCCAAAAGGTCCTAGCACCGGCATGTTCCAGCCATAAACTGCTATTTTTCCAAATGTCCACCTGTGTTTTCCAGGCATTCTGCAAGTTTTCTGCCGTACTAACATAGCCTTAGACGAACAGACTTTAAATGCACAAGATTTTTCACAGAGGCTCAGGCTGATTGATAAATCTGACTCATCTATAGACTGTCTAGTCTAAGTTTGCACTGTCTAGTTTAAGTTCACGCAAACTATTACTTGGCTTACTTCAGGCCAAGCTAATGTGCCAAAATGTTGTCATTAATTTAACGCATGGAATAGTCTGTTATGCCACACTCCTTTCTGCCAGTACAATGCCTCCTTCCTAGTAGGCCATGTCCTTTTAAGTAAAATGCATTTTCCTGTTCTAGGCATCATAGATGTGCTTTGTTTGATCTGTGGATCCAAAATTCTTCCGCATCAGGCGTAGTAAATGTGGGGCAATATTCCTCAATGCCATGAATGAATGTAAAATGTTAAATTGGGCCTAAAATTGTTTTTAAATTTCTTAATAAATAAAATCTGTGAAAGCTTGATAAATCACCAAAAGTATATTAGGGGGTTCATAAAGGTAACCAATGCCTGATACAAGTGTTTACCTAGCAGATTGCCGCTCATTTGATGAGCCATTTTACATGGCTCAATGTCTGTACAGCCAGGGCCACATGGTTGATTGCTGTTTTGTTTGTCCGGACCCTCATTTACATCATTGTTGGCCCCACATCCCCAGTTTATGAATAGAGATGTGGGCCGATCAACAATAATTTTTAGGGCTCCACAATCCAAGTGATCAGCCAAGTAAGGTAACAATCGGTTTGTTCCCTTGATAATGGCCACCAATAAGATTTCTAGCTAAATCTAAACCCTAGAAAATCCACTGGATCCTAAATTTACCCGAATAGCCCTATGAGGGAACATTTTAGCTTCAAGGGTTCACCCGGCATATAGTAGCCAACACAGCCTGGCAAAATGGAACAAGAAGGGGGAAATCCTATATCATATGATATATTTATTATTTTATTTTATTTATTTATATAGCGCCTACAGATTCCGCAGCGCCCAGTTGTGACAGGGTTTAACGCGTAAGGATTGTCACACAATCAACAGAGCAGGAGATGGGAGAACAGCACCAGGTTTATTGGCAGAGACAACAAAACAAAACACAATCCACACGATGAGGGGTGATCCGGAGTCTGGGCAAACAATGGGCAACAGAAGGGAACACCGGGGAACACAATGGGCACCAGGGAAGGAACAAACTGTATGATATAAATACGTACCAGCACTGCTGCATGTAGGGCATAATGTCAGAGCATAAGTCAGTTCGATAGAGCACAGGGGTTTTATACACTCTATGGAGCAAGAGCCATTGTGAGAGTCTGCCAACTTTAGATAAAGAGAGAACAAAGGGGTGTAAGATGGGGCAATTTCCCACTCCGCATCGGTCAAAACTTCCTAGGTCCACCACCTTATCACTAAGTTATGTTGTCACTTACTGATCAGTTCTGGTTTAACTACTTGGATCTTCTTTTTACTAGAGTGAATTGACCATGGCATTCTATGAAGTGCTCCTTCCAAGGTACTATCTTGGTCCTTTCACAGCGGGGATCCCTGTGGTTTGACTTCCACTAATTTACAATAGTGATCATATATGGGTTTGTCTAAACATGCCATAATAATGCAAAATCAGTGTTTAAATTCTTACAGTACAGGTGTTCTTGCAAAATTATAACTCCCACCAGGCCTGGACGGCCGTTGACTGTCTGGGCATTCTTGGAGTTGTAATTTTGCAACATCTGGAAGTCCGCGATTTGGAAACCACCAGCCTAAAGAGTCAATGTTTGGACCTATGTGTAGACTAGTTTATATAAAATGTCCAATTCCAGGAATAGTGTTATAAAAAAACTTCCCTGCACATATTATTTTATGTGAGGAAATGTGAAAGCCGCAGGTTGTCGTCTTCTGGCTGATGAGTCAGGACTTTGTAAAAATAAGCTTCCAGTGCAGCAGGCTATTTATAATGCATAATGTATGTTGGCATTTCTATGTTCTTTGTTTGTTTTTTTTTTCTTTTAATTGAAATCAGGTCCTCTAACATTGACATTTTTCTTTGTCCAGTTTTATACATAGAAAATAAATTCATTGCGTAGGTTAAAGGGTTTGTCTGGAATTTGGTAATACAAAGCAAAATTGATCAAAACGGAGCAAGAAGTCAATGTAAAGTAATCTGTGTCAACCAGTCAGGTTGCAGCTTTAATTTCCCATAGGTCCAGTGAAAGATGACATTTTTGTTGCTATTGAAAACAGTAACTTTTACACCAGTCTTGATAGATCTCCTATACAATGAATTCATTTTACGCATGTAGAAAGCACTGAAACCATTTGCCACTCGCAGACATAAGTGGGCCATACACCAAATGGATGTTGGCCAAAGTCTCTTTCCACTCAAATCCATTATAAACAATCAGGAACATTTGTTTATTTAACCCTTTACAGTTGCAGGGATGGAAATTAGCAAATGAACATGTCCTTTTTATAGCAAAAAGTAAACATTGTAAAAATAACACTCCTAAAAAATGACAGCATTGGGTCAAGATGAGTACTTTGATATCAAATTTGTATCTGAGGGGTTAAACTGTTGGGATTAGAGGGTATGTGAGTATTAATTAAACTGGCTGCTAATGGATTAAACCAATAGGTTATTGCTGATAAATAAAATAAAAACAAGCCCTTACAAGACAGTACCTTTAAAAATATTTGCCAGGACTGGCTTAAAATAAATAAATTACTAAATAAATAAATAGGGATGATCTCACCAAATTCAGAACTTGGCAATTATGCCAAATTCTGACTAAAATACTGTGTGAATTGTCCTTTGAATAAAAAAAATAAAAAATCTACAACTAGAATTATGTTTTTTTTTTTTTTTTATTGTTCTTCATTTTTTTTAAAATATATAAATAGAATTTCCCCATATCCCATCCCATTTAGAACACAACTGTACCTTTTGGCTATTCTTTATAGATGCCATACAGCAATTCATAAAACATCAACTCTCATCTTCTTAAACTTCACCGCTCCACGCATGTGAATTGTCTAAATGTGCAATGTTACCAATATTGCTAATATCTGGCTCTTTGTAAATGTCACACGTTTAGCTGGGGAGCTGTAAAGACTTTTATTTTACCTGTCCTGAAGTTATTGCCAGCAGGTTCACTTTAATTACAATGGGCATAAACCACAGGAAAAAAATCTTGTTGGAAAGTGTGACAGATTGCATAAATTTCCGGCAACAAAGGATGTATCTCTTGGCTAGGCTCGTAGCTTCACTAACTATGCAGACATTTCTACACCCAGAGGGTAAACAGGAAGATAGCAGGAACAGATAGTACTGGTCTGTGTGATTTAGATTACAGTGATCTATGTGAGGGTTATGGAGAGATCAGAGGCAGCATTCTATAGTGCAACCATAGTAAACTCTTCTGACAGCAGATTCCTATTAAAGGGGTACTCCACTGCCCCAGCATTCGGAACATTAAGTGGCCTACAATAAAATTATTTTTAGCCCCCACCCACAGCTTTTTTCCTATTACATAGATTGTGAGTGAATCATGATTTTCAATTACTGCTAAAACAGAACTTATCAGAATGAACAGGGTTAAAAGCACAGTAAGGGTAGGGTTACACGTGCCGTTTTTGCTGCTGTGTATTTTCCTACTCATTGAAGTCAATTGGTAGCAAAATCAGCTGCAGGAAATATTCTGCGAAATGCGGCACGTGTGACCCTGCCCTTTTAGCTACACAGTATGGTTAAAGCATATACCAAATGTCCCTCTGAATCCTACACTAGACTTACTTTTAACTAGGGCTGTAGATTTTGAATTAGAAATGACTGCTCTAGTCTCTAAATACCCTGGTTGGGAAGCGTGGCATACTGGCAACACCTCTGATACCCAACACCTGGGGCACTTGTACCACCATCTAACATCAACCTAACTGACCATACTTTTCACTTTTTTTAAAGGGTCACTGTGGTTTGAAACAACTTTCTCGAATAAATAGACTGTGATTTCTAAGATATTTGTGAATATTGTTAATTCACTAATAATTACTCCTCCTTACCCAAGTAAAAAGCTCTAAAGACTTTACCACTAGTTGTGTTCCTTCCCAGCAAATGGCTATCCAATGCCTGTTAGGGGAATTCCATCTATAGCAGCACAGAGGCTGAGAAAAAACACAGGAAGTGGGGGTTGGGGCTTAGTTTTTGCTATGTGCAGGAGAGAGCCTTGACAGGGTGGATACAAACTGAGTCAGTCTTCCCCCTCCAAATGGTCTATGCTAGTGTTTTTCAAGCTCGGTCCTCAAGTACCCCCAACAGATCATGTTTTCAGGATTTCCTTAGTCTTTCACAGGTAATATAATTGTCAGTGAATTGGGCATCACCAAAGTCATTTCAACTGTGAAAGGAAATCCTGAAAACATGACCTGTTGGGGGTACTTGAGGACCGCACTTGAGAAACACTGATCTATGCTATGCCTGAAAGGTGAATCAAGGCTTTTCTTTCATCTTTTACCACCCATAAGGTTCTGGGAAGCTGTAGCTTGTTATAATCAGTAGCATTACACTATGTATTCACACCTTAATTGTATTAATGTATTTTCTGGTTCCATGACTTTTGATTATATGAAAATGTACAGAAAATGGCTATAATTCCTAAAACTGAGTCTACCCTCTGATGGAGACAAAATATGAAAATGATGTCCAAACACTCAACTGTATCTCTTCAATCAACTGTATGTATCTCCATAGTTAGACTAGAAAGAAACCATTTGTATATCATGATCTTAGCCATGTGTTACCCCATTTCTCCACCCTCTCTTCTTGGTAAATGCTAGACAATAGAGGAGGGGCAAATGGAAGTGTGCAACACATGACTGCAAGAGGCGGAAGTTACTTTACTAAGGACAGTGGTTTTAAACACTTGGCAACTGATCAGTTATACATTTTAGTTTTTCTAAACTGCATTTTTAATTTCATTATAGAATTTTGTTATTCTCTACCTTCTCAATTTTTCCAGTTGTAAAATACATGTATATGCTATTGTTTACAGTCCGACATAATTTAGGGTTACTATGTTTATGTTCTGTTTTGTAAAAACTTGCTGACACTTCCCAAGGGTTTCACATGGTTAGTGTGACAGATGTTTTTTGGTAGATGACTCAGTAGAATTTTATGTACAGTAAATATGGGTGAACTAATTGCTATAATGTCTAGACAAGCCCAAATATACAAACGGCAGATGCAAAGATGTTTTCCATTCTTTGTATTTTGTATTACAATGGTACTTGCAGCCTGGTTCAATTTATTGTGGGGATACATGCACTGTTGTACAAGTCAATAGAGTAGCTATAGGCTTCACTTATATGTGGACTCCTTATTGATTTGCTATATTTTATTTTTGCTATTGTTTAATGCCAAATAGCTGAGTCTGTGGTGCCATGGGTGGTGTAGGGAAATACCTTATCGCTTTGTGACACCAGGGCACCGTTATCCTATACATGGTCCGAGGTTGGAGACAGCTTCTCCTGGGCCAGACACAGGGAGAAAAGGCACACACCGACGTCAGGTTACAGATAACTGTCTTTACTGAGCAGGGTACAGATGGTATTACACGGACAGTATGGTGCAAAGGGAGAAGATGCAGCATAACCCCTTGGGACCCCTGTGGCTTTGCTGGGACTTGTGGTGCTTTCACCTAATAAATTTGGTATTGACTTAAGAGACTTGAAGATTGATCCTGGTAGCTAGGGTTCTGTCAAGGTCTTGTAGTTTCCTCTGCCATGGCATGAACCTTCACCAGGGCATGAAGCCACAGGACAGTCTTTGGTGCTGGGACACCACAAGTCCCTACCATGAAGAAAACTAATTTGCAGATTTTCCATGCACAGAGGTGCTCTCATCCACACACTGTGCAGAGCAGAGAACTCCTTTTATAGTCCTATTCATTTGTGCAGTGGGTACAAGACTGATCTCTACCAGTCAGGCATGTTCAGCAGAATAATTGTATCCAGCATTGAAATTTACCTATGATAACAGATGATGGTAGAGTTGGTAATAGGCAACCCTTAGAGTATATTTTGGTCAATACATTAATTTTAGGCTGGACCCACATCGTGTTGTATCAGCTTGTTGCAAACCTGTCAAAAAAAAGGTAAGCCAATGTATACTATGGTGTAATGGCAGCTGGAGCCTTGTGTTTAATGGGCCAAATGTAGTCCTCTTCTAGTGACTATGTTCTGTCCAAATGCTATACCAACATGTTCATTTTAAGGGACTCAAAAGCTTAGTATACTTGGACATACCTTTTGACAGGCTTGCGATCTATACCAGCAACGTACTGTATTAGCACATGCTGATGTTAACCCAACCTCCTTTGGACAGACATTAGTTCAGTTCTAAATTGTATACATGGAAGTTCCCGCTCTATAATTTCTGTCCTACCTGACTGTTTTGTTAGCTATGAGATGTGGTTTTTCAGGATGTGCAAAGGGAAATGGCAATGTGCAGTGAGTTCACTTCCTGATGCCTTTATGGCCTATACAATGCTAAGCTGACATCTAACTGCTGCACACTTCCATCTGCTGCACACTTCATGGCCCCATCCCTCAGAAGAGGTTTGTTTTTTTGTTTATTGTAATATTGGGAAGCTTGCAGTCTGTAGATCTTCAATTTCTAAAATGTTAAATAAAATTGTCTTGAAGTCGAAAGGTTTTTCAGTCTCTCCTTAAAGCACATATTCGGGTCTATTCACATAACATAGAAATAATATATGGAAATACAGACCTCTAGATACACATATGGTAGTGTTCTGTATGAAAATCAATGATATATGTTAAAATATAGATATTGTGTGATAATGAATGTGTATGACTATAAAAATGAAATAGATATATAGTAATATATACAAATATATAAAAATAGTACAGGCTAAGTGATAGTATTTGATGATATAAATTTAATTAGTAAATATAAAATGTGTGGCTGTGCAGGGCCCTTGCACAGACCGCACCATCAATACAAATAATTTTAATTACATTAAAAAACATAAATCAATAATTGATAATAAAAGAATGGTAATTAAATATACACTGATATATATATATATATATATATATATATATATATATATTTATTTTACTAAAAGTATGAGATGATCAGTCCCCAATGATAGCAGCTTAACAAAATGGATACATCAATGTTCAATTTGTGAATGTACTCAAAATGAAGTTCAAGTTCTATATAGTATATGAAAGATCATCCGCTGTATCTTTGAAGGTTTTATAGCTAGTATGATTAAAGTTCGAGTGCTATTCAATACATAATATAGATCCTCCACTATATCAGTTAGGACTTGGTGAACAGTTACTTGTAGCAAGATACTGGTAGCAAGATGAACAGTTACTGGTAGCAGGTACTAGTAGCTAGTGCAGCAGATGTATCCAAACTGAAATTGAAAGTTATTGGTGCACAGCACCGCTCACCGCTTCTGCTGATGCACTCCGATATTCGGTGCGGTCCTTCTCTAACCCGGGCTGGTACAGCTCGGCAGCTGGCCTGATGGATGAGCCTGGGATCTCCCTGCACCAACTTTGGAACCGGATACCGGGAGCTGGTAAATGCCGTAGAGCCGGTGTGATGCGCTGGGTGGGAGGTGGCACTTTGGTGTTCCGGAGGCTGGCACAGATCTGCGTCTGGCCCGTGGGTGGTAGCGGCAAGTGCAGGTGAGCGGTGGAATGCGCTGGAAGGCAGGTAGAGCCGCGTCCTCGTGTAAAAATGCGCGCTCCTAGACTGCGCAGTGGTCCCAAAATTGGGGGGGTTCCAGCAGTTGCAATTGAATTTTAGCTGGTTGGAGGTGGACTGAGTATCTTCAATGTAGGTATAGTGCCAAACGCGTTTCGGGGTGTCCCCTTCAGTGGCTGTATATTTATAATATTCACATAACAGTATAAAGTCATGGCCGTAAATGTTGGGACCCCTGAAATTTTTCAAGAAAATAAAGTATTTCTCACAGAAAAGGATTGCAGTAACACATGTTTTGCTATACACATGTTTATTCCTTTTGTGTGTATTGGTACTAAACCAAAAAATGGAGGGAAAAAAGAAAATTGGACATAATGTCACACCAAACTCCAAAAATGGGCTGGACAAAATTATTGGCACCCTTAACTTAATATTTGGTTGCACACCCTTTGGAAAAAATAACTGAAATCAGTCACTCCCTATAACAATCAATAAGCTTCTTACACCTCTCAGTTGGAATTTTGGACCACTCTTCCTTTGTAAACTGCTCCAGGTCTCTCTTATTGGAAGAGCGCCTTTTCCCATCAGCAATTTTAAGATCTCTCACAGGTGTTCAATGGGATTTAGATCTGGACTCATTGCTGGCCACTTCAGAACGCTCCAGCGCTTTGTTGCCATCCATTTCTGGGTGCTTTTTGTCGTAGGTTTGAGGTCATTGTCCTGCTGGAAGACCCAAGATATTGGACGCAAACCCAGCTTTCTGACACTGGGCTGTAAAGTGCGACCCAAAATCCGTTGGTAATCCTCAGATTTCATGATGCCTTGCACACATTCAAGGCACCCAGTGCCAGAGGCAGCAAAACAACCCGGAAACATCATTAAACCTCCACCATATTTCACTGTAGGTACTGTGTTCTTTTCTTTTGTAGGCCTGATTCTGTTTTCAGTAAACAGTAGAATGATGCGCTTTACCAATAAGCTCTATCTTGGTCTAATCTGTCCACAAGACGTTTTCCCAGGAGGATTTTGGCTTACTCAAGTTCATTTTTGCAAAATGTAATCTTGCTTTATGTCTGTGTCAGCAGTGGGGTCATTGAGTGTACTGCCATAGCGTTTAATTTCATTTAAACGTTGACGGATAGTTAGTGCTGACACTGATGCTCCCTGAGCCTGCAGGACAGCTTGAATATCTTTGGAACTTGTTTGGGGCTGCTTATCCACCATCCGGACTATCCTGCGTTGACACCTTTCCATCAAATTTTCTCTTCCATCCACACTCGGAGATTAGCTACAATGCCATGGGTTGCAAACTTCTTGCTAATGTTGTGCACTGTGGACAAAGGCAAATCTAGATCTCTGGAGATGGACTTGTAACCTTGAGATTGTTGATATTTTTCAAAAATTTTGGTTCTCAAGTCCTCAGACAGTTCTCTTCTCCTTTCTGTTGTCCATGCTTAGTATGGTGCAAAGACCAAGTGAACTTCTCTCCTTTTTTATCTGCTTTCAGGTGTGATTTTTCATATTGCCCACACCTGTTACTTTCCCCAGGTGAGTTTAGGGTGCATCACATGCTTGAAACACTTATTTTTCCACAATTTTGAAAGGGTCACAATAATTTTGTCCAGCCCATTTTTGGAGTTTGGTGTGACATTATGTCCAATTAGCTTTTTTTCCTCCCTTTTTTGGTTTAGTTCCAATACACACAAAGGAAATAAACGTGTATAGCAAAACATGTGTTACTGCAATCCTTTTCTGTGAGAAATACTTCATTATCTTGAAAAATTTCAGGGGTGCCAACATTTACGACCATGACTGTATGTCTGCCAACCTGCTAAAAGGTATACCAACATATACCATGGAACTAACATGGTCCAATATCAGACCACAATTTTGAGTCTTGCTCAAATACAATTTATGTTTGGCAAATGGCAGAAATGTAGCCACTAGTGGACTGTTTGGCCTATTACACCCATTATCAAGACCTGTGCTGAAGAAAAAGTTGGCCAGTTGCCCATAGTAATCAGATCGCTTCTTTTATTTTTCTGAGGCTTTTTCAAAAAATGAAAGAAGCAAGCTTATTGGTTGCTATGGGCAACTGGTCGACTTTTTCTCTGCACAGGTTTTGATAAATCTCCCCCAATGAGCCTGCTGGGAGCATGTATCGGAATGTTACTGCATGCCTTTTTGACAAGTTGCCATCACATACCTGGGATATGCAATGTTTGATCAGAATGGGCCCTTATCCACGTGTAGCCAGTTTTATAGTGGACAACCAAAGTATAATTTTTATACCCTATAGGTTTTCTGTGTATTTGAGTACAGTCATGCATTGCTCTACTTTATGAAGGAGTAAGCAATATTTGTATAAAGCTGCGTTTCCACTTGGCAGATTCTCTTCCTTTTTTTTTTTTTTTTTTTTTTTTTTTTTAAAGACCACTGCAGTTTTTGAGCCAAAGTCAGATGTGGATTCATAAGAAATGAGAAATCTAAAAGAAGGACTTTAACTTCTCCCTTCTCATGGATCCACTTTTTGATTTGGTAGCCTAAGGGTCGATTAAAGGGGTATTCCAGGCCAAAATATATATATATATTATTATAATATATATATATTATATATATATATTATATATATATATATTATATATATATATATATATATATATATATATATATATAATATATATATATATATATAATATATATATATATATATATATATATATATTATATAATATATATATATATATAATATATATATATATATCTCTATATCAACTGGCTCCGGAAAGTTAAACAGATTTGTAAATTACTTCTATTAAAAAATCTTAATCCTTTCAATAGTTATTAGCAACTTAGAAGTTGAGTTGTTGTTTTCTGTCTAACTGCTCTCTGGTGACTCACGTCCCGGGAGCTGTGCAGTTCCTATGGGGATATTCTCCCATCATGCACAGCTCCCGGGATGTGACATCATCATTGAGCAGTTAGACAGAAATCTTCAGAAGCTAATAACTATTGGAAGGATTATGATTTTTTAATAGAATTAATTTACAAATCTGTTTAACTTTCCGGAGCCAGATGAGATATATATATCTCAACTGGCTCCGGAAAGTTAAACAGATTTGTAAATTAATTCTATTAAAAAATCTTAATCCTTCCAATAGTAATATATATATATATATAATAAGGTTTTGCCTGGAATACCCCTTTAAGTGTAGCAGATATTTCTGTAAATGTCCCATTTATCCAAAAGGGGCTTGCAGAAATCTTAATTCATATGAAATGCAGAAATGTCATAAAGGTCAAAACTACAAAACTAGCGGCATTATTAAAGGGTTAAGGTGGCTATACCGGTTTAGTAATGTTGGCATTCGTTTGGCTGACAGTTATCTCGCCTAACATTCCATACACAGTTGAAAATGTGTGTTCTCTGTGGGGAAGAGTATGTAGCAACCACACAGTTCCGGGGTGCCTTTTCCTTCCCAGGATAATAGGGTTGGCTATATTCTTTAGAGGGTCAGTCTAACTTGCCAAAGGTGAATGGGCAGTTATCCAGCCTTTGCTCATTTAGTGCTACACTTACATAAGGGTAATACATTTTAAATTAAAACATTTTCATATTTGCCTTTTTAAATCTGTCAGCATACTAAAGGGCCTTGTCTTCTGAATTGCAGAAAACATGAAGAAATATGAAATTCCCTGCAGCCCTGCATATGTGTAATGTCCCAGTACACGACATGGTCCTGTACAGCCCTCAGTTGAGACCCTCAGTGACCTGGGGGCTCCCCTGCAGGGTCTCCCCCTGTTGTTTCCAGAATGTTGTGTATTCTGCTTTAATGTATTGACAGGATCATAATGTATAGATAGAGCAGAGGACCTGTGAGAGGTTGTCAAGGACCTTTTAGTCTGTCACATGTTATGCAGTCACATGATTTGTTGTCACATGTTCTCCCAGAGAGCACCAGCTTAACCTATGACCCGCAGCTTGACCAATGGGCCTTAGTCCAGGGGTGGCCATTACAATTCACGCTCTTCTCTTACCACCTGCTACTGAGCACAGCAAACACCAGAGATCTCAGTACCAGTGACCAGCATCTGGAAGGCCACAAAGCTGCAGTCATTCCAGTAAGTCAAAAGTCTATGTCTGCTGTCACTATAAGAAGTCAAGTCCTGTACATAGTCAAGCCTCAAGATAATTCTCTCAAGTCTATTACAAGTATAATTGGTCCCAGCAAGCTGCGAGGTCTTCTGAGTTCCTGGCCACCTCTCTGGGAATCTGGCCTAGCTGTGAAGAGAATACCATGTGTCTTAAACTCAGTAAAGGCTCCGTTAAACCATAACTGGTTGTGGACTCTCCTTTCCTTAACTAGCCATTGGAATAGTGGAGATACTGTTCATGTGGTTTTGGTACCAAAAACCACTCTGGCGTCACGAACACTAGGGGTTAACATCTTTCCCTCGGGGTTAATACCTTCTGAACCTACACCGCTACACCAGTTGTCCTGCCATACACTGGTGGTCCACCACATATGCATTATTGGGGCACACCTACTGTTGAAGAAAGCAAACCTGCAGACTACAATGTCTTCTGATATTGATTTGTAAGATATAGGGTGTATATAATGGGAATCCCATAATGGAAATGACGCCATCACCTTTATTTGTTTATACACACCAATGTCAGAAGTAAGGAATCTGGTCTAGGCAGTGGCCTTTTTACCTACCCAGCTTTTCACAGTATTGGCTTCTACATGAACAGACAAAGGAAATGCCTGCGGGGATATCGGAGCACCGTGCCCACATGATCATACACGGCTAGGGCTGCAATTTGCTTCCTTTTCTATCTGTGAAATAAAGGCAGATGTATCCTGCAGCTGTGCACACGTTGTATTTCGTGACACTTTTATATTTGGGAGCATTGTGTTACCTAACCCTCCTTACGTTGGTTATATACTAGGATATACATTTGCTATGGCTGGATTGTTAATGCAGCATGTTATTACTGTACAGATGTTTAGCTGAATGACACTGGCAGCTTGTGGATCTGCAGCTGCTATGGCACCATGTTACCTATGATATCTACAATATTGCAACTGAAGACCTGCAGATAAACACTCTAAAGCCCCATTTACATCAGATTGGGGCTCCAGTGCTGGTATACGTTGAGCTACCTTGAGTAGAGTATTCTGATGTATACTGTGGCATGGATACCTGTGCTGTGTCTGTTCTTTAGGTGCCCAAATGTATCTATCTATCTCTTTCTCTGTGATATAAAACTTTGAATCTCTTCAGACCTTTTTGTAATGGTTCATGAGACCATGCAAAATGGAAGCTGGATATATGTGCCACCTGCTGACCAGAGTTTGTATTGCAGCTCAGTTTTAACATTTATTTTGTTTCCCATTCGAATGTGCCCATTCCCATGTTTAGTCTTTCAATGATTGCTTTCTATTCCGTTTTATAATGTAATATTTTTAAGGCCCTTTAACATGAGGGAACTATTGGCCATATGGGCTAATTGCTGTTGGCAAAAATATCCCCCCCCCCCCCCCCCCGTCTATTCCTTCATAACAATTGCGCACATGTAAAGGATCAATTTAACAAAAGCGGATAAACTTGTACATTGACGACGTGTTTGTAATAAGCAGATATGTGCTTGGGTGATAGGAACCCAGTTTTTTAAGAAAACAAAAAAGACACCCCTAATTGAAATTCAAATCTCCCCTTTCGCATTTTTCTAATGGAAAAAAATAAATAAAATTTTTTTGGTATAAAATGATCTGAACTAATGAATTATATTTAATGTTTATGGCCGGTGAGCGGTATAAATGAAAAGCGAAATGCCACATGCCAGAATTGCAGATTTTTTGGTCACCGCATATATCAGAAGAAATTCAAACAAGTGGTCAGAAAGTCCCATCGAAACAAACTATAGTGATTAAAAGTTACAGCCCCATATAGGGGAAAAATAAAGTCAGACTTGCATAACTAAAGAGACCCCCCCCCCCCAATTACTTTAATTCTATCAAGGTCACCCCCACAAATATTATTTTTGCAGTTTCGCTGTAGATTTTGTAGTAAATGAGTTACAGAACTTTGAAATTTTCTTAAAAAAATCTGACTTATAAAAGGAATTTTCTAATTTTTAAGGTTTCACTTCTGATGTAGATTTGAGGGGCCTGTATGTTAAAAATCACCAGAGGGGCGCACGTGGCTGGGGTCCCGAAGAATATCGCGGGTTTAAATAATAAGCAGATATTTATTAATGCAACAACGTGTTTCGGGAGTCCCAGCTCCCTTTTTCAAGTCAAGGTGCCATACGCCTAAAACACCTTATTTATAGCATGTTAACTTAAAAAAAATGGGAGATTGGGCTTACAATGACATTAGGTGGGTCAAAGGTTTTGCATCCCGTTCACATTACCCATTTGCAATACTATAATGAACATGTTAATAAAAACTACTAATCAAAACACACAAAAAGCCCTAGGAAGTGGCGCAACATTAAAACAAAAGAACAATACATCATATATACAAGATTTTTTGGGATGAAAAGACCATAAGATAGTTAATTATCAGGATCGCTATCCCGTAGTGATTAAAGATCTGACAGACAAGTGTTGTGCTGCCATTTCCATAAAAGGATGTGACCTTAAGTCTCAGTTAAAGGGGTAGTCCCATGCCCCAGCATGGAGCGGACGGCCGTAATCGTGATGTTGCGGCCACGTCCCTCATGATGTCACACCACACCCCCTCCATTCATGTCTATGGGAGGGGGCGTGACTGTTGTCACGCCCCCTCCCATAGACATGAATGGAGGGGGTGTGGCGTGACGTCACAATCACGGCCACCCGCTCCAAAATGTTTAGAACGCTGGGGCACAGAAGTACCCCTTTAAAAGAGATTCCTTATACAAAGAAGCTCCTGTGGTGCTCTTACTTCTGTTTAGAAAATCTTAAACCTTCCAGTACTTATCAGCTGTTGTATACTACAGAGAAAGTTGTGTAGTTCTTTCCAGTCTGACCATAGTTCCTGAGATGGACAGAGGTGTCAGCAGAGAGCATCTTGTTCATACTGGAAAGAACCACATAACTTCCTCTGGAGCATACAGCAGCTGGAAGGCAAACTATTTTTAAGTAGAAAAAATAGAAAAAAGGCCAGCAAGTGGAAGCATAAAAAACTTGACTTTATTTAGGAATCCTCCATTAAAAAACCTTCAGGTGGCAGACAAACATGGACATGTAAAAAAATCCAAAAATGGCACATATAGAAAGGGTCCCAAGCAGTAGCTCTATCTCCTCTATTTTTTATTTTTAAGTAGAATTCATATACAAATCTGTGTAATTTTTGTGGAACCAGTTTCTTTGCAGACATAGATTTGCACCTTTTTGTACCCCTTTAAGCTGCAAGTTAACTGAACCACCACTCCCAGAAAACAGTGTTAGGTGCCCTCTCACCTGGTCTGGGTATCCTACATTGCCTCTACCCCTGTGCTGTGCCCAATTCTACTGGCAGTGGGTTGTCGTCCCTTTACATATTTGTTAAAATCTTTTGAGTGGTTTGAAACCTTCTAGTAAGTACTGTAAAAGCGGCTCTACTGCAGCGATTCCTTAGGGGGATACAGCATTTGTACTTCCAAATATTTTCTTTTATTTCATGCTATTTCTTGCTGTCAAAATAAAAACTGTGGCTTTTATATTAAGCTGATAAATCGTACTACAAAAGTCTGTTAAAGAACTGACGACTAATATCTGTTCCGCTTATCTCCTATCATAAGGAAACCTTATCATGTAACCAACACATTTTCTAATCTATTTCACATAGACATTTTAAGTACATTCACATCTTAAAGAAAATGTTAGAAGAAATGACACCATTTCCCATAACACCACGAATCAAGATGAAGTGTCATATTGTTTGAATATTGATGCAGTTTAGAGTAATATATATATATATATTATATTATATTGCACACAAATCTGCATAGAGGATTAGTTTTCCAAAAACAGTACTATACCCGTCGTTGAGCAGTGTCTATTCTGTTTCAGCTCAGTTGAAGTACTGTGTGTCGACTGCACCATATTGTGTCTGAATGAGAGAGAATCAGAAAAATAGACGTGACAAATCCTTTTGGCCAAACTACGTCAATAAGTGGGCCAAATTTGGGTGCATAAAACTGGTGCCATATATGCCACAGTGGAGGTTGTGTAAACAGCATAGACTTGTTTAAGCGTCAGATTTTCAAACTGATGTGCGCCACATAAGAGAATTTTTTTTGTTGCCATGTGCAAAAAGGTGCCATCTACACACATTTTTGGGTAGACATCATCCATAGTGAAAAATCTTTTTGCGCGTAATTTCCAGATGATGGTCAGTGCATGGCCATCTTATCTCAGCTTTCTTTGATGTGCAGTTGTCTGATAGCCAAGAATGGTAGATGGTATCCATTTCATTTTTGAGGGAAAGGTGATTTCGATGAGGTTGGAGACGGAGTAGGCAAACATTTGCACCATGAAAACAATTCCTGTAAAACTTCCAGACACCTTTTACATATATATTTTGTGAATTAAATTAGTAGCCCTTTTTTTTAAGGTGCCCTTTGAGAACATAAAGGCTTGTCATTTTAATCCCATTAGAGAGTGGCTGTGTTTTTTGTATTGTATTGAGGAAACAATCCTTGGCACCTTCGAGCTTCGTCTAGTCGGCATCGCTTTTGTAGGTAGTTATTTGGTAACCTGACAGCTCTGAGGTGTGAAAGTGTTTTGGAACATCTTTTTGTTAATGTTTACCACATGATGGTTTAGTGTCGCATGAGAGGTCTTATTCTACAAATAGTGGGGATTACTGTCTAGAAATGGTACGCAGGCAAGGAGGTGAAATTCACACCCATGTGTTCACAAAAACAAGCCTCACGCTC
This sequence comes from Hyla sarda, assembly GCF_029499605.1. Lineage (NCBI taxonomy): Eukaryota > Metazoa > Chordata > Amphibia > Anura > Hylidae > Hyla > Hyla sarda. The sequence continues at coordinate 115,724,558 of NC_079195.1, forward strand.
CTTTGTGGTGGTGGAGTCACATCTGCTGTACTGGAGGCTGTGCTTGCTTATTTAGTATTCTCTTTTGAGAGTTGACTCCACGCATCTTGTGTCAAACGCCTGTTCTTTGTTTCACTAAGTAAACACTGCCTGTTGATATTCAATGCATACATTTGAGAAGTAGTGCTTCATAGAAACATGACTCGTCTAAGAACAGTATATTTATATGCACGTGTGCCATGCAGTATTGTATTATGCAGATTTGGTGGTAGGTGAGAACCATAAAACATATGTTAATTTTATGGTCCGTTTACATAGGCCGACTGACTGCAGATAAATAGCACCTGAATAGTCGTGCAGCCCTTAACTTCATCATTGTTAGGACTATGTGCCGCGGATTTGATGATGGTATTGGCCTCAAAAAAGAAGTGATCAGCCAATGATATAGTGTTTTCTTGTTCCTCAGATGATTGCTGACCATTTTGCATGGGACAATTTTTGAAAAAAAACATTCCTACAAGCGCTGTGTAAAATTCAGCAAATATTTCATTTAACATGCCAATTTTGTAATACAAACATAATATAAACCCATCCATTCAGCCGCTAACCGACCCATGCAAAAAGGTCTTTCGGCTAGGTTCCCACCACATTTTTGAATACTGTTGAACTGTCCTTTTTGTGTTTAAAATCAGTTTCAATTATTATTAAGGGCATGATCATATTGCCATTATGCTCCAGTAAAGGGAGCTCAGTCGAGACCTGGTTGTGCGAGTTGTGCTCTGACCCGTTCTGGGTCTGTCTATTCTGGGAGCCGAATGGACCCAGAACAGGTTGGACACTATGGCAGTTTGAATTTAGCCTAAGAAAAAACTGATGCCAAAAAGGATGAGTCAACAGCATTCCAGCAGCATCCTGGTACCATAGTTACATTGTAATTACCGTATCTGTTGGTCTATCCTGGTAAAATAAATAGTAAGTGAATTACACCATTTAAGATTCTTTCATAGACATGAGCTTGATTGTAGAGTAGGGCACGTGGTCCTTTTGCCACATGGTTTCATCCACAACTGTCTCCCCTTACCACAAGATAAACCTTCAATAAGGTAGTAGGCAACAAGTCCTTCATAGCTCATAGCATGATATGCTTGAAGGGCAAAGTATTGGCAGTTGAAAGTACACCCAAGCTACTGCCATATTAAGTGGAAGTGGTTTCATCCCGGTACTACAGACTGTCAACCAAGATAAATAGTGATTCTCCAGCTCCTAAAGATAAAATTCAAAACTTTAATAAACTGTTATAAAAAGTAAACATAATAATAAAAGCATGATAAAACTGCAAATGAATTGCCGATGTGTTTTGACCTTTTAATAGATCTTACTCATGGCATGACTAAGATCTATTAATAAGCCGAAAAACATCGGACAAATTTTTATTTTCTCTTGCTTTTTTTTAATTCCGTTTTTGTAATATTTTTTGCCTACAGCCTAACATGCATTAAAGGGGTACTCCGCCCCTAGACATCTTATCACATATCCAAAGGATAGGGGATACGATGTCTGATTGCGGGGGTTCCGCCGCTTGGGACAGCCGCAATCTCTGCTGTGGCACCCCAGACTTCAGGTGCACGGAGCGAACTTCGCCCCGTGCCAGATGACTGGCGATGTGGGGCGGAGGATCGTGATGTCACAGTCATACCCTGCTTGTGACGTCATGACCATGGCCCTCAATGCAAGTCTAGGGAAGGGGGCGTGATGGCCTCCCATATACTTTCATTGAGGGGGTGTGGCCGTGACATCACAAGCTGGGGGCGCGGCCTTGATGTCAAGAGCCTCCAGCGCTGCACCCGCAATCAGACATCTTATCCCCTATGCTTTGCATAGGGGATAAGATGTCTAGGGGTACTCCGATGGAAAACTTTTTATTTTATTTTTTTAAATCCACTGATGCCAGAATGTTAAACAGATTTGTAAATTACTTCTATTAAAAAATCTTAATCCTTCCAGTACTTATTAGCGTCTGTATACTACAGAGGAAATTCTTTTCTTTTTGGATTTCTTTTCTGTCACGAACACAGTGCTCTCTGCTGACACCTCTGTCCATTTCAGGAACTGTCCAGAGTAGGAGAAAATCCCCATAGCAAACATATGCTGCTCTGGACATTTCCTAAAATGGACAGAGGTGTCAGCAGAGAGCACGGTGTTCGTGACAGAACAGAAATTCGAAAATAATTTCCTCTGTAGTGTACAGATGCTAATAAGTACTGGAAGGATTAAGTTTTTTTTAATAAAAGTAATTTACAAATGTGTTTAACTTTCTGGCACCAGTTGATTTATTTATTTATTTTTTTTTATTTTTTTTTTCTTCCACCGGAGTACCCCTTTTTTAAGGAGCCTGTCTTAGATTTAGCATAGGTGCCCGGAAACTTCATCTTACACCTTTTGCATATTATCTTTTGATTTATTTTGGGGACAGACTGACGGGAATGTTTCTGGTGTAAGTGGATACAAGGCATGTTGAGATGTTTTTTTCTCATTTTAAGTGAAATGCTCTTTATTCTGTTGCAGGGATAAATTGGGGCCCAGTGTTTCTGCTTGGATTACCTTTAATAATAAATTATAGTATATGGCATAAAACCTTTAAATCCTTTCCTTTTACCGGATGTCATTCATATCAGATTGCATTGTATGATAAGTCGATGCATTCTCTCCGGGTCCATTATCAAAATGAAAAAATATTATGAATGCACTTTTGGGTATGAAGATCTTCGGTGCCTCCGGGCTTTTCAGAAGGATTTCTATGTTCTAAATGTTATGAATAGAGCTTTTCATTATGTAACCAGTTTTTTACTTTTCATTGTTTTCTTGCTCCCAGATGCAAGTGTCCTTTTAAATGCTGCATTATGTCATTTACTATAACTCAGGATACGTCTTTATCAACTCCAGGTCCTAAAAAAGCAGTTTCTATGTCTTGGAGTCCATGATGATGGGTGCTGTGAGGGTAAATTTATCTATTGTTTGCGCACACAAACATTTGTGGTCCTTTTACCCCTCGTCATGGTCTAATAGTAATTCAACATGACATGATTGTGCAGGCATTCACATTAACCCTTATCATCTTGTTTAATGGATAGTTGTGATGTAAAGCATTTTTAGAACATGTGGAAGACATTAAGAAGTATTCTAAAACATCTGCAGGATAAAATGTATAGCTGCTTGAAGCTACATTTCCTAAAAAGCCAACTTGAATAAGATTGTGACTAGTGACATACATAGCGCAAAGGGTCCCTATAGCAAATTATAAATGCCCCGCCCTTTTTAGCATCAGTTTTTTTCACCAAGGACACTTCATCCAATTCCCCATACACTTGTTTGCAAACATCACAGTTCCTTTAGAGAGGGAAGTCCTTCGTAGATTCACACCATACACTTGGAGTCTGTAGAAACGTACTGACTGTAACTGTGGCTTAAAAATGAAACCCATAAAATGTTATATTGGAATATATAATTTTTGAATTGGATTCTGTTACTAATTGTTATACATGAGCCATTTATGAACTTGTTGGCGTGTGAGTTGGAGTTAGGAAAAATAAGAGTCAGAAGTTTGGCTAACCAATCTCCATAGCCCTAAAATCCCAAATCTGGTCATTTAAAGGGTGTCTGATGTCAGTCCCCCATCATGTGGTGGCCGGTGGCCTCATGATGTTGCCAATGATGTGGCAACATGGCGTGGCCAATGCAGGTATGATTTTACCTGCATGCGTTAACATGGTCCTAGAATACCCAATCCACCCCCCCACATCTTGGATCTTATCTTTCTGAGACCATGCCGAGTGGATAGGAAGTGAAGTACTGTGGAGCAAAGAAAGGTAGTACTTTTCCTGATCATAGATAACCACTTTAACCCCTTAACGACGCAGGACATAAATGTACGTACTGGTGCGGTGGTACTTAACTCACCAGGATGTACATTTACGTCCTATACATGACCCCGAGCATCGGAGCAATACTTGGCTCATGCTCGGCAGGTCCCAGCTGCTGATAGCAGCCAGGGAGGGACCCGCTGGTAATGGCCGACATCCGCGATCACGCGGATATCCGCCATTAACCCCTCAGATGCCGTGATCAATACAGATCATAGCATCTGCAGTGCTGCGGTCACTAAAATGTATGATCAGGTCGCCCGCAGCTCTGCTGCGGAAATCCGATGATCCAGAACGGCAGACGGAGGTCCCCTCACCTGCCTCCGCTGCTTTCCACACGGGTCTTCTGCTCTGGTCTTAGATCGAGCAGACCAGATGACCAATAACACTGATCAGTGCTATACCCTATGCATAGCACTGAACAGTATTGGCAATCAAATTATTGCTATAAATAGTCCCCTATTGGGACTATTAAAGTGTAACATTAAAAGTAAAAAAAGTTTTTTTTTTAATTTGAAAAATCCCCTCCACGCTCCAATAAAAATGTAAATTGTCCCATTTTCCCCCATTTCACCCCCAAAAAGTGTTTACAATTTTTTTTTTATAAACATATTTGGTATCGACGCTTGTGTAAATATCCAAACTATTAAAATATAATAATGATACTGTACGGTGAACGTAAAAAAAAAGCCAAAATTGCTGCTTTTTTATAACATTTTATTCCCCAAAAAAAGTACAGATCACGGCGCAAAAAAATGAGCCCTCATACCGCAGCTTATATGGAAAAATAAAAAGTTATAGGCCCTATAAAGGGATTTTAAAGGGGTATTCCAGGAAAAAAAAAAAAAAAAAATAATATATATATATATATATATATATATAATATAATTTTTTTTCTTTTTTTTTTTTTCAACTGGCTCCAGAAAGTTACACAGATTTGTAAATGACTTCTATAAAAAAATCTTTCAATAATAATCAGCTGCTGAAGTTGAGTTATTCTTTTCTGTCTGGCAACAGTGCACTCTGCTGACATCTCTGCTTGTCTCAGTAACTACACAGAGTAGAAGAGGTTTAGACAGAAAAGAATAACTCAACTTCAGCAGCTCATAAGTACAGAAAGGATTAAGATTTTGTTATAGAAGTAGTTTACAAATCTGTTTAACCTTCTGGAGCCAGTTGATATATAAAAAAAAAATTTTTTCCCCTGGATAATCCCTTTAAACGTACCAATTTGGTAAAAAAGTTTGCGATTTTTTTTTTTTTATTCTTTTTTTCTTTTTAAGCACAACAGTAATAGAAAATATGTTATCATGGGTATCATTTTAATCGTATTGACCCAAACAATAAAGAACACATGTCATTTCTACCGTAAATTGTACGGCGTGAAAACAAAACCTTCCAAAATTTGCTAAATTGCTGTTTTCTTTTTAATTACCCCACACATAGAATTTTTTTGGTTGTGCCATACATTTTATGGTAGAGTGAGTGATGGCAATACAACGGACAACTGGTCACGCAAAAAACAAGCACTTATACTAGTCTGTAGATGAAAATGTAAGAGTTAAGATTTTTTTGAAGGGGAGGAGGAAAAAACGAAAACATAAAATTAAGGCCAAAATGGTCTGAGTCCATTAGGGGTTAAGTGTATGTTCAAATGGTGAAATCGGAATATTCCACACAGACATCCTGCTTCAGGAGAGTCCCAGTTTCTGCGGATTTCACTTGGAAATGCATTGCCATCTATAAGACGGGGCATTTCTGAGCTGTCCTTGTGCCAGCCGGAATGGTCAAATGTGCCGAATGTCCACCTGTTTTCCGAGCAAACGTTCTGCATATTTTCCTACCGTGTGAACCTGTCAACCCTTTCCCTTACAGTGTCAACCCTTACCCTGCAGCGAGACTTAAAATGTACCTGTCTTATGTTCATATTGAACAGCTTTATTAACATAGGGTTGTCCAGACTATGATTTTAGAATGTTTTTTTTTTTTTTGAGAATTTTATTTGAATAAAAAAAATATAAATATATATTTTTTTGTGTGTATTATCTCCACAAAGTGTCACTATTTTTATTTTGTGTTCGGTATGTTTTTGATATGTTGTAGTACTTGTGTACTACAACATATCTCTAATATACATTATTTTTATTTTTTCATTTAAAATTGTTGAATTTCCATTTGAAAAACGGCCACTAGGGATCTCCCTCCTAGTGGCCGGCTGCAGCCTGGCGTCACGCATGAATTCGGACCGATGCCGGTCAGGCATTGGTCCTAATTCATTGAGCCTGTGCTCACTCCCTGCCTGTCAGACAGGCGGGGGTGAGCGCTTTGAACTTAAAGGATGCGCACAGGCTCCCTGGCCTCGCACGCCGGCCCAGGCTCCTTGTGTGAGGTAGGACTGCCCTGCACTTTATTAACTTTATTCTTTTTCGGGGTGGAAAGCAGATTGCGTGGCAGCAGGTTGCGTTGCAGGGTTCAAGGGAGCGGGATGTGCGGCAGCTGTTTTCCCCACAGCATGCCTCCAGTTGTTTACCCACTACAACTCTCAGCATGCCCTGACAGCCAATAGATGTCAGGGCAAGCTGGGAGTTGTAGTGGTGAAACAACGGGTTGCGTGGCGGGGATTCGGGGGAGTGGGATGTGCGGGATGTGCTGCAGCTGTTTTCATCAGTGTGCCTCCAGTTGTTTTCCCATTACAACTCCCAGCATGCCCTGACAGCCAATAGATGTCGGGGCAAGCTGGGAGTTGTAGTGGTGAAACAGCTGGAGACACACTGTATAGGTGAACTAAGGGCGGAAATGTCGGCCCCAGCTGGCATCAGGGACGTTGTGCCTGCTTGGGAAGTCGGCCTGGTAGTGAGCACACTACCAGGCAGACAAAAAGCCATTTTTAATATAGTAAAAAAAATAAAATAAAGGCAGTAAGGGGGTTAGGGATAGATGGGCAATAGGCAGGGACAGGAAAAAAAAAAGGATGGTGAGAGCTATACTTTAAGTATTTGTAGCAAAAAACAGGGTGGGTCCAAAACAGCAAGTCTTTTTATTATTGTTTTTCTGTTAGTTGCAATCCGTGTTTTGGCTACAAATTCTGGTGGGAAGGGGGTAATATGGATATTTTTCTATTGTCAACACTGTGATATGTGATCTTTAATAATTCTTCTTTTACTGCCATCGAGATCTATTGACAAATTTTTTTGAACTTCAAACTATTTAGGAATTTGATGGAATGTCTGCAAAGCTGTTCAACAATAGACTTGTTGTATGCTTTTGACTGTATTTTACGGTATATTTATTCTTAAAATTTCCATAATGAATTGACCATTGGTAAGATGAGAATTTTATATCTAACATTTGTATTTTATATACCACAAATCCCCTCTTGCTTTATTGGTTAGTGAAGGGGTAGTATTGAATGTTGTTTTAATTCTACGGTTTCAGTTGGAGAGTAGACCGTTTCTGGTGACTGCAGAACCACCACACTGTGTTAGGTCCTATAGCCATAATAAGACCTGTTGAATACAAGAAAGGAACGCCAGTCTTCTGTGACCTCTGTGGATAAATGCCTGTAAGGGTCTCTGGAGCTTTAGTATTGCAGTTCTGCTTTTAGTTCTCCCATCCTTTTGTCAGTCATTAATTATAAATTGTGTGTAATGAATAAGTGCAGCTGTCCTCATGTCATTGTACAGAGAATTATTAGAATAATGCTCAATCCACTGGTTTGGTTAGCCAACACAACTTGTTTATTTTTCATTGGACTGAATCCCTGCATTCTCTGCACCTGTTCTGCATTGGTTGGATTAGTAAACAGTTTATTTTCCATTCAAAAATAATTTGTAATAACATCTTGTGGATTTGATTAACCAAAATTAAAAAAAAGGAAAATGTTTGGACAACACGCCTCATTGTGCGCCCAATTTGAAAAATAACCAACATTGGTATGCTAGTCAATTATGTTACAGGATTGCATCCAGAAAAATTCCACATCTGGTCAATCCCAGTGGACTAAATCTATGTTGCTCATGGTCATTCAATGCCATAGGAGATAAGTTTTTAGTAAAATATCTCAAGTTCAAAGCATATAATTGTGGTAGCCTGGGGGGGTGTAGGGTATGGGAAGTATAGCTGTGCAGGTAATAAAGGGTGTTTGTTAACCCTTGCTATTTGTGACGCCAGGGTGAGGGCTCCTCACTAAAGCTTTTCCTACCGCCGCCCTTCCCAGGAACAATAGGGAGGTAGATGATACTGAGTTTAAGTAGATAGTAATAATGGATTGTACAATACAGATATTTAGGTGCACTACTGTGGTAGATGTATACAATGACATTGGCTATCCCTCAACACTGACGTTAAAATTGAGACATTCGCCAGTGTATCCTTATATGAAGGACACACCAGAGCCTGCACACCAACGCCAAGGTTTCTCAAATGGCACGGGACCTAACGCTAACCTACCTGTGCGTAATAAACAAAAACCAGGGGCCAGTGGGCAATTACAGCAGCACTAGGCCGACATGCAGCCTGCTCCCAGTTCCCTCCAGTGTGACTGAGCACACATACAATGGGAGGAGGGAGAGACAGGCTACAAGCCCCACCCAAGTTGGCTGATATAGGTGCATGGCCTTGCAGTTGCGTACCACACCTTCCTGTTAGTCCGGCATCCATGAGGGCAGCAACCCAAGAGAGCGATAATTGGACGCAGCTCCCTTATATGGACAGGGGCTGGACTAACGCTAATTGGTCCATACAGATGTCAATCACCATTACAGAGAATGCTGGGTAACACGTGACCCAAGGACCTCCTGAGGTCCTGCAACATACCATAGAGGTTACTAGCTTGGCCACATGACCGAAGGTCCTGCGACGCCGAACAAGGTAAGTACTATACATTCCTATATAATATAGATAGAATTACTAATATATACATTTATTAATATACAAGTTAAACTTAAGGAGAGACGACTAGGGGCTGTCCCACCTGAGGAACCCTACCTGAACGTAGTTACTCTGACTTTGGGGACCTCTACACTAGGTACTGGATGCAATACGGTACCGGGACTCCACATAATTATGGTCACATAAGTGAATTATTAGCTCCTCACCTTATCCTCGGGTGTAAATGCATTGACACATCAAGACTAAAGCTACCTAAATTGGCATCAGACCACCTAAAAGATTACCTTTTTCATGTACAACATGGGTGTCTTCAGCAAGAAATTGGACCTACTTCAAAATGTGTTGTATATGGACAAATAAAGTACTCCTTTTTTAATTTTTTTTTTTATATGTGATCTGATGCCAGTTTTTGCCTCTTCAGTCCCAACGTGACTGAATGTTGATAAGAAATTAGATTGTGGTCTGCATGAACTTCCTCCTTTAGAGAAGTGGAGCAAGATGCAGCCAAGATAGTCCAGGAGTATAACCCCCATGTGATCTACATCTGTTGTGTCTCACATTGCACAATGTTCTTTGGTGAGTGCCCTGCTATCATTAATTTAGCAGGACCCATCTAAAATAGTTACCTCTACTACATCATGGAGCACTTGTAAATGATGTATGGTTCTTATAGGGAGAGATTCTCAAATAGTGGTCAGAGTAAATCTTCTACAACTGGGCTTTGTTTGGCGTTGCACGGCTGTAAAGACAAATCTTTCTTAGGATGGAAAGAACACACATTTATTTATAATATACAGTCTGCTTTTTAAAGCAGCATTGATCATACGAATTAGAAAATAAAAGTCCGTGTTTGACATTAGCTGCTTTTGTCTCCGGGGATTCAGAGCTCTTTAAAGCTTCCTTCAGATAACATAAATGCTGCCTATTATGGTGCGGCCTCTGGTGAGAACTAGGTTTGTGTCCGTGGAGATCCAAGCCTTGGCATTACAAAGTTCTGTTCTTCAATGTGAAATACTGGCTCTTGTCTAAAAGCACAGATAAAAATGTCGCATTTTATAATGTGTAAGATGACAAAGGACATAACTTGTGTTCTGGCGGTGTCTGTTGCCCTCTAGGGTGATAAAACTTTATGAAGTTATTAATTTCTATCGATATTTTTTATTTACAAACATGCAGATCCTTTGTCTCTTGTGTAAATAAAAGATGTTTGCTATTTTTACAAATTTTTTTGTATCTCTATCAGGTTCCTTTTTCTTTTATATAATAGTCTGCCACAATTCTTGCTGTCAAAGATACCAGTATCCTGATGAAAACTAGATGAACGCCACTTTAAGTCAGTGATCTGTCAGGAGGCATTTGTATGTGCGTGTGTGTTATTAATAACATTCTATAACGTTTAAGATGGAGAGACATTTTAAATGTTTTTATATTTTACAATAGGAAAATTACTATTTGGTTTTTGTATTTTTATTTTTTTTTACTTGAGAGCTATGCCATACTATGCTATGCTATGAGGATACCACTTTCTTTATGGGCACAGCAGTAAAACCAGTTGTGTAAGTTGTCAACATTCATTTGTGAAATAGTTTCTATGATGGCTAGAGGAAATCCCAAAGATAACTTATTTATGGAAAGGGGACTTCCTCGCATGATAGAGACTGGCAGTACAGGACAATGTAACACAATTACTCTCAATACCAGTCTACAAGTGTGCTGCACATTGATAGCATGGGCAGGAAATACCTGACAAATGACATCCTCGTGTGGACACAACAAAAATACAGTCATTAGGAACAAGCTGTGATATTGATGAACACCAGTACTTGACTAATCTGTCCTGCTTCCCTTTTTTTTTTATTTTTTTTTTATGGGCACCTATTGCTTTAAAGAAAATTTGTAATAGCAACATTTTGGAAATTTTGATCACTGGGGGTTTGGTTGCTAATACCCCCACAGATTGCTAAAACTAACCGGTATCAGTGGTTAGTTATGGAAATTATTATGAAAGGACAGTCCTACTGTAACATGGTAACAGTGTTTTTAGAAAATGTTGAACTTTTCTATTAGAATATGGAATTTGTCATAACGTAACGGGCTGAGAAATTGAAGTATTTATTACACAATTTAAATTGAAATCATCAGGCTTCCATGTTTGGACATGCTGGGTCCTCCAGAGCAAGAGACTATCTTTTCTATCTTTTGTTGCTTATCTTCATTCTAACTATTGCATTAAATTCTGAATGTAGAGGGGGCCCCCTTCTCTTTACTGAGAACTCTATATTTGGGTATTAAAAAAATTAACCAACCATCTAAACCAACAACCAATTTAAAGCAAAACTGTTGTCAAGAATATGCTTTTAAAGCTGTACACACAGTGCACTAGGTGTTCACTAGCATGTTCTAGGGACATCGTTATAGATCAAGCAGGCTGCTTTATACTTACAAAAAACAGCTTTATAATTCCTTTGGGAGTCAAACCAACAGTCAGAGACAGGGAGTGGCTTACGTGGTGTAGTTTAAGTGGACACCGAGCCCCATCTCTGACTGTTAACCGACTTCTTGAAAAATTATGAAGCTGTTTTTTGTAAGTATAAAAAAGCCTAATCTATTTATAATGGATGCCTAGAATATGCTTGTGAAGACCTAGTGCACTGTGTGTGGAGCTTTACACGCATATTTTTGGCAACAGTTTAGCTTTAAAGTAATTTTATTGTTACTAGAATATTGCCTGTCTATTTTACATGGGAAAATTTTTAGGACATTTCTGGCTTTTGACACTAGAAAGCTTTAAAGGGTATTCTGGCTTTATACATAGTTCATAAGGTTGAAAAAAGACCATAGTCCATCAAGTTCAACCTATAACCCTAGTGAGTCCCTACGGAGTTGATCCAGAGGAAGGCGAAAAAACCCTCTCACTAGTGGTAAAAATTATTTCCCGACTCAAGATATGGCAATTAGAATAAATCCCTGGATCAACGTTCTGTCCCTATAAATCTAGTATCCATAACCTGTAATGTTAATAATCTCCAAAAAGTGTATCCAGGCCCCTTTTGAATTATTTTACCAAGCTCACCATGAACTCCTCCGGGAGAGAATTCCACAGTCTCATTGCTCTTCCAGTCTGTGCTGGTGTAGAAACCTTCTTTCCTCTAAACGTAGAGGATGCCCCCTTGTTATAGATACAGTCCTGGGTATAAATAAATCATGGGAGAGATCTCTGTACTGCCCCTGATATATTTATACATAGTTATTAGGTCGCCCCTAAGCCTTCTTTTTTTCTAAACTAAATAACCCCAATTCTGATAATCTTTTTGGGTACTGTAATTCTCCTATTCCCCGTATTACTCTGGTTGCCCGTCTTTGAATCCTCCCCAGCTCCACTATATCTATCTTGTACACTGGTGCCCAGTACTGTACACTGTACACAGTATTCTATGTGTGGTCTGACTAGTGATTTGTACAGCAGTAGAAATATTTCCTTGTTGTGGGCATCTATGCCCCTTTTGATGCACCCCATGATTTTATTTGCCTTGGCAGCAGCTGCCCGACACTGGTCACTACAGCTAAATTTACTGTTAACTAAGACTCCCAAGTCCTTTTCCATGTCAGTCATCCGAAGTATGCTCCCATTTAATACATAATACCAGCCTGTATTTTTCCTCCCCGTGTGCATTACCTTACATTTATCAGTGTTGAACCTCATCTGCCACTTCCCAGCCCAAACCTCCAACCTATCCAGATTCTTTTGTAACAGTGCACTGTCCTGTATTGTATTTATCGCTTTAGAGTTTAGCATCATCTGCAAAGATTGCTACTTTACTATTCAACCCCTCTACAAGGTCATTATTGAATATATTAAATAGAATAGGACCCAAGACTGACCCCCTGTGGTACCCCACTAGTAACAGTCACCCAACCAGAACAAGTATTATTAATAACCAGCCTCTGAGCCAGTTACTAACCCACTTATACACATTCTCCCCCAGCCCCATCCTTCTCATTTTATACACTAACCTTTAATGTGGCACCGTATCAAATGCTTTGGAAAAATCAAGATATACGACATCCAGCAATTTCCCCCTGGTCCAGTCTGGAGCTCACCTCCTCGTAAAAGCTGAAAAGGTTAGTTTGACAAGATTGATCCCTCATAAAGCCATGCTGATATGGGGTCATACATTTATTTTTATCTAGATACTCCAAAATAGCATTTATTAGAAAACCCTCAAACAATTTACATACAACGGAGGTTAAACTAACAGGCCTATAATTCCCAGGGTCACCTTTTGACACCTTTTTAAAAAAACACATTTGTTATGCGCCAGTCCTAGGGAAAAGACTGTCGCTATACATTCCTTGAATATTAAAAATAGGGGTCTGTCTATTACATTACTTAATTCCTTTAGAACACGGGGGTGAATGCCATCTGGATCTAGTGATTTGTCTATTTAGATTTTTTTGTAGGCGGCATTGTACTTCTTCGTGGGTTAGACAGGTGACCTGTACTGGGGAGTTTACCTTATCTTGCTGTATTTTACCTGGCATTTCATTTTCCTCTATGAATACAGTGGAGAAGAATGTATTTAATATATTTAGCTTTTTCCTGATCCCCGTCTATAATTTCTTAATCATTTTTTAAAGGGCCTACACTTTCATTTTTAACCTTTTTTTGGTATTTATATAGTTAAATAACATTTTGGGGTTAGTTTTACTCTCTTCGGCAATGAGTCTTTCTGTCTCTTCTTTTCCGGCTGTTTTTTTCATATTCTACATTTTTCTCTATAGCTTTTTAAAGCTTCTTCACTGCTGTCCTGTTTTAGTAGTTTAAATGCTTTATTTTTGTCATTTATTGCCCCCTTAATACCTCTTACAGTGAGAATTTAACTTTCATTTTGATTTGCTGCTTTGTTTATTTGCCTCAGTAATTGATCTTCTGGCTCTTTCATTATATTTGTTGACTTATAGCAAACCCCTTTTTCAAATTTATTTTTATCTCAATATAATTCTACCCATAGTGACTCCACATTATCTTTCCCCTCCCAAATATCCGCCCGCAGTGCAGCCTTCAGACTGGAGTTCACATAAATACAAACGCCTCCCCCTTTCCGTTTTGTCCCATCCTTCCTGAATAGGCTATAACCATGTACGTTGACTGCCCAGTCATAGCTATCATCCAACTAAGTCTCTGTTATGTAATTTTTTTTACTATGAAGCCTATCCCTATTAACTGTTCTAACTCCTCTCTCCGCTCCACCCCCAGGTACATTAATAAGTTCTTCCTCTCTATCTACACTATCTTCCCTCTCTGTTATAGGTTCCCTCCCCTCCAGTTCCTAGTTTAAACACTCCACCCTTCTAGCCATCTTCTCCCCAAGCACAGCTGCACCCTCCCCATTGAGATGCAGCCCATCCCTACGGTAGAGACGGTATCTGACAGAGAAGTGGGCCCAGTTCTCCATAAACCCAAACCCCTCCTTCCTACACCAGCTTCTGAGCCACTTGTTTACCTTCCTAATCTCCCGCTGCCTCTCTGGTGTGGCTCGTGATACAGGTAATATTTCAGAAAATATTACCTTGGAGGTCCTTGCCTAAAGCTTGCAGCCTAAGTCCCTAAAATAATTTTAAAGGACACTCCACCTACCTCTTAATTTTTCATTGGTGCCAATATGTACCATGACTTCTGGGTCTTCTCCAGCCCCACCCAGCAACCTGTAAACCCGATCCGCGATGTGCAGAACTCGAGCGCCAGGAAGACAACACACTGTTCAACTATCCCGTCTTTGTGACAGATTGCCCTGTCTGTCCCCCTAATAATAGTTGTCACGCCCCGTCCCATAGACCTGAATGGAGGGGGTGTGGTGTGACGTAACTAGGTGGTGTGGCCTTGACGTCACGTCCCCATCTTGGAGGCAGTGCTCGGCACAGAATGCCAGGGGCTGCACCGAGATCGTGGGGTTCCAGGCAGCGGGAACCCTGCGATCACACATTTATGCCCTATCCTTAGTTACATTTAGAGCCCATTGTTGTATCTGAACCTGAGCCCATTTGGAAGATCATCTAGGTCCAGTGAATACAGCTGGCAATAAACAAGAAGTGTCAGCTAAAAACTGTTCTGTCTGACTTCACCTTAAAGGGGTACTCCACCCTTAGTCATCTTATCCCTCTCGCCACTGGGAACCCCCGCAATCTCTCCTGCAGTACCTCCTGTCATCTGCTGCACGGAGCAAAGTTCGCTCCATGCAGCAGACGACAGGGGGTACTGCAGGAGAGAACGCAGGGGTTCCCAGCGGCGGGACCCCCGCGATCAGAAATCCTTTGGATAGGGGATAAGATGTCTAGGGGCGGAGTACTCCTTTAAGCAGGCATGCTCGGTTAAGCATGCATGTCATTTTAATAGAAAGAGAAGAATTGGCAAATGCCAGACACCTCTGACAACTGCTTACCTCCTATAGCATGGTGACTCAGTGGTTACCACTGTGGCCTTGCAGCACCAGGGTCCCAGGTTCAAATTCCAAAAAGGGCAACATCTGCAAAAGAGTTTGTATGTTTTCCCCATTTTTTGCATGGGATTCCTCACTCCAAAACATACTGATAGGTGAATTGAGATTTGGGGCCCCAAAGAGGACAGAGACTGATTTGAGTCTTGTAAAAGCACTGCAGAATATGTTGTGCTATATACAATAAAAAAGTTATTAAAAATAATAATAATAATAATAATAATAGATGATGGAGTCAATCATGCCTACCCTTTTTGTCCATACTTTCCCCTACCATCTGCAACTATTGCATAGTGTGTGTATTTAATATAGTAAGCACTAGATTTTATCTTCTTTTTGCAGAGAGTCAAAGATTGTTGTCTGCTTTTTCTTACCGGATTGTGTTGTAAAGTGTTATTTAATAAAGAGAGGGCAACTTGTACATTGTATTTAATTCCCAGCTTTACTTAAGTGACCAGAAGCTCACCGATCCTCACTTGTCTTATCCGAACAATCATTTGTAGAGCCGGATGTTTATCACTGAACAGGAAAACCTCAGTGCCTGAGTTTAACCATCTGATAACCTAAACCACATGAAGTGCAGCAATACCTTCAACCTCCCAATCTGTGCATGTGTCATAATCTGAAAAAAGATGCTTTATCTGTCATCGGGTTGCCAGACAAAAGTAAATGAACTCCACCTCTCCTGCCCACTCATGTCGTACGTTCCAGACCACAATTTGTTACATAACTGGCAAATGTACTTATTCATTGTCTGCAGCCCTTATGTAGAACATCTGTAAGTTAACTTTAGTTTTGTGTGATGCTGAGATTTCCATGCTTTTCTAGGAATTTAATCTGACGACGTGGTTGTTTAACTTATGATACATAAGCAATTTTCTGACTGTGCAGAACTTCTAAGTTGTAACAATCTCTAGCAGAAAATGAATCAATAAGCCAATGCTGTTTTGAATTTACATGCTATAAAAACTAGTAACATTGTAGACGTTATTTATTCCAACTAACTTTGATTTTTTTTTTTTCTCTCAAGGCGTTTGTGGAGTATGGGTACAACTGCCAGTGCCGCTCAACAGCCGGCCCCCACAGTGCCCCCTAGTGAAAGCCCCCATGGAAATGGCAGTGCAAGTTCAAGTACAGAAGACAGAAACTCTCTTAGCATCCACTCTTTTCAGACCGTGAGCATTCACAACAAGGCCAAGTCCATAATCACCAACAAGGTGGCTCCAGTAGTAATTACGTGAGTACTGTATGGTGCTGTTCTTTCACTGATATGTTGTTCAGGGCATAATCTGATGTCTGTTTCAATTTAGTGAGTAATTTAATTAATTGTGAATATACAAATATTTAATGCATGTTTAATAAAAATGTTCAAACCGAATCTACTACATTTACATATTAGTTTAAAAAAAAAAAAACCTCTGTGCATTTTTATAGGGACTTGACATGTCATGTAAAAATCCAGCTTGATTGACAGTTAAGCGGACTGGGACAGAGATGGAAGGGGGAGTGAGAAGGTGTTTAAGTCCTCAGGGGCTGAGTAAAAGCATTTCCCTATCTTATAGAAGCACAGAAAAATATGTTACAGGTACCATGTTTCTCCTTGCGCTAACAGCTATCTAGCAGTGTCAGCAGTTTGGAACATATATTGTAGCTGACAGATTAAACTTGTCAAATATGGGCATGACTTAAAATTCCTGGGTCCATTGCAACATTTTTTACAGGGCCCCCATGTGCAATGTATCATAGATTAATCTTCAGAAGAAAACAGTATCAATAAGATTTAAGTGCCATAATACTAGCAATGTGGTAGATGGAGAATGAGAACATAAAATTATTTATAGTGTACCTGTCAGATCCCACAAAAAAAAGTTACTCAGTACCTAATCCTGTCATATACATCTAATTTTTATGCCTCTCTCACCTTTATTTATTAAAATTCCTCTTTTCAGTAGCTCACAGTGTTAGAAATCCTTTCAGGGGAAGGGGATGTGTCCCTCACTTGTGGTGGTGGGAGGTGATTGGTGTCTGCTCATGCAGCCTTGTCCATGACTCATGGACAAGCTTGATGCTGCTGTCCCAGTAGGTATGGGGCACCCTAGTGGCAGGATTTTCAGGAGCCATACTCTGTATAAAAAAAATAAAAAAAAAGTTAAACAACTGTATTACAAAAGGTCTTTAATTTTCATCATTAACAACATATTAAACATTTTTGTATCTGACCGTGCCTATTTAAGAATACAGAAGGACCTGTCCATACAAGGCTGACATTTAAAGGATGAGTTTATTTTTTTTTATTTTATTTATTTATTTTTCAGGTACAATTGTAAAGAAGAGTTCCAGATTCATGATGATTTACTTAAAGCACATTATTCCGTTGGGAGGATCTCTGAGACCATGCCGGAACACTATCTTGTACAGGTGAGATCCTCCATTATGTAATATTTGCCTTTTAATAAATAAAGCTTAAATAGATGCATGATCTATTTCACTACATGACATATTTCTTATACAAAATGTTTTCGTGTTATAGCCTCTTGTCAGATCTTATTCGAGCAAATACTACGTTTAGGGCGTATGACTAAGGGGGCACGTCCCTGAAATGTAGCACTGCCGATTTTAAGCTGAGGTCGAATAAGAGCTGACCAGAGGCTGTGACACAAAAACGTATTCTATGAAAAATGTCATGTAAGCAGAAATAATAGAAAAAAAACAATAAAGTAAGCTAAGTTGTTTCTTCAAGATGGTCTGTGAGTAATTCCTTATGGACTTGAGTGTGATAATTGTCTAGCTTTTTCTACATCTATTAGTGCCCTATAAAGCCCTCCTTCTCCATCCACTAGGAATATGTCTATTATTTCTATAACTTTTTAAAAATGAAAGTTGAAAGGATATTTTTTTTTCAGACTCTGTGTTGATACACAAAGCCCTAGACTGTAGACTGTCTTTATATTAGTGCAATAGCAATAGTAGACGCTAGTCAGGGTGTGATTGTTAAAAATGAAGAAAAATTTATAACTAAAATAAATGTGAAACTACTTACCATGGAACAAACTTCATCTTACTTGACTAAAATCTCTAGAATATTCAATCTATTTTTAATATATATATTTTTAAATATCATGTCCAATCAACTTTCATTATCCTTTCTTTTAGGGAAAATATTTTATGGTACGGGATGTGTACAGCAAGTTAGATGTTCTAAACACTACAAGTAGTTTTGGTGCGCCTAATTTTAGACAAGCAAAAGGAGGCTATGAAGTATATGGAATGGGCCAACCCAGCCTGAATGGCTTCAAACAAGTACTGCAGAAGCTTCAGAATGATGGTCATAAGGTAATAAATTGAAGTAGACTTCTGTGTTATTAACAGTGGACACACTATTTGTGAAAAGCTCTCTATGACTACTGTCTTCTACTTTTTATGTGATCTTTTGCGATTTATGAAAAACTACTTATCTTTAAGGGTAAGTTTGCTAATATGATCAATGTCAATTCTGTACAGATTCAAGACAGAACACAATGGAAGTTTAGGGAAGTAATCCCGTGCTGCCGCTGGGCAGCACAGGATTACTTCCCTAAACTTCCATTGTGTTCTGTCTTGAATCGTTATACGCCATTGCGGCATGGGAAGCCTGCAGCAGTCCTGAAGCAATCTATGCGATCTCCATTTTCTGCCTTTTGAGCGTTGTGCCTTGTTATTGCACAACTGTGAAAGGTGAGCACTATATTCACCTTTTTCTATATCAATCTGCTGGTGGTCCTGCACATGGAAGCGCTTCTGTCTTCTTTTATTTTCTCAATTCTGTACAGATAGCAGTGGTCATATAGTGTAAGAATCAGCCTTAGACACAAAACATTTACTGCATAAATGTGGTGCTCAATTAGGGAGTACTGTATGCAGGGTGCTTGGGTATCTTCATGATGCCAGAGCACCGTTAACCTAGATGGTCCGAGGATAGGACAGCTTCTCCTGTGCGGGATAACAAATACACAGATGCTAGGTTACAGATAACTGTCTCTTTACTTTGCTGGAGGTAGCAGAACATAAACAATAGAGACTTCTGTGCAGAGGGATGGGCAGAGTGGAACCCGGGGAGCCTGTAGCCTTGCTGGGAGTCGTAGTGGCTGATGAATACAACTTTAAGATAAAAAGCTGCCCGCAGTGAATTGGACTTCCCCAAGTACTTTGCTTACCGCCAGACTTTGACAATTCACCTGCGCGCTGGGGCTTCCTGAGATTTGGCGTGGCTGTGGAGTTTAGTGGACTTCTCTTTTCCCTTGGTTTCTCCTCTCGGTACCTCAGCTTACAAGCTGGAACACACTCTCCTCTGACTCTGCACTAGCTGAACTCTCTACAACTCCTTCCCCCCCCCCCCCTACACTATATATGGGGTGATTTAGGGGTCTACCATTGGATAACAGGGTAAGCTTGTCACTCTGCGACAAGCCCTTAAGGGTACAGTACATAAATTGGCACATATCACAGCATAACAATGAATCACATTTTCACAGGTTAAACAATGGAACAGTGGGCCCAACATATAGACAGCAGGGATGCTTGTGCCAATCTTTAGCCCACAGGACAGCCTTTGGTGCTAGGACACCACAAAAATACAACCAATTACTACACCAGGTTTATTAACTTGACGTAGCTTTTCTAAATTGAGATGGAGCAAAACATGACAACATATTAACAAAGTTGATTCAGTAAAATAGGATCTTTAAAACTTATTTTTTTTTTTTTAGGCATTCTAGAAAAAATCTTTTAGACTTTAAATTGGCACTATCATTTACACAAACTTTTTGTAGAATTTAGATAACATTATATTTATATCTCTGTAATATACATTGGTTAAAGGGGAATTGAAATCCTGTTTACTCACACTAAACCCAATACACTAGGTTATAGTGCAGGTGAACAGCATTAAAACAAGGGGTACTTACATAATTCTGTCCAGCAGATAAAAAGTAATCCCTGCTCAATGGAGGTGGAGAGCCATCTTGACGAGCTCCCCTGCCTCCTCTATACACAGCGCTATGCTCGCCCTGATATGAATATTCAAATTCTTTCTCTATCACAATACTAGGATGTGAGCGTGAACAAATTAGAATATTCATATCATTGGCGGATTAGTGCTGTTAAGGTACATCATATGACATCTCAGGTTGTAGTTTAAATCTGGTATTTCTAAAAAAAAATAAATTTAGGTGGAAAACCACTATATCGGTGATATACAGAACAATGCTTTCAATACAATGCTTTCAACACAATGCTTTAAAAGTATGAAAGGTGTATGTGTGTGTGTATGTATATATGTATGTGTATATATGTATGTATATGTATGTATATATATATATATATATATATATATATATATATATATATATATATATATGTATATATATGTATGTATATATATGTATGTATATATATGTATGTATATATATGTATGTATATATATGTATATGTATATATATATTATATATTATATATTATATAATATATAATATGCGTTGTGTCTGGGTTGTTGCAACGGTGTGGCAGGGTCTGGTCGTATTAACCCTGTGGGGTAAGGTGTTATTAACCCCTGATTTGTGATGATGCCAGGATGTGGTTGTTTTCTGTATAAGGCCCTGCCGACAACCAACCCAGAAACGGCAGGCAATAAAGGAATGTCCACAGCAGGAATTGGGAGAACTGGAATTTTTACTTAAACTTCTTATGAAACAGTCTTTATGCAGTTTCTCTAGAGGCAACCGGGATGCAGGATACCTCACAGGCTTGCTGGGACTTGTAGTAAGGAGATGATTTATGCAGGCCACTGTGCTACTAATTGTATACTTGAGTTGAGTAGTAGTCACTAGAAATTGTAGATAGAGCTTGATAACTCACGTTTTGAAGTGGAGGTTCTTTAGGCTTTGGCCAAGATGAGATGAATTTAGTAGATGCAGAGATTGTGCTTTCTTTAGATCCAGGAGATAAGAGAAAAGAGAGCTAACTGAGAGACTGCAGTCCCTTATATATTAGGGGGGCTGGACTAAAGCCCATTGGTTGCAAAGCCTGTAGGTCATGTGCCCAGGGAACTCTGGGTACATCACATGACAGTAGATCACATGGCCCAGAAAGGTCCTATACATTTGTACAACTTTATATACACTGAACAATATGCATAATACATCTACAAAGCATTTATATGAAGCAGTAACTGATGACCAAGGGGGGAAGCTTTGCAGGAGAGCCCTATGGACTGCAGGGACTCTTCCTGAGGGGACTTAGGAAGGGTACAGGACCATGTCCTGTACCGGGACACCACATATATATAATTATAATTTTTTTTATTGTACTTTACAGAATATAATTCAGTATAAAATAAAAATGTAGAGGCAATAGAAATGTTCTTTCAGCAACTCACATGCTGCTTGTTATACAGTGAATATAGGGTATTCATCCCTATTTTACTAGTATATGTGCTATTATAGATGTGAAAAGTCGCCTAAGAATATGCCTTCCTGCTCCAAATTCAACAAAGGTCACACCCCACTTGATGAATTATCCGGCTCCTACGCCCATGCTACTCGTTTAGACTACTTTCTAGGGCTGAAGTGACATGGTGTGAGTTTGTGTGTAAATGACGGTGCTGCGACTTTTTTCAGACTTTCAGAGAAAAGATAATGATTCAGTGCCCACTGCATAAAACTAGCCTAAAGTACTGCACATGGTAGTTACTTTCAGATATGATCTATAGCAAAAGTTGCACAAAAGTCGCAGGGGAAGTGACTGAGACTTTTTTTGAGACAATTTTAAATAATAAAAAAATTAAATAGAAAACGATCTAAACAGCTTGATGAATTCCCCTCATTATCCTTATTGTGCCCTATTGCAGGAATGCATGTTTGTCTGTGTCCGTGAAGAGCCTGTGGTGTTCTTGAGATTAGAAAATGACTTTGTGCCTTATACTCCCAGAAGAAAGGAGAATTTGCATGAAAATTTGCACAACCTGGGGAAAGCACTTCGAGTAGAGAATTTGGAACTTGCTATTCGGAAAGAGGTATGCTAATTTTAATAAATATTATGTTCTATTTACAGCTCTTCAGTATACCTCTGCACTCGAAGGGGTTATCCACTGAAAAAAATATATTTAACAAATGTGCCCTGGCTGCATAATAAAACCAAAGAAGCCTTTTTGTTATGCAGCCTGGGACCTCCCATTTCTCTTAATCCTCTTTGAGATGTCCCTACACCTTGATTGGAGTCACCTGTGGTAAATTCAGTTGATTGGACAGGATTTGGAAATACACATCCATGTCTATATAAGGTCTCACAACTGAAAATGCTCTTGAATGATCTGGAAAGAAATGCCTGTAGAGCTCAGAAAGGATTTGTACAAGGATATACACATTTTATTGCTGCACTGAGTGGAAATGGAATGGAAGAAGTTTGAAACAACCAGGACTCTTCCTAGAGCTGGCCACCCCACCAAACTAAATAAACAGAGAAGCAACTTGATAAGAAAAGTGACAAAAACCCAATGGTCACTCTGGCTGAGCTATAAAGATCCTGTGTACAGAAGGGAGAAACTTACAGAACCTCAACAATCACTGCAGCACTCCACCAATCCGGACTTTATGGCAGCGTGATCAGAAAGAAGCCTGTCCTCAGTAAAACCCTGTCTGCTGTTTGCAAAAAAGCACCTAAAGGACTCTCAGAATGTGAAACACAAGATACTGTGAGCTAAAGAATTGAAAATTTAAGCATTCTGACTTCAATTCTAAGCATCATGTTTGAAGGAAGCCAAGCACTACTCATCACCTGCCCAATACATTCCTACAGTGAAGCATGGTGTTGGCAGCATTAAAGGGGTACTCTGCCCCTAGACGTCTTATCCCCTATCCAAAGGATAGGGGATAAGATGTCTGATAAATCCCTTTACCCATGTGAGCCCTTTGTTTGGGTTTAATTAAGGGCTCTAGCAGGGTCACATAAGGATACTCACATAGTTGTCCCTAAGACACTCCTGTGTTGTCTTGGCTGTGTGCTCAGGATCATTGTCTTGTTGGAAGGTGAACCAACAGCACCACTCTGGATCAGTATTTCAATAAGAATATCTCTGTATTTTGCTTAATTCAGCTTTTCCAGAAACTCTGACCAGTTTTCTTGTTCCAGCCACTGGAAGACACCCCAATGTCTGATCGCGGGGGTCCCGCCGCTGGGGACCCCCGGGATCTCAGCTATGGCACCCTGCTGTCATTACTGCACAGAGCAAACTCGCTATGTGCGTAATGACGGGCAATACAGGGGCCGGAGCATCGTGAAATCACGGCCCGCCCCTTAATGCAAGTCTATGGGAGGGGGTGTGACAGCCGCCATGCCCCCTCCCATAGTCTTGTATTGAGGGGGGCGGACTGTTATGTCACAAGGGGTGGAGCCATGATGTCACAATGCTCCGGCCCCTGTATTGCCCGTCATTACGCACAGAGCGAGTTTGCTCTGTGCAGTAATGACAGCGGGGTGCTGCAGCCGAGATCCCGGGGGTCCCCAGCGGTGGGACCCCCGCGATCAGACATTGGCTTCCAGTGGCTGGGACAAGAAAACTGGTCAGAGTTTCTGGAAAAGCTGAATTAAGCAAAATACAGAGATATTCTTATTGAAATACTGATCCAGAGTGGTGCTGTTGGTTCACCTTCCAACAAGACAATGATCCTGAGCACACAGCCAAGACAACACAGGAGTGTCTTAGGGACAACTATGTGAGTATCCTTATGTGACCCTGCTAGAGCCCTGAATTAAACCCAAACAAACGGCTCACATGGGCAAAGGGATTTATGAATATTCACAAGGTGGGCGAGCATATAGGAAGAGAGGAAAGAAATAGGGATTCTGTCTCCTGTCTCCATTGCTGATAATACATTTACATATTAGCAATGTGCCCTGTATCTCCGGAAGGGTCACTCCAATCCTGTTGGTAGTATATATCTTTTTAATCCTGTTCACCCGCACCATAACCCTGTGTATTGAGTTTATTGCATGTGAACCAGCTTTGTTTCCCCTTCAAGCACAAGGCTTCAACATAAAATGTGAAAAAGTGAAACAAAGGGTATGTTCACTCTGGGTAATTTGAGAGGAATCCCTGGCGGCTGCCGATGAAATCCTTCCGCGGTAGGACAGCGTGGCCCTGTGCCATCACCGTTGATAGTAATACAGTGCTTACGGAAGTCCGTGCAAAGAATAAACAGGTTGATTCTTTGCACGGATCAGTTT
The DNA here is from genome assembly GCF_029499605.1 of Hyla sarda. Classification (NCBI taxonomy): domain Eukaryota; kingdom Metazoa; phylum Chordata; class Amphibia; order Anura; family Hylidae; genus Hyla; species Hyla sarda. The sequence continues at coordinate 115,749,099 of NC_079195.1, forward strand.
CAGCAGCGGAATTCTCTGCTGCTGAAATTCCGCAGTGAACGGGTCTGCGGAAGATCCATTGACACTAAGGATTTAGCAAGGGAATTCTGCATTGTGAACCCCTAACATTAGTGTGAATATATACAAAGGGTCTGAAAACTTTCTGATTACATTGTAGAATCATAATAGGGCTTTTATTATGATCAAATAAATTATTTTAAAAAAGTGTGGAATAGACCTATTAACTCTCACTGCTGAGGGTTTGCCACAATGTATCCACTAAGGGTAATCCTCTGTGAACTACATGTGGCAGCAGTACAATTCTTGAAACTAGTGAGAAATTGAAAGATGAAGTTGTACAGAATTGTAGAACTTTTCTGTGTACCATGACTAAGCTGTATTTGCAGAAGGCTTTTGTCCTTAAAGGGTTACTCTGCTGCTCAGCGTTTGTCGGCGCCGGCTCCAGCGTTCGGAACAGTTTGTTCCAAACGCTGAGCAGCGGAGTACCCCTTTTTAAATGGGTACTCCGCCCCTAGACATCTTGTACCCTATCCAAAGGATAGGGGATAAGATGTCAGATCGCGGGGGTCCCGCCGCTGGGGACCCCCGGGATCTCGGCTGCAGGACCCACCTGTTGCAGCTTCCGGAAACGCTGGAGGCTTCGGCTCCCGACCACGGTGACGTGAGATCGTGACGTGATGACTCCGCCCCCGTGTGACATCACGCCCCGGTCCTCAATGCAAGTCTATGGGAGGGGGGCGTGACAGCTGCATGCGGCATGCAAGATCACGGGAGTCCCCAGCGGCGGGACCCCCGCGATCAGGCATCTTATCCCCTAAGTGCCGGAGTACCCCTTTAAAGTGTTCACGTTTTTTTTAACCAATGTCTTTTACAAATATACATAGGATGTTGTTTTCTACATTATATATAGAGGTACACTTTAACATGAAGTTTATTGGCCTACATTTGGTGATTTTGTAATTTATGGTAACAAGTCAATGTTCACATAATATATTGTATATTTTTGATGCCCAGAATTGTCAGGTGTTTCTGTTTGTGATAAACTGTATAATTTATCATGAGTAAAGAACACTCCTGACATATTTATTCATTTATTTTTCTTATTTGTTCAGCTTTATGACTTTGCCCAGTTGAGCGGGAACAGTTATTTTATATATAATGACATTGAGCATTTTAAGGATGAGCCTCACTCTGTCAAGGTTGAGTGTGAAGAAGATATACACGTAACAGAGGAAGTGTATACCAGGCCTGTTTTCTTACTGCCCTCCTACAGGTAAGTGTCCTTAGCACTAAGGTTTGGGAGAGTGAATGCACGTGGGTCCACATAGGTATGTGTAAAGTTACCAAAGAAGACTACAAGGATGTATGCATTGGTGAGTTCACCAATTGTGGAAAAAAAGACACTGGCTCAAAAAAACATAATGTAAAAATACACAGTAACTATTTTAAAGTATAATAAAAAAGTACGGTTACCAGTTACACATAAAAGTAGGTACAGTATAAAAGAACAAAGAAATCAAGACAGACAAGCTTTCAGGGTACACACAATTACAATGATATCGGTAAAACAAAAAAAAAAAAGCTCAATCTGTTAACAAATCAGAGTGACTAAACAAAAGAGCTTGTGATACCAAGAAATGTGTACATAAGTTCAATAGCTGAAGTAGAGTGTCTGGTTGCGTAAATTTACACAGCAAACCTGAGTAATAGCAAATGTTATATAATCCATATCATTCTCATGAAGTTTTTTGGTGCTCATTTTAAACCCCCCACCCCCTCCTTCATGTTCCAAAATAAAACCCAAAAGGCTGGAATGTGTCCTCCTTTCTTTTCAAAGAGAATACATGCTGCAGTTTACAACTTAAAATTGTATAGGGTTACTTGGTGCCCATTGACGCAATTAAAAATGAAGTCCAAAAATTCTAGGCTACTCTCATACTCTTATTTCTGTCAGTACTGCACAGCGTATTTTTGCCCTTGGGAAATATACCGTATTTTTCGTCATATAAGACGCTCCGGCATATGAGACGCAGCCGTTGGCTGTCCGCAGGTTGAAGACCACTGGTATAGGAGGTAATACTGACGTGTCCCCGCCGCTCCAGACCTTCACCGCTCGTCACCGCTGCCCTTGATGTCGCCCTCCATGGCTGTCGCCGCGTCCCCGGAACGTCGCTCAGGAACGTCTCTGCTGCCCGGTATCCTCCCTCTCCGTTGCCGCCATGATGTCGCTACGCACGCCGCTCCTATTGAATGACGGGACGGCGTGCGCGACGACGTGATGATGACGGAGAGCGCCGGCCATGCAGGAGATCCTGGCAAGGAGCAGACACCAAGGAGGCAGGTAAGGTCCCCTCCCGGTGTCCTGTAAGCTGTTCGGGACGCCGCGATTTCGCCGCGGCGGTCCCGAACAGCCCGACTGAACAGCCGGGTTAGTGTTATTTTCGCTTCAGATGCGGCGGTCAGCTTTGATCGCCGCGTCTGAAGGGTTAATACAGGGCATCTCCGTGATCGGTGATGTCCTGTATTAGCCGCGGGTCACGGCCGTTGATGGCCACAGGGACCGCCACGATAGGACAGGTATTTGCCATATAAGACGCACCAACTTTTCTCAAAAGTGCGTCTTATACGGCGAAAAATACGGTACACTTTGTAAACCTACCCAATGCGTCTTAAACGGCGAAAAATACGGTACACTTTGTAAACCTACCCCAAATGAAATTATAAAGTTGCACAGCAGCCTAACATAAGGGCCTTATTAAAAGGAGCAATTATGGTAGGAACGGACTGATATTACCCTGTGTAATAGGGCCAGCGATTGTGCGGGCGACAGATCATGTAAGCAAAAGGATACACAAGTGATCGTTCGTTCAGCCATGCCCGCATAATTGTCCAGCCTTCTAATAGGCTCTGTAATTGAGTGTCAGTCTATAAGATTGGCGCTCTTTTACACTGCATGTCGCCCTGTAAGGAACTTAGGAATACCCATCATGCACTCACATAAAGCTCAGTAGGTAAAAATAAATTGGGACCACAAAGGAAAGCAGATTTATTCCAAAACGAAATGTGTGAGCTGTTGGCCTACTAGCTTTGTAAGTGATTACATTTTATTATACCTTATTATTTATAGAAATAGCAGCTACACCTGAATTTTCATGTTTCACACCTAGCGTTTGTGAATGAGCAGCACACCTCTTTTATTATACTAACATAGCTTCATTAGAGATTGTGAAAATAAGATAATGTTTATCTTGTTTATAAATATGGCTCCCAACCTATTTTGCAGATACCACCGTTTGCCCCTACCAGTAGATGGGGCTCCTCTGGAATCGCAGTTTGACGCTTTTGTAAACTTTCTCAGGGTGAGTAAAACTTTTAGCGCTCATCGCTTTTTGTGCATCACCTAGCTGGTTACGGTCTATAGGACAAGTTACTCATCACTTTACTGGAGGAAGTTTTTAAATCTTTACTAGTATTCACTGTCTTTAATAAGAGACAAGGTGCGCGCACACAAAAAATGTAGAGCGCTCAATTTGCCATCAGTACAATATGTATCCAAGGAAAAACATGTTGTTGAGTTTGACTATAGGATGGAACACCCAAGTATACAGTAACTGCAGTAGTTTGGTGGCAGTTTGGTATATTACTAGACGTTTAAGTCAAAACTAGTATGAGTAGTCCATTACTTACAAATATTAGATTGAACTTTAGTACACGCAGTCTACTTTCAGAACTGAATCTGGCACTTTCCCATAAGAATAGACCAGCTGTGCCAGGAGGTGAATCACGGCACTTACAGAAGTTGTTTGAAGTTGGCAAATATCACTTTGAGTTACTGCTGTTCTCTTATGCTAACCTGCCAAAAGTACTGTGTATTTGCTCCCAAAGCTCAGGCTTCTCTATCCTTTTACAAAACTTGTGGTGTGTTTTATTTATTTATTTTTTTTTTTTGTGGGGGGTGATATTTCACAGAGAATGAGCCGATTTATAAATGTCCTACAATTAAATCTTCTATGGCTGGTGAGCAGTCATTTGTCCTATTGTTAGATTTTAAAGGGATACTCCACTGGCCAGTGTGGAACTAAATGTTCCGAACTGTTTTCACACTGTGGGGGTCAGCCATGCCCCCTCGTGACATCATGGCCATGTCCCCTCAATGCAAGTCTATGGGAGGGGGTGTGACGCCTGTCACGCCCCCTCCCTTAGGCTTGCATTGAGGGGACATGGCCATGACGTCAAGAGGGGGCATGGCTGACCACCGCAGTGCGAAAACAGTTTGGAACATTTAGTTCCACGCTGGCCAGTGAAGTACCCCTTTGACTTCTGGCAAAAAAGAAAAGAACTACTGGTGTTGTTGGCATTTACAGCAGAATATAAGTGGTCTATATTTTTATATGAGGGCATGGTGAGAAGTGTTCAGCCTTAGCCAGTAAAAATTGAGCTAGGAAGTTGTAATTGTTTCTGTTCTACATATTTCCCCAGGAAGTCAATGCACATACAATCCTGCAAATAAAATTCTTCCGAATGCTGGTGTAACAACTTATTTGTAGCATTAGTTGCCTCCGGAACACACTCAAATCAATGTACCTTTTAGGTGTTTTTTGAGATTGAGGAACAGATGGTAGTCAGAAGGAGCCAGGTCAGGCTATTAGGGTGGATGGGTATTATTTGAAAGCCTAAGGAGTTTTGTTTCGCCACTGTTTCAGCCTCAATGTGTGTCAAGGCATTTTCCTCTTTTTTTTTAAAATGTTTTGGGATCCTCTTTGCTGCGAGCTTTCTCATTTCCAAGTTGTTGTGAATAATGGCACCACCTCTCTCTCAAGTGATGTTCCCAGATACGTGGCAATACCCTTGGCTGATATTCGGTGGTCCTCCATGATCATGTCATGGATGACTTTCACGTTTGCAGGGACAGAGACAGAAGCAGGCCATCCATTGGGTTTCTGGCTTTCAACAAAATGGTATTTTAAAATTGACAACCCAACATTTTAACTGTTACATACGAAGTGCTATTATCACCCAAAGTTTGTAACCTTTCATCAAGGACATGCTTCACACCTTTCCCTTGGAGGAACAAGAACTTGAATATGGTCTAATGTTCTTCCACATTGAACTTTTCTGGAGGTGCTGACATGTTCACTTTGGACCAGAAAATTAAGAGATTTTAAAATGTTAAAATCCTAGGTAGTTCATTGTTGCACCATTGAATTTAAACTTATTGGTCAGTACACTCTGCAATTTACAGCTTTCTAGTTAATTTTTTTCTTGTCTCTTTATTTTATTTAGATCTTAATGGTCCCATCCTTATTTTTAATTATTTGTAAAGCCTATACTTAGGGTGTACAGACATAGGGGGAGATTTATCAAAACCTGTGCAAAGGAAAAGTTGCCTAGTTGCCCATAGCAACCAATCAGATCGCTTCTTTCATTTTGCAGAGGCCTTGTTAAAAATAAAAAGTGATCTGATTGGCTGCTATGGGCATCTGGGCAACTTTTCCTCTGGACAGGTTTTGATAAATCTCCCTCATAGTACATGGTGTACTCTTATGCCCCTTTTTGTGTTTTTATTATTTTAATTTAACCTCTTCTAATTTTATTTAGATAGCGAGTCTACAAATTTTTGCATGTATTATTGTATGAGTACATCAAAGTTATAGCTTTATAAATGTTGGCGTAAGGCTAAGTTTCCACTTGGTTATTTTTCTGTTATTGAGCCAAAGTCAGAAGTGGATCCATAAGGGAGGAGAAGTGTAAGTCCTTCCTTTATATGTCCTATTCCTTTTGATTACACTCCTGGCTTTGGCTCAAAAACTGCAGTGGCAGATATCCAAAAACTGCCAGAAGAAAAAAAACAAGTGGAAACTTAGCCTCATGGGTTCTGTCTGAGCCCACTGCACTGGTTTATGTGAACAGTTTAAGTTAGCACCTTATTTATTCACGTAAAATAAAGACTTGTGATGACAATATAGACTTACTTTCTTGAATTCTTCTAGTAAAACTATAGTTTCTGCATTTCAGGAAAACCCTTGCCTCCTGCTTCTCCATGATGTCAGCTGCCCCCCACCTGCTTTGCTTTTCAGTTGCCAGACAGGAGTTGGTAGGACGAACCTTGCCATGATTCTGGGAACCCTAGTTTTGTATCACCGAAAGGGTGTGACTGAAAAAGAGACGTGAGTTCTTCTTAAAGGGTTTTGTTTTATGTTGTTGTTGTTGTTGTTGTTGTGGAATCTACTCCAACAACCCATGGCAGACTGGGTGCAATGCTTGGGAATGGGGATTTAAAATCTGTACATAAAAAGCCCATTGATATCACCACCACAGGTACATTTGGGCAAAATAGTGTTTAGTCAGCCACCAATTGTTCAAGTTCTCCCACTTAAGATGAGAGAGGCCTGTAATTTTCATCATAGGTATACCTCAACTATGAGAGACATAATGAGAAAAAAAAAATCCATAAAATCACATGATTTTTAAAGAATGTATTTGTAAATTATGGTGGAAAATAAGTATTTGGTCAATAACAAATGTTCATCTCAATACTTTATTATATACCCTTTGTTGGCAATGACAGTGTTTAAACATTTTCTGTAAGTCTTCACAAGGTTTTCACACACTGTTCTGGTATTTTGGCCCATTCCTCCATGCAGATCTCCCCTAGAGCAGGGATGTTTTGAGGCTGTCGCTGGGCAACACAGACTTTCAACTCCCTCCAAAGGTTTTCTATGGGGTTGAAAAAAAAAATCAGCCCTCATACCGTCCCGTACGCAGAAAAGTAAAAAAAGTTATAGGGGTAGAAAATGAGAATTTTTAACATATAAATTTTCCTGCATGTAGTTAGGATTTTTTGCCGAAGTACGACAATATCCAACCTATATAAGTAGGGTATCATTTTAACCGTATGGACCTACAGAATAAAGATAAGATGTTATTTTTACCGAATAATGAACTGCGTAGAAACGGAAGCCCCCAAAATTTACAAAATTACATTTTTTCTTCAATTTTGTCGCACAATTAATTTCTTTTCCATTTCACTGTGGATTTTTGGGTGAAATGACTGTCACTGCAAAGTAGAATTGGTGGCGCAAGAAATAAGCCATAATATGGAATTTTATGTGCAAAATTGAAAGCGTTATGATTTTTAGAAGGTGATAAGGAAAAAATGAAAATGCAAAAACGGAAAAACCATGCGTCCTTAATGGATTAAAGGGGTGGAAAACTTTATTATTTTTTTTAATCAACTGGTGCCAGGAAGTTAAACAGATTTGTAAATTACTTCTATTAAAAAAATCTTAATCCTTCCAGTACTTAATCTGTATAGTACAGAGAAAATTATTTTCTCTTTGGATTTCTTTTCTGTCACAAACACAGTGCTCTTTGCTAACACCTCTGTCCATGTCAGGAGCAGAAGACACTCCCCATAGCAAACATATGCTGCTCTGGACAGTTCCTAAAATGGATAGAGGTGTCAGCAGAGAGCACTGTGTTCGTGACAGAAAAGAAATCCAAAAAGAAAATAATTTTACAAGTAATTTACAAATCTGTTTTAACTTTCTGGCCAAGTTGGTTTAAAAAAAAAAAGTTTTCCACGGGAGTACCCATTTAAAGTGCAACTATCATGACATTTTGGTGCAATAACCTGCACACAGCCTTTGTACTGTGTGCAGGTGGTGGGTATAACAATGTTTTTACCTGAAATTTGGCGGCTTTCATGACTGCAAAAAAGGCTTTTATTCAAAGCCACTGACGGTCGGATAGGCGTGGCGCCAGGTACGCGATGCCCCGCCGCCGCCACCCCCACCCCCATGCCTACCCCGTATGTCCGTGCTGGGACCTCTGTGTGATTGACACACAGGTTCCAGCGCATGCGCCCTTCAGCTAATCTAACCTGTGAGCTGCTGTGTGTCATCCAGCAAGCGCTCGCTCCCGCCGCAGTCTTCCTTCTCAGTGCGCCTGCGCAGAGCAGCGCGCAATCAGGTTAGTTCTCGATACTAGGTGCAGAGCGCAGACACACTGAAGAGGAAGACTGCTGCGGGAGGATGACACACAGCAGCGTGCAGGTTAGATTAGCTGAAGGGCGCATGCGCTGGGACCGGTGTGTCAATCACACAGAGGTCCCAGTGCGGACATACGGGGTAGGCGTGGGGATGGGCATGGCGGCGGTGGGGCATCGCGTACCGCGCGCCACGCCTATCCGACCGTCAGTGGCTTTGAATAAAAGCCTTTTTTGCAGTCATGAAAGCCACCAAATTTCAGGTAAAAACATAGTTATACCCACCACCTGCACACAGTACAAAGGCTGTGTGCTGGTTATTGCACCAAAATGTCATGACAGTTGCGCTTTAAAAAGTTTAGAGATGAGCGAAGTTACAGTGATTCGATTAGTCATGAAATTCTCGGCTCGGTGGTTGCTGACTTTAGCTTGCATAAATTAGTTCAGCTTTCAGGTGCTCCGGTGGTCTGGAAAAGGTGGATACAGTCCTAGGAGACTCTCTCCTTGGACTGTATCCACATTTTCCAGCCCACCAGAGCACCTGAAAGCTGAACTAATTTATGCAGGCTAAAGTCAGCAACTGCCAAGCTGAGAAGTTTGTGACGAATCGAATCACTAAGTTCGCTCATCTCTAAAGAAGTTACAGGTCTGTGAGAGGCAGAAATCTTGCTAATTTGTAGGTGACCAAATATTTATTTTCCACCATAATTTGCAAATAAATTATTTAAAAATCAGACAATGTGATTTTATGGATTTATTTCCCCCCCCATTATGTCTCTCGTAGTTGAGGTATACCTATGATGAAAATTACAGGCCTCTCTCATCTTTTTATGTGGGAGAACTTTAGTGGCTGACTAAATACTTTTTTGCCCCACTGTATGGAAAGGAATACCATCAATAAATGGTATTAAACTGTATACTGTTGTGCCCAAAGCATATCTATAAGCTTCAATAGACTAAACATAGTCTGGTCTGGTGACTGTCTGGTTTGTTTTATGCTAGCATATATTTTATTTGAGAGAGGATAGTGTAGACTATAAATTTTTTCTATACTTCGATTATAACATATATCAGCCTAGAATAGACAAACCATGCTCACAAAATGTTATGTTTTGATAATTGAAGCCTAAGACTATGCTGAAGGTATGGTGCAGTATATATTTGAATGCATGTTTGATGGTAATTTGATGTATATCTGTGATGGAGAGAATTACTGTGAAGCCAAATTTGCAATAATAATAATAATGTTGTGATTATTCTCCTTATTTTTTTTTTTCTCCTTCTGGAAAAAACAAAAATCCCCAGTCATGGTTAAAAGCTCTTTTTAAAGGGCCAAACAATGGTGCCACCTTTAGGAGGATCCACCCCTGCAAGTCAAAGAGCAAGTCCTTTTCCTTTTGGAGGGGGGCTACTATGCATAATAATTCATATAAAGATACAAAAAACTTCCAGTAAACATCCCTGTGGTCTTAAGACACAACTGTAGAAAGCATGCGGTTGGTCATTTGAAACATGGGCATGTCAGCCAAACCTAAGCCAAAGGTGAACAGGGCGGGCTTCTAGTTCAGGAATTCATCGGCGCTGACCGGGAGAAGGACATCAGACAGGTAGGATACCTTGACAGAGGATTTTATTGTGGATAATGCAACGCGTTTCGCCACGCATGCGTGGTGAAACGCGTTGCATTATCCACAATAAAATCCTCTGTCAAGGTATCCTACCTGTCTGATGTCCTTCTCCCGGTCAGCGCCGATGAATTCCTGAACTAGAAGCCCGCCCTGTTCACCATTGTCTCATATCAGGAAGGCTGCAGATCATTTTCTACGCGATCACCATTGTTGTGTATGGGCTACACAACTATGTCGGGTGAGCGGTGATTCTTCCCCCTACCCTCCCCCTACATTATAGTGACTTTACTCCACAAGGAGCACCTCCGTCTTTTCTCTTTCCTCTAAACCTAAGCCAAAAGAACACTTGTTTTGGGTTAACAGAGGTTGATGGCATGTTAGACATATACATTGGGAGTATTTTCAGAGATAAACAAAATGTTGTCCCCAAATGTGTTTACATCTTCTTTTCTGCCCACATAGTACCACTTAATAACAGTACAATAATTTATTTTCCTGATCTATTACCCTTCTTAAATCATGGCTTCTATATATCCCTACCACCCTGGCCCATTTTCCTCTACTACAGTCACATGTATGGGAGCATTACTGCTCCCTTTATATTTCCTGGGCAAGCTGCTCTCATACCCCACGCAGTGAATGTACTCTGCTTTACAGGGCGAAGTATACATTGATCACTACTGTACAGGAGCAGGGAGTCTCTTGATTCTATGTATATTTTTTCTGAGATGCCCTACACCGATAGTGTAGTTTGCAGTGTAAACAGTGTAGCGCTCCGCAAAACAAGTGTGAGATCACTACATCTGTAATGTACTGAATATATGAAAAATTTGATGTAGATTTCCACATCACAGGCGCACCATACCCCTAACCCTTGTAAAGTAGAAGGACTAAGTATAGTATAAAGTGCATAGAGGCATTACATTAAAAATGCAGATGCAGCAGATCATACAGCTATAAGAGTGCGTATATACTGTATAGTCACTTAGCCGGAGTCTAATGATCACTATTAACAAATACATAAGCAATAACATTCAGTCTGCATATTCCACATTCTTAAGAGCCTGGCAATGATCTATATCAGATATATTTACATCGTAAGACTTATAGACAGGAGCGGGTTTCCATGACAATATCTTGTAACAGCATAAATTTGGCAGGCGGAAAGTCTTGGCTTTGTTCTTATTATTTTTTTACAAGCCATATGCCATAACTAGCTGGTCCGCCTGGCGGGTAACTGACACGTTCATGTAACATGAACATGGTTTGATCAACATATATGAAATTCTTCATGTAATAGATATGCATACGGCACTGTGTATACGGAGATTTAGTGCAGTCTCTCTGGGCAACGCTCGCACTTATAGTGCTGTGGTGCTCTGGCTAATTGAAAGCGTTCATGAATATCCAACAAAGTAAAAGATGAAGTGATAGCCGACACTCACCAGTCTTCTTAAAATTCTTCTTTATTATACTATCTGGCCCGGACGAAGTGCACCTGCTGCACGAAACGGAGCTTTGTTTCCTATGTAACCCCCCTACGTCTGTTCCCTACCCACCTTATATGTGAGTATAATAAAGAAGAATTTTAAGAAGACTGGTGAGTGCCGGCTATCATTTCATCTTTTACTTTGTTGGATATATATGAAGTTCTTGTATACACATTTTCTGAGTACAATCTACTTGCATTCCAGGATCACCCAGAGCACCAATGACTCGCCAAAGGAACGTTTTCAAGTGATACAGAACTTTATTAATATGGTACCAAATGGAGAACAAATTGTTGAAGAGGTAACTATTGAACGGACTCAAAAAATAGTTTGCATTGTAATTGCACTCTTCTAGACTGGGTGACTAGTCTGGATTGATGGCGTATATAGGTTTTCATAATAAAAATATAAAATAGTACAGCAGACTTTTAGATCAGGGATTGCATAATGGTTGACACATGTGCACTCAATGGGCTGTATTACATGTGAATGTTCTTGAATGTGTACTGTGTGTGATGTATGTGATTCCATTGGGTTGCATAATGTTCGTCAATGAGAATGTGGGAAACATGAATACATTGTGAAGAATTGTGTGTCCGATACATAATTGCCTTAGGTTGATGGTAAGGCCAGGGCTAGACTGGAACTTTTGTAGTGCTACAATGTTGAATTGCATACAACTCAATGGATTGTTTCCAAAACAGCTGTAGCTGAATAGTTGAAATATATCTTGTAGCACTACACAAGGTCGCGGTGTAGCCCTGTCCAAACACAACAGTCAATAAAAAGCCAGCTAGAAAGATGATCACACCCTACAGCATGGCTAACTACATTCAATAGACTCCTATGGGGAGAATTACAAGCTAAAGGATTTATGGCCATCATACATACAGTTCAGCACGTTACACTTGCTTACACTAAACACTTTCAGGAGAAAATAATGTTTAATTTTATTTATTTTTTCTCTTGGCAATTGGTGTTTAATAGCAGATTCATGATGGGAAAAGTCAACAAAGTCGCATTTAAATGTATTTCTTTGCCATTATTGCCTTTCCCACATAATGCAGATAATGTGCAGCTACCTGCATGTACATAATTAAGGGCTGAACAACACAGGCAGATTAATCTCTGCAATGAATTCTCATGAGATTAATCCCTCTACAGAAAAAACTTCCTACTTTGCACAATTTTCTCTGATTTAATCCCCACAGATTAATCTCTGGATTCTGAAGGGAAAATTAATTTCCTGCTGAATCGCCTGTAAAGCAAATAATCTGAATTAGGTATTTAATTGCATAACATTACTTTCTATGGAAGAGGTTAACCTATAGATTGCATGCTTTAATTGGGCATGACATGATTATCATATGACTTAAAGAGAACCTGTCAGAGCCTTGTACCCAACAAAACTAAATATATTGGTGGTAAGGGTTTAAAGTGGAATTCCAGCCTATGTTGTGGGGTAGGGAAAAATTGTAGAAAAAAAGCCATACTTGCTAGCCTGGTTCCCCAAAGCTCCTGTCTGGCTTTGTCTGGTGCCCAAATCTTCTGTCTGCTTCCAAGATAAGCAATCTGGAAAGGACCTGCTGGCTCAGCCAATCACTGGCCAATACGTTGCAGTAATTGACTGAGCTGATAGGTCCTACATTAAGCATTTATCTTTGAAGCAGGAAAAATATAGAAGATCGGGGGAGCTGTACAGGAGCAGTGGGAGACGGGGGCTTGGTAAGTAAACATTTTTTTTTAAATTATTTTTCCTACAATTTTTTTTTTCAATACTTTTTGTCTTTAATACGATTCCTAAATTCATAACTGTCTATATCCCACTTTTTGACATAATTAAAGATAATAACATTTGACATTATAAAGGGAATCTTTTATCATTGCCACCTGCACTTATCTGTTGTACAGGTAAGTAGTGGAGGTGACACTGATGAAAATGATACTTACTATTCTTCACTTCGTGCCTCAGTTATATGTTAATGAAGGAACACGGGCCTGGGTGCACAGTGGTTTCCGGCAGGCATCTGAAGAGAAAAACCCCTTCTCCCCTGTGCTGAGTCTCTACAGAGTGGAACTCCATTGTGCAGTGAAGGAGGCTGAGCGCAGGGGAGGAGGGGTTACCTGGAAGATGCCAGATGGACATAACTGTGCACCTGGGGTTTAAGGATGCCCCCCCCCCCCTCCTTATCCACTGAGTAGGATCGTTAGCATATACAGAGTAACTGGGATTACCGAAGAACAGAGACACAGAAAGAAAAATGGTGAGTATCCTTTTTATCAGTCTCAATCAAACTGCAAACCTGTATAACATGTTTTTGCGGGTGATACTGATGTCAGATTCCCTTTATAAGTTCAGTGTGTTTAAATTTTCTGGTATCATGCTGGTAACCAATACCTGTTGACAAGTTAACACTTTTTTTTTGTATAGGTGGATCATGCTATTTCCCTATGTTCGGAAATGCATGATATCAAGTCAGCCATATATGAATGCAAGAAGAATCTGGAGGGCATTGGTGAAGACTACAAAATTCAGGTAAATTTAATCTCCCATATACAATGTCCATACTCAAAAAATAACCTTAAATACATGTATATATGGTGAAGAGAGTGGATACTTTGTAACAGATGTAGTACTGTTTCTAAATATTTTCTTATGTCCATAAGCAAAAAGGTAGTTATGTCTAATATTCAGTAGTAATGTGTTTATTCTTTACTAGAGAGGAGCAAAGTTTTTAAAAGTTTGGTTCTACCAGTTCGCTGAAAAATTTTGGTTCTGTCTGAACCTGTACTTCAACAAAAATATATATTTTTTTTAATTATCCCTTTTTGGAGGCAAATGTCTGCCGGTGTTTATATGAACACAGACTTAACAAAAGAAGCAATGGGGGAGATTTATCAAAACCTGTCCAGAGGAAAAGTTGCCCAAAGCAACTAATCAGCTCACTTCTTTCATTTTTAACAAGACCCCTGCAAAATGAAAGAAGCAATCTGATTGGTTGCTGTGGGCAACTGGGCAACTTATCCTTTGCACAGGTTTTGATAAATCTCCCCTAATGGCTTTTTCTAGGTAGTCAAAAAATGATCCCTTTTTGGGAGTAGCAACAGGTTTTGTACCTGCTTGAATGCACTGCTTGTTCACAATTAGTGTAAAAACAAACGCAAAAAACTGGCACAATAGACTTTGCACTGACAGAACAGATGCAGAACACACTCTTCTGCTTTACTACAATTAGGGATGTCCCGATACCGATACTAGTATCGGTATCGGCGCCGATACCCGCCATTTGCATGGTATCGGGGACTTGTTTTAATGTCCTCGATACCAAGGCCGATACCTGCTGCAGTGCGGCCGTCAAATGCCCCGCTCCGCTGCCCTGTTCTGCTGTCCGCATCCTCATTCTGCCATCCGCATCATGGTGTCGATGGTGGAGCATGTGATACACAAGTCACTCCACCTCCTCCACTGCGCCCAGTGTAACGCTACGGAGGAAGCAGAGTGACGTGTATGTCACATGATCCTCCATAGGACGCCATGATGCGGATGGGAGAATGGGGCAGCGGAGCGGCAACCGCAAGTGAGCAACTACCATGGGGGTGCTGTCTAGAAGGGGTGCACTGTCTACTGGGCCACCTGCTGTTTACAAGGGGCACTGTCTACAAGGGGGTGGGGGCTGATGTTAACAAGGGGACACTGTCTACAAGGGGGGCCTGCTGTTTACAAGGGGCCATTGTCTACAAGGGGGGGCCTGCTGTTTACAAGGGGCCACTGTCTACAAGGGGGGGGGGCTGCTGTTTACAAGGGGGCACTGTCTACAAGGGGGGGGGGCTGCTGTTAACAAGCGGGCACTGTCTACAAGGGGGGCCTGCTGTTTACAAGGGGCCACTGTCTACAAGGGGGGGCCTGCTGTTTACAAGGGGCCACTGTCTACAAGGGGGGGGCTGCTGTTTACAAGGGGGCACTGTCTACAAGGGGGGGGGGCTGCAGTTTACAAGGGAGCACTGTCTACAAGGGGGCCCCAGCTGTTTACAGGGGTGCTGCTACTAATGTCTGCAACTATCTATACTACCTACAAGGTAGCTACTATTAAAGGCAATCTTACAGAAGAGTCATCTGCACTAACTTCAATTTATATGTAGATAGTGCAGGTGACCCGGTTTCTACCGCTGCTCACCATGTGAACATCAGCGCAATCGTTCTGGAGACATCGGTCTCGATGCCCATGCAAATTCCCTGTTCTGCCCAATGGAGAAGAGCGAAATCTTGGCTCATACTACAGCAGCCGCCTCCATTTTACACAACAAGAACCCACATATCAGCACAGTAAGCAGCACCAGAAACCGGGTCAGATTCCCTTTAAAATAAAAGTACGAGTACTTGAATTAAAGTATCGGTACTCATACTCGGTCTTAAAAAAAAATATGGTATCGGGACATCCCTAACTACAATTATTATAAATGTGTGATCCTACTCCTATCTGTGTTGTCCACTGCTTAGTGTCCCTCATCGAGTTCTTCACCTACTATCTCTAAAATGGCTGCTGAAGCTATGCACATAGGCTTTTATAATGGCTCTGACATCATCCCTATACTACCTCCGGGCTGGCTGGGAGAACTGTTTGAAAAGCATTATGAGATTCTCTAAGGTCATGTGATTCTGCCTCTTTCTTCTTTCTGCCATGTAGTTGATGTTATTTTAACAGGTTCTCCCAAACCAGCCAAAGTTAAACTTCTAGCGTTGTCCTCATGACCCCCCCCCCCCCCTAACAGGTCATGTTTTCAGGATTTCCTTAGTCATTCACATGTGATATCATTGTGGTGATGCCTGATTCCCTGACCATCATTATATCACCTGTGAAAGACTAAGGGTCTATTCACATGGCAGAATTTCTGCTGGCAGAAATCCCCTTGCGGAATTCCGCCTCAAATTAAAGCCCACAGACTTCTAGGCGGAATCCGCACTACCATTCACACTTTTGAATTTCTTCAAGCGGAAATCCAGAAGTGTGAATGGGAGTGCGGAAACCCATAGAAGTCTATGGGCTTTAATGTGTGGTGGAATTTCGCAAGCGGAAATTCTGCCATGTGAATAGACCCTAAGGAAATCAAGAAAACATGACCTTTTGGGGGGTCTTGAGGGACCACACTTGAAAAACACTGTTCTAGCCGAACTAAACTTTTAGCGAGTTCCATGGGTTTGGTTCTCTTGTCTCTATTTCTTACCTTCCCTGGTAGAACATGTATATGGTGGTGTGTCTGTGACAGCTTAGCTGTTTGTGATCATTCAGAACGGTGTCGTCTTCCATGCAGCTAGCAGAAAATCCACCTCCTCATTGTCTAACCACAATGTACACATCGCCGGCTCTACCGGCAGATCTGGGGCTGTTAGTTTAAAAAAGGAAGGAAATTGTGTCTTTTCTGATTCATAACAATCCAAGTGAGTAGTATAAACAGGACAGACTTGATGTAAACCGTGTCAGGAAGGTATATTCAGTAACAGCAAGTGTCTGGGTGACAAGATGCTGAGAATGGCTGCGCATCTCTCATACAATGTTTGTCATCCAGGAAGCTTTAGGAATTTGGATTCTGTTCCAAGAGTGCACTCACAAGGACATTTATCTGCATCTGCACATCACTAGATGTAGCTGTCATAGCCTGTGGTTATAATATACTGTCAGAATGATCCATGACTCAGGAGAGATGTCTAAACCTCCAACTGTCCAGGTCATATGCGTTCTTCTTAGACTAAAGGACTATGGTTAAATATCATTACACAATTTCCTCTATACTTTCATCTGATAAGAAGAGTCGCTCCTTAGCTTCTTACTTTCATCTGACAAGGAGCGTTACACAACAGCAATGTCTAAAGAAATACTTGTCACGAGCACAAGATCTACCATGATGTGCATAATACTGTAATCTGATGAAACAAAACTCAAGAGATTAAAAATTTTATGGTTTATGTCTACTCTTGAAAGAAATAAAATCATAAAGCAATGATGTCCAGCTAGTGGCCTCAGTTGGTGCTTGTGTTTCCCAGGCAGGGACATGCTCAGAAATTAAGGGGGTAGTGGCTGAAGTGGAAAAAAAGGCACTTCTTACAATTATTTATTTTAATGCCCACATAACGATGCCGCACTGCCCAGTAGCCCCCTAGTAAACCACATGTAGTTTATGCATTGCCACTCACCAGGGAAGCATGCTGGAGTTTATCATATGTTGGGGTTTAGAAACTTAAAATAATACCTCCACACCAGAATGATATATTATTACTGCAATTACTAAATAATTCCAATCCCGACAGCGAAAAAAAAAGTGAAAGTCCTGCATTGCTGCCATTGCTACATCCGGAGTGCAAGGAAACTAGTCTAATCCAGCAATGGAGCATGTGATAACCATAGGCAACATATTAATGGTGCTCTGCTGCATGAATCTTCAATAATGGTGCACTGGCAGAAATAAACAGTCACACACACAATTAATGTAGCCTCTTCTGTTTATTGTGTATTACTCACATGGGGAGACGTGATACAGTAGGGGGTGTACAGTAGACAGGAGTTGTTGACCGTTTTGCATGTCTAGTGCTTTATCTGGCCACTGATCCCGCGCTGAGGCCGGTTCCTCTGCTTTCTTTGCTTAGGGCTCCATCACTTGGAGGAGCTCAGAACCATCTCTTCAGGCTGCACATGATGACATGATGTCATCGCATACAGCCTGAAGCATAAGCCTGATATTGTACGGGAGCAGGAAGTCCTGTAACCACTGGACTTCCTGCTTCTGTACAATAATAAGTGGCAATGCATGCATTTTCTGCATCACTACATGTTTTAGGTTGGGGGGGGGGGGAAGTTTAACACCCTCTGCATCATCTCCCAGCTGCTCTCCAGCTAGTGCCTCACACACCTCACCTTAGCTATGGCCCTGTCATGCTGAATTATGGAATTATACATGCATTACACATGCATTCTGCAACTACCTAGATTACAACGTGATTCCTCACATAGGTATGCATGTGCATGTTTATGACACATGGACACACAATCACCACATAGTCACACACAGAACACACACTAGATAGCTATAACGTGCATACATACAAAGAGTCACATATATACACATTTCTACAGAAATGAATGGCTACTTACCTTGCTGCTGGTAAGGCCTGGAAAGCACATGAAGTGACATGACAAGGGACAGTTGGGGAGATCACTTCATGTTCATTTCAGGGACCCCTGCCTGACCCTGTGTAGATCATGGCACTGCACGACAGTAATGGGTTAACTCCTTCTCCCCCCTCCATGCTTCTGACTTGTAGTTTCTGCTGCATTTGGGACTGACAGGAGGGGTTGTGCAGAGCTTGATTTTTGGCACTGTTTTAAGGCTGCTAGATCATCCCCCTCCAGTTGTCTCCACTGCTGAGATGTGCAGATCAGATACAGCACAAGTCAAGGGAAATAGGAGCAGTTAACTCCTACCTGCCTGCAGACCTCTATTCTGCTACACAGGATAGGAGGGAACACTGAAGATGGGTAGGTTTCTCCTAGTGCTCCCCCATCCTGCCAGGCTGATCGATCTCCAAGACCTCCTATATCTGTTAATGCTTTTTCCTAATTCACAATGATGAGCACTTTCACCAGTCTAAGGAGGGGGCGCTCACTCTAATTCAGATGGCAGCCGGCAATATAAGACAGGCAGGAGGAGAGACATACACCCTGAATCTTCCTGAACCTGCTGAGTGGCGATGTACTTTGTATACATGGCCACTCCTTTTACTTTCTCACATGGAAAAAAGGGACTTTTAGGAGGGGTATCAAAAGGGCAGAGGCTCAAGCCCCCTTTCTATTTGGTCTGTGCACATCCCTGTTCTCAGGACTCAAGAAAGCTAGACATCTATGTCTCCGCTGCCTTCCTAGGGATAATGATCAGGCAGGAGTGCTTCTGCACACTGTTCACCTCTAGAGCGAACACGAAAGGTCTCACCACAAAAGACATTTTGCACAAGCTTCTATTTCTCATCAGCTGGTACAAAAGAAGACGTATGACCCAACGTTTCACATTGTGTGATGCTTTATCTAGGGGACTCCTTGATAAAGTTTCACACAATATAAAACTTTGGGTCATACGTCTTCTATTGTACCAGCTTTTTTTTGCATGAGCTGCCATGGTGAGATCTTCTACTTTCTGCACTATTTGTTCTTGAGAGCACTGTGCATCGTACAGGGCGAGTCTGAGTGTATTTAAATAGCACTTGAAAAAGCAAGTGCTGCCGATTTAACTTTACTTGCACAGAAACTCAGAACAATGAGGCTTCTCTCATGAATAACTAGGTGCGCTGCTGTCACCATCATCAGGAGATTAGAAAATTCTTAGATGAAGATTTAGGTCTTAGATGTAGCAAAACTTTATACAATTTTTTCCCCTCACTTGGGCTCAGTCTCATTTTGCTAGCGAATATAGCAGTGCAAATTTACTGCTGTACATGTTCATGTCTAAAGCCTGTCCATTTTTTTTGGCCCTAGCTGGAATAGAATTTTATTCTTCTGATATAGTTAATGGCCACATCTGAAGCCCCCATAATGTAATAGGTCTGACCAGCTCTTTAAACATAAAGGTGTATTCCCAACTCAGCATTACATTTGCTATCTATAGGATGTGAGATAACCTGCTGAACAGTGGGGTTTCAATCACTGGGACCCCCACCATTCTGTAGACCAGGGAATTGTCCTTGGATTAAATAGAGGTCACTGTGCATGCACATTAGATGCTACATTCATTCTCTGAGACTTCTAAGCCTAAGCAAGAACCATAGACAATGAACAGAGCTCTGTCCACGCATGTAAGATGCTCTCTATTCATCCCAGGGGGCATTTCTCTCTGGAATGCTTTGGTGGAGGTCCCGGTAGTAGATCCCCACCAATCATCATAATATACCTTTTCCTGTGGATTGGCCATAGAATACGGAGATGTTAATACTCCCTTAGGGTGCATTCAAATGCTCGTATCTAGCATTGGGTTTCCCCACTTGCAACTCATTGCAAGTTACGCTACCATTAATTTGAATGGGTCCATGGACAGTCCGCAATAGTGACAGATTTTCAGACTGTCTGCGGATTCAAATAAATGGTAGCGTAACTCGCTGAAAACCTGCTGCTAGTTACTAATGTGTGAATGCACCCTTAAGGTGCCAATACATGTTAAACTAAATATGTAAGAAAGAAATGGGTGGGCACTGCTGAATAACCACTATGCAGACATCTAATCAGTACTCCCGGGTGTGGCTGGATATGGTGCTGGACATACACAGGTAGCAGTCCTGATTATAGAACAACAAGGAGAAGGAAAAAGTGTCCGCACTCACCATGCCGTATACAATAGATGTGCTTTATTGAAGTCTTCAGAGTTCCGTGTAAAAGCAATATCAAAAAACATCCGGGTGCAGGGAGAGGGAGCTGCTCCTGGCAAGTAGACTAGGAGCGGCTGTCAGGAACAACAGCACCGTTTCGCGTTATCCACGCTTCTTCCGGTTCCTGGAAGCAGGAACCGGAAGAAGCGCGGATAACGCGAAACGGTGCTGTTGTTCCGGACAGCTGCTCCTAGTCTCCTTGCCAGGAGCAGCTCCCCCTCCCTGCACCCGGGTGTTTTTTTATATTGCTTTTACACGGAACTCTGAAGACTTCAATAAAGCATATCTATTGTATACAGCATGGTGAGTGCGGACACTTTTTCCTTCTCCTTGTTGTTATACATGTTAAACTAAAGTTGATGAAAAAGCTTTTGAAAGTTGTAGTTTATTAGCTCTAATTTATGTTTAGTGTTGAGGGTCCTCAACTTTGGACGATCTCTGTTTGTGGCTGGTTATTGTCGAGGGATCCTTGTAACAAAGTGCCACCCCCCTCAGTGATCAGCTTGAACCTGTGGATAAATGAGACAATAATGGTACATTCACACAGGAGAGAAATGCTTCACTGTTTCCATTTCAATTTGTACAAAATTCCCCAGCAGAATGGTTACTGGCAGGTGGCTGAGACTTTAAAGATCCACATGCTACCAATTTTGTTACACAGAAGTTGACTAAAATTTCTATTTTGGAAAGTACACATATTTTGGCATACCGTATTTTTCGCCCTATAGGACGCACCGGCGTATAAGACGCACCCTATTTTTAGGTCCAAATTCTAAAAAATTAAAGATTTTTAACCCAATAGTGGTCTTCAACCTGCGGACCTCCAGATTGAAGACCACTGCATAGGAGGTAATACTCATGTGTCCCCGCTACTCCGGACCCGTCACCGCTGCCCTGGATGTCGCTCCATCGCTGTCGCCGTGTCCCCGTCGCTCCGGAACGTCTCTCCGGGTATCCTCGCTCTCCGTCGCCATCATCACGTCGTTAAGCACGCCGACGCACGTACGCGATGACGTGATGACTAGGAAGGAGAGCGCCGGCCATACAGGGGATCCCTGAACGGAGAAGACACCAAGGAGGCAGGTAAGGTCCCTCCCGGTGTCCTGTAAGCACTAACCCAGCTATTCAGTCGGGCTGTTCAGGACCGCCGCGGTGAAATCAGAACAGCCCGACTGAACAGCCAGGTTAGTGTCGCTTTCCCTTCAGACGCGGCGGTCAGCTTTAATCGCCGCGTCTGAAGGGTTAATACAGGGCATCCCCGCGATCGGTGATGTCCTGTATTAGCCGCGGGTCCTGTATTAGCCGTTGATGGCCGCAGGGACCGCCGCGATAGGGGTGTATTCGCCATATAAGACGCACTGACTTTTTCCCCCCAGTTTTGGGGAAGAAAAAGTGCGTCTTATACGGTGAAAAATACGGTAAATTACTTTCTTTACACTGGCCAACGGACTGCCTAGAACAAGTGTCAGTCTCGCTGGTGGGCACTCATTTTCTGATCTTTTACAAGGCTGAATCAATCGTTTGGCCCTTCACTTCTTCATTGTCGGTCACTCATAACCGGTTTACACATGGTGAAGTGCGGCCCATAACAATGATTTTATTGGCCTCACAAAAGATGCAATTTGCCGACAAACAAGTGTTTTCATGTTTGTCAGTTGATCTCTGATCCTTATACATGGCCAATAATTGGGAAAGAACGTTGTTATGAACACTCATCTGTCCGATAGAGACAGATGAGTGTAAAAGAGTTTGTGTAAAAATAATATGGACCTCTCTGCTGCCATAAAAGGGTCCTTGCATTTGGCAATGCTGAATGCGTGACCCTGATGCTGCATGTCTCTTATACATATATAGGGTATGTCAGACCGCTGGACATTGTGTAATTTGGCTTTAATGCTCTGTTATCCTCTTAATACCAAACCATTTAGTCAATTATATGCAGGAAACAATCTGTTAAAATCCAGGTTTAAATCCCTCTTAAGCTTTGTCCATTGAGGTATTATACAAATCTCTAACTGATGATTTTATTGGCTACTAAAGATGCGATAAGCTGCAGGACGAGCAATTCCTTGTTCATCAGGTGATCGCTGGCCCTTTAAGATAGGTCGATTTTTGGGAAGTAGTCTGTAAAAGGGCCTTTGGACTAGACTGTCTAAATAATATGGCAAATGTCCCAATCTGGTACAGTTTACACAGTCTAAGAATGATATAGTGTTAGTAAATCTGCCTCACTGTCTTTTGATATAAAGGAGTTACCTAATGTATTTATAAAATGGGGAACCACACAAGTGGAATACCACTTAACATTAAAGGGGTATCCCAGGAAAAAACTTTTTTATATATATCAACTGGCTCCAGAAAGTTAAACAGATTTGTAAATTACTTTTATTAAAAAATCTTAATCCTTTCAGTACTTATGAGCTTCTGAAGTTAAGGGTGTTCTTTTCTGTCTAAGTAATCTCTGATGACACGTGTCTCGGGAAACGCCCAGTTTAGAAGCAAATTCCCATAGCAAAGCCTCTTCTAAACTGGGCGTTTCCCGAGACACTTGTCATCAGAGATTACTTAGACAGAAAAGAATAACCTAAACTTCAGAAGCTCATAAGTACTGAAAGGATTAAGATTTTTTAATAGAAGTAATTTACAAATCTGTTTAACTTGCTGGAGCCAGTTGATATATAAAAAAAAGTTTTTTCCTGGATAACCCCTTTAACAGGATGATTTAAAAAAAAAAATAAATAATTGAAAATCTAAAAATCCAGCATAAAGCATTTGCTTTTATCAGTTAAGCTTTTGCACTTTTTTTTATATAGCAAAGTAAGCAGGATTAATCTGTCCCTGGACTTACACTAACTCCCCCTCCCCCTAGTTTATACATTTTGTCCAATTTATATATATATATTTTTTTACTTATCCGTTTTTAGCAGCAACGGCTCTGCAGTTGCTGATTTTAGCCTGCATAAATGAGTTCAGCTTTCAGGTGCTCCCGTGGGCTGGAAAAGGTGGATACAGTCCTAGGAGACTCTTTCCTAGGACTGTATCCACCTTTTCCAGCCCACCGGAGCACCTGAAAGCTGAATTAATTTATGCAGGATAAGTTATCAACTGCCGAGCCGAGAAGTTCGTGACGAATCGAATTTACTGTAAGTTCGCTCATCTCTAGTAGAATGCCTTAAATAGAAACATTTAAGCGAGGCAAATATGTAGGTTAAATTGTGTATATTATTGCATTGAGTATAGTGCCACCTAGTGTCCCTTAACAGATTTTAGTATATAATATGGTCAAGTTCTCATGTTGAAAAAAAGAATCGGAATTTGAGACAGATTTTTACTTGTTTGCTTTCTATTTTTTTTTTTTATCAGAAATGCTCCTGCGTTATTCCTTTTTTAGGCTCAATTTCTCCATGTGATATCTCATGTATTTTAATAGCAGTATAGAACTGTGGAGGAAAAGTCCCTGTAGACTGTTGGAGGATGATAGGCTATGGAACACATTGTCATAAAGGTAAAGCCCAAAAGCAATGAAAGCCAGTGTCAGAAAACAAAAATATTTCAGATGAGAAGGATATTGCAAATGTTATTACATATTTTAGTTGTCTTAGTTTTTCAATAACTGGGCAATCCCTTGTAACGGTGACTTATCACAGAAGTTATTTTTCACCTATCAGGATATTTTTGAGATATAGCAGACATTCTTATGGCAAAATTTGAACATGGGACCCCTGTGTTACAAGACAACGGTGTTCACCATGAAAATTAGAACATAAACAATAATGTCTTTGGAAAGGGCAGAAATGTTGTCAGCGTGAACTCTGAATCAACACTACAGTCTAAATCAGGGGTAGGCAACCTTTTGGTGGAGTTGTGCCAAAACTTTTTGAAGTTGCTGGGTGTGCTGGCAATATGGGTGTGGCTTTATTATGGGTGTGTTTTTACTGTGGGTGGGGTTTGTGGGGTGTGGCTTGTCACAGGAGATATATATATATATATATATATATATATATATATATATATATATATATATATATATTTCCCCAGAATGTTTCCAATATATTGTCCCCACTGTAAGAACCTTACAGTGAGGCAATACATTGGAAGGAGATTGTCACAACAGCCAATAAAGTTTTTGTTCAACAAGGATAATAATTATTACGCTGCGGATCCGCCGGTAAAACAACCTATTTTGTGCCTCCAGTTGTTGCCATCCCCCCTTCCCCCGTCTCTGGCCTGCTCGCAGCACCAATCCGCTGCTACGAACAGCCACTCGGGGCCTGCGAGTAGCGGAGTCCACTCAGACATCGAAGAGCAGCCGTGATGTCTGAGTACACTGCACATAAGGAGCAGCCGCATGTGCAGTGTACTCAGATATCACGGCTGCTCTTCGATGTCTGAGTGGACTTGGCGACTCGCAGGCCCCCTGTGTGTCCGTAGCAGCGGATTGGTGCTGCGAGCAGGCCAGAGACTGGGGAAGGGGGGATGGCAATAGCTGGAGGCACAAAATAGGTTGGGTTACCGGCGGATCAACATTGTAATATACACTGCAGATACATTTTTTGTGACCCTACCTTAATACAGGATATAACTCATGATGAGTACAAGATCAGTAATGTACACAGTGAACCTTACTGTCGGTCATATAAATGGCACTAGCAGTTTCCCCTCTGCCTGCCCCTGTGAAGCAAGGGGTTGAACTTGGTGGAACAAACCTTCCTGAAAAGAAATGAGCGGCCGGGGAAACAATTAATTCACCTCACAGCCACAATCACCCCCCAATCAGGATTACAGAGACTCCCTCCAAACAGAGAGAATAAGGAAACCCGACTGTAATAACTTCCTCAGTGGTGGGCTCTTTCGGCTCCGCCGTGTTTACTGACAAGGGAGAAGATTAATGGCGCCTCTCCCTCACTCTATGGGTTCAGCAAACAACTTTTTAACTACACCAGGCAATGGCATCAGGTTCCTGAGTAATCAGGCAGGCAGAGGAGCTGCTCAGCACCACGGCCAGGGAACTACACTTACTTCCCTTTATGACCACAGAGTCACAGATTGGGACAGAGGCCCAGAGGAGATGCGCAGGCAGTGGTGAGGTGTTTTCCCTCTTTCTACTCTGCACTACTCTCTGGTGAATAGCCTGTAAAAGAGAAAAAAGAGAGACCGGAGGGAGGCGCCTCGTGTGATACCGTATGGGTAAGCAACATGAAAAACTTGGGGGTCGGTTAAGACACACCCCTAGGTAGTGGCTGCTCACCTGAGAGCAAGTGAAAACTTGCGTGTCAACCCACAATGGGGTTACCAGAAGTGGCAAAGATGGTAGGACTGCTGCCAAGCCGGAGGTCACAGGGGAGGAAAGACAACCAATCCTGATGAAACTTTAGGCAGGTAGAACAAAAAGACCCCAATAGGCAGGTAGAACAGGCAGGCAGGTTTACTTCGTGGGAATCTGCAGCGCCTATTGGGGTCTTTTTGTTCTACCTGCCTAAAATACTCTCTGGTGAGGAAGGGTAGAGGATGCAGGAGACGTGTCTCCGTGGCACATTTCTTAGTGACAGGCCAGTGATGTGGCCAGCTCTTACAGCCAGCGCAGCACTTTTATAAGTGAATGTCGGCAGCCCCCCACGTGCCACTTAAATATATCACGCGTGCCAGGGGTTGCTGATCCCTGGTCTAAGTTGTTAGTATCTGGAGCAAAACATTCTTCTTGTTAGCACTTCTGTATTCTAAGAAGTCCACCATTCTAGATTTATTTTATCTTTAAGCGCTTAGTGACCAGTGGACGTGCAGCATAGTACAGCTATGAGGATGAGGTTCGCTGGGAAACATTGCATGCTGACGGTGACAGTGGAAAATTACTTTGACTTGAGCATAAATTGGATCTGCATAGCTGTTTATTCACAGCTCACATTAGTAATAACAATTTTAAACACATAAGATTTACATCAGGAAGGAATGAGACTTTATAAGCAGTGGCGATCTAGCAGGCTCATTCTGAACGCGTTAACTATTTTAGCCCTGGCCTGGTGTCTGGAGTGATGATGTTGATGAATATAATAAGATAGATTTGTATGAATTTTTTTATTTAACATTTCATTGATCTTATGTATTCTATCTACAACTCATGACATGTAGTTCATATAGCGCTCACTTATTCTGCAGTGTAGTGAACACAAAAATATATGCCTGTGAAGGTAAACTCCAAAAATCCAGTTTGATCAAGTATGCTTGAGTGCAGCTAGAATTCACAGGGCCTCAGAGCACAAGGAGATCACTAGAGATGAGCGAATTTTTGAAAATTTAGATTCAGCCAAATTTTTCCAAAATTTGGTTTGGTCCGGATTTATTCAGGAAAAATCGCTATTAAAAACTGCTATTTCTGGCCTACAGAGGGCCTCAATAGGGGTGTAGAAAACTTTGCATTGCTGTAACACGCATAGCGCGTGTGCTGGGTTAGTAAAAAAAATACTGTTATTCAGTATGACATGCAGATCAGTGGCGTCGCTATTAGAATCACTGTCGCAGAGCGGCACAATGACAGAGCCTGGAGGTGGCATCAGTAGGAGGAGAGCATATAGTGGCTGAATGACACAGCCTGGAGGTGGCAGCAGCATGAGGAGACAACATAGTGGCTGAATGACACAGCCTGGAGTTGGCGGCAGCATATAGTGGCTGAATAACACAGCCTGGAGTTGGCGGAAGCATGAGGAGACCATATAGCCTCAATAGGGGTGTAGAACACTTTCCCTTGTCCTAACAAGCATAGGGAATGTGCTGTGTTAGTGAAATACTATTAGAATCACTGCCACAGAGCATCTGGATGTGGCAGCAGGGAGACCATATGGTGTCAAAATTAAAGAGAGAATAAAGAAGTTTATGTAATTTTTATTTTATTTGAATTTATTAAAAAATTTTGAGTGCCCATTCTGGTGAGCATTGAGCTGGTGGGCCTCCGCCAGGCGAGATACTACCTGTTCCAGCCCCTGCCTCTCAACGCCCCCCTGACTGAGAGTGCAAATGTTTCATTTAATCAGTTATGGTTCATTGTTATCGCTCCAAGCTGTTTAATTGGATTCTAGTGGTAATTCCACAGGTAATATGACGTCGATTACCATAGGGCCTAAGTCTTGAAAAGATGACATCGATTTTTTTATTTAAGATTTATATTAGATTCCCAAGTTTAATGATCAGATTAGTAGCTGAGGCTGGTAGGCAAAAGAAAACGGTCTCTTTTGTAAAAGTGTGCACAAGAAAGTATTGAGAATATGCATGACATAAAACTTAACTTTTAATAATATGCTTTGGATAAAATATATGGACCCCATTTTATTTTATTTTTTTTTAAATCAAACCAAAGGAAAAGTGTGCAAAAAACACCATGTGCCACCGACACCACCAAATATTGATGTGATGCAAAGACCTCTAAAAGGGGGAAGGAAACAATGTATGGTCCATTGTAACCGGTGGGGTAAACGCTTCCCCTATTCTCGCATTATTAATTCCCTTCTTAACAAGTGTTACTCACCCTAAAGAGGGCGGCCCCACACAGGAACCTCTCCCTATTTCCACGTTCAAACCCTGCCATTTCCCAGGGTATTTTATGTGGAAATAGGGATTGGTTCCTGTGTGGGGCCACCATTTTTAAGACCAGTAACCCTTTTCTCAAACAGGTGGTAAGGAACAACGTATTGTCCATTGTAGCAGATGGGGGTAAAAACTTCCCCTGTAAGACCCTACTCTTGCCCTATTAATTCCCTTCTTGGCAAGTGTTACTCAACCTAAAAAGGTGGCCCCACTCAAGAATCTCCCACCCTCATAGATCTTTTGCTTGAGGATGCTCCAAAGGTTCTCAGTAGGTTTGAGGTCAGGGGAGGATGGAGGTCACACCATGACTTACTCTTCTTCATCCCCATAGCAGCCATTGATGCAGAGGTATTCTTTGCAGCATGAGATGGTGCATCGTCATGCATGAAGATGATTTTTATTACAGAAAGCATAGTTCTTCCTTCTGTACCAGGGAAGAAAGTGGTCAGTCAGAAACTTAACATACTTTGCAGAGGTCATCTTTACACCTTCGGGGACCCTAAAGGGGCCAGCCAGCTCTATTCCCATGATTCCGGTCTAAAACATGACTCCACCACCGCTTTGCTGATGTTGCAGCCTTGTTGGAACAGGGTGGCTGTCCACCAACCATCCACTACTCCATCCATCTGGACCATCCAGGATTGCACGGCACTCCTCAGTGAACAGGACTGTTAGAAAATTAGTCTTCATGTATTTTTCTGCCTAATGCAGCCATTTCTGCTGGTGAGCATTGGTTAGTGGTGGCCGAATAGAAGGTTTATGCACTGTTGCAAGACTCTGGAGGACTCTACACTAAAGATAATCGAATCGGACGAATCTGAATTCGTTCCAAATTTCATGAAAAATTTGATTTGGACCGAATCCGAATTTTGACTTGGTTCGAAATAACACATTTCTTCATTCACTCCATTTTGTTATTACTCAAAAAAAAAATGTTTAAATATATGCACTCAGCAGTTCTACGTTAAGGGAATCAGGATGCAGGGTGTGTATTCAATTCCCTGAATATATATGCCATTGTATGCTATTAGTGGTCCCCAATTAGACCTATATATACACCTCAATTATGCTACGATATTTCACAATGGACACATAGTCCTATATGGAGTTTTAAGAATTAGCACCTAAGTAACTTGGAAGTTTGTGATGTGCATTATATCGCGGTATCATTATATGTGACCATTGGGAAATATTGTTGCATAAAGGTGGTGTATATAGGTCTAATTGGGGACAACTAGTAGCATACAATGGCATATATATTCATGGAATGAATACACACCCTGGATAGGAACATTAATTATTACAGCACTGGCACTTTATATTAATATATTTAAAATATATATAATGCACTAATCTATGAAAAGTATTTAACTATTCTAACAGTCTGATTCACTGTACATGGCACCTTACAGTATTATTTAC
Source organism: Hyla sarda (assembly GCF_029499605.1). NCBI lineage: Eukaryota > Metazoa > Chordata > Amphibia > Anura > Hylidae > Hyla > Hyla sarda. Next base: position 115,778,604 of record NC_079195.1, read on the forward strand.
TATTATAGCCCAGAAATAGCGTTTTTTAATATCGATTCGCTGCAAATTTATTCGGATCGAATTGAAATTTTTCAAAAATTCGCTCATCTCTACTCTACACCTTTTATGTCCGTGGGACTCCAGAGGCACCAGCAGCATAAAATATCTGTTTGCTGCCATGTAATGGTATTTTAACAGCAGATCCAATGCATGGATCTGTCGGAAATCTTCCTTAATGTGCTTTTATCTGCACGAACCCGTCTGTGCTCCGAATCAGCCACAAATCTCTTAATAGTGCAATGATCATGCTTACGTTTTTGTAAAATATCTAATTTTTTCAAACCTCGTCCAAGGCATTGAACTATTTCACTCTTTTCAGGAGCAGAGTAGTTTAGAAGTTTTTCCTTAAATTGGGCTCACCTGGCAATCTAAGTTTCACAGGTGTCTGAGATTGTTTTCAGTGATCAAAAGAGCCCTGAGACATAATGCCATCCATGAGTTAAACTGATAAACTAAATATTTAATCTTTGTGACACTTAAAATAATTTGCATAATCATTTCGAACAGGGTGTATGGCATAATATTTTACCTGTAAACATAAGCTCTGAACAATTTTTATACAGCAATATATTGATGACTTCTTATATATTTCAGGGGAATAGTACCAAAGAATATTTTCTCAGAGGAACCCTCAATAGTCTTGAGCGCTACTTTTATCTAATAGCTTTCAACTTCTACCTTCATGAGCAGGTAAGCGACATTGAATGTACATTTTATGTAACTGCATAATCTAGAATCCATTCTTGACCAATCCCAAAAGATTTTTGCAAATTTTTGTCTTCATCCTCTGGTTCATGACATATTGAGTGCGTTTTTTTGTGTGGTTTTTTTGTGTGGTTTTTTTGTGTGGTTTTTTTGTGTGGGTTTTTTGTGTGGTTTTTTTGTGTGGTTTTTTTGTGTGGGTTTTTTGTGTGGTTTTTTGTGTGGTTTTTTTGTGGTTTTCTTTTTAAGAGCCGAGGAACATGCTCTCGAATCACCCAAGGTGCAATAAAAAAAAAAGGGCAAAACGTGTTACACTAAAAACACGTGCACAAAGGATCGGGTCTATTTCAAGCCCTTCTCCGAAAGGAGAGAGGCCCCCCAACAAACCTTACCCTTTGCCTCCGGACCAAAAGGTACCTGCGAGGTTCCAGGTGTCGAGGTTCGATGTCCCTTTTTGCCTAAGCTACTAAGGGGCCACAAATGCTCCTGGCATCCCCCTATCTTCCCGCAGGGCCGTTAACGGTCGGTACCCTGCCCATGCAGGACACCCCAGGTTTTTTTGTAGGGAGGTGTGGAACCTAATGGCCACACACACCTCTCCTAGACTTCAAGGAGGGACACCAAGAAGGGCTACCTCATCCTAACAATCCTGTGGACACACAACACGCAAAAAGTGACAAAGTGACAAAAATAAATAAATAAATGTGAATGTGTGCAGATACACTGCCCGGACATCCGGCCGGATCAATAAAAATTTCTCTGATCTGCATGGTCTCATATATAGTGTATATTCTAGATATTTACAGGGTTTTGCAGTTTGGCTGTTTATATGAGGATTAGATCGCTTAGTGACTGTGTTCAGTTACTTTCATTGGTGGAGTAGTTGCCGATTTATGTCTGTTTTCTCATGTATCTGCTCAGAGAGCAGAGCGCTCACTCCCAGCAGGCTCCCGTGTCCTAGTGATGTGATAGTGAAGACATTTGCATACCCATTATGGGGGTGGGCGGTGAAGACTGAGGAGGCAGGGAGCTAAGCGAACCGGCTCTCCTCCTCCATTGTACACAGCAGTGCAATAGCAATACATGAGGAAACGGGCGTAACTCTGCAACTACTTCACTAATGAAAGTAAGTGTGCACTGTTTTAAATGCTGTTCACCTGCACTGTAACCCAGTATGTTAGTTTAGTGCGGGTAAACTAGCTTTCAGTTTCCCTTTTAAAGCTAGCCTCCACTGTTCTATTTACTTTCATGAAAAATTACTATAGTAAGCATCCTATTGCAAATGGGGATAAATGCATTGGTATTATTACTATCAGCGTCATAAAAGTCCATATTGGTAATGGTATGATTAATTTTAATATTGCATTTTGCACCAGAATGACTTTACAGAGTGCCCATTCATCTAACTCCCCAATGCATAAGGAGATAGTTTCCAGCTCCACAACACCTGTCTTCAGCATGAGACCCAGTGCTGTAGAATCACATTATGCCCCCGACCGTGACGGAATGGTATGCAGAGGTGCTGTTCCTCTACAGGATGGAGGAACTGATGGTTGACACAGCAGGTCGTAATGATAAATTTGGGGTCATTTGGGGCCCTTGGTTGGCCTTCTTAGAGACACCCATGTATAGGGACAGAGATGCCCTTTCCCACCACTCCCCGACCCCTCCCGCTCCCTCCCTCACACCCTAGAGTATAGATCTTAAAACACTAAAATGATGAGGTTGCTTTCAGGACAGCCGTGGTCACCTTCGTGATGAGGGGTGGTGGATCCGCAGAGAACAGCGACCAGAGAGCTACAGGTTCCCCCATTATATCTCTCTTCCTAACTGTCTCCCATCCCCCTCCCCCCTCTTGCTCCACACCGGTCTTTTTCTACCTTCCCCTGCCTCCCTACTCAGGTACCAGACTACTTGTCTGGTTTTCCTTTTTCCCACTATGTTTCTTGACCCCACCCTTCTTTTCCTGGTTATTCAGAAGGTTCATTTTTCTTGACTGAAGCATATGGCATACAGGACGGACATAGCAACTGTGATACCTGGGGACTCCGGGTTAACAGTTTATGATGTACATTAGATTGCTTACTGAGTCTTCTAGTGTTCAGGTCCAACCATCTGATGTTCTTAGGATCGTCCTATGTTCATGTTCACATTCCTTACAAGCCCTGTATCGGTGATATTCTTTATTTTGAACACATGTCTCTAATTACATATGCTTGACTGTTTGTTGTGTTACTCTTTGTTTTAATAAAAGCCGTTTAATAAAAAAAAAATTAAAAAAAAAAATTAAAGAATCACGTTATGCTGTATCTTGCACTTGAGACTGGTTCTTTGAAGCTGGAGCAAGAATCTCTATCTCCTAATGCAGAGTTATATGCAACGGGGAGAACGGGCACTTAGTAAAGCTATTCTGATGCCAAACTCAAAATTGTGATGCACTATTTTTCATAAAAGTGAATAAAACAGTTTAGCTAAAGTACATTTAATTTTAATATTCATATTCATATTGAAAATATGCCCATTCCTGTAACCTCATTACTTCATAGTTCTCCAATTGAGCTTCCTAAATAGTTGTGGTGTCATTGGAAAGTGCCAGGTTCACTGGTATAAGTCACAAAATTCCCACAGTAACGAATACCAGCTCTTCTAGACATGTAGTAACAAGAGCAATAATAGAGGTCATCATATCACTGTGTTGTTTTACAGTTATTAATTTATTCTAAAATAGGTTGTAAAAAGGTTCAATAAATAATTTTAATTAATAAAAAACCCTTTAAAACACAAAGCAGAAAACAAACAAAAAGAAAATCAAACTAATTAAAATGATAAAATAAGTATAAAAATACAAAATGTATCACTGCCTCCTCATTAAATAAGTCCTCCTATAATACCACTTAGTAATATTAATATATACTTTTCTCGAGGACCTTTATTTCTAGTTAAAATTACTAGATTAAAATATCCACTAGTGACCTATTTGGCCAGTTAGAAAATGGGTTCACAAAGTAGTTTCATTGTAGTAGTAGCAGTTTCACTGTTGCAAAAAATAAATATAATCTGTATTTTATTTGACACCCATGTGTTATTAAATCTACCCATTCATGTCCTCTTTTCAGTATCCCTTGGCTTTTGCACTGAGTTTTAGTCGATGGATGTGCATGCATCCCTGGATTTACAGGCTTCAAGCAACTATGAATTTGTCAGAACTTACTTTATCTGGGGAGCTAATAACCAAAGGAACACGGGTATTGGTAAGTATTGGTGTGTGGGAAGTTCACTAATACTTTACTTAGGCTGTGTTCACCCGCTGCAGCTAATTATCTAATTATGCGTTTTTGCCACAAATTGCTGCAACAGTGGTAAAAATTATGCTTTTTACAGAGATTATGCAAATCTATGTAAAATGTGAAATTTTTACCTCAATTCTGGTCAATCACAGTAAAACTGCATGGTATATTTAGGTGCAGTACCGCAAATTAGCCGCAGTGTGTGAACACAGCCGTAATATACTATCTTCTGGTTGTTGTCTTAGGCCATGTTCACTTGGCAAAATTTCCATGCGGAATTCCGCAGAAGAATTCTGCTGGAAATTCTGCCAAAATTTATTGCCCTTTGACTTAAATTGGATTTTGCTGTACGATTCACAGCGGAATTCTGCACTCCGCAAAATTTAAAGACTTGTCTTTAAAGGAAATCTGTCATCAGTATCACCCACACTAACCTGTCATACTGGCTTGTAGTGCGGGCGATACTGATCAAATCGATACTTAGCTTCCCGAACAGTCGAGACGTTATTTTGCTTTTTCTTCATATGTAAATGAGGTCCTTGGGGCATGGATGGAGCTACGGCCGGAGCACTGGGCAGCCCTACGTCATCTTTGACCAGGCGAGCGCACCGCCCGGCTCATCCATATGCATAATCCCCCTCCCTCCTTGCACTTCTGGTTTACTCTACAGCAAAGAGGGTGAAGTGGCACTTGCGCCATAGAGTAAACCAGACTGCGCAAGCAGGTAGGGGGGGGGATAATGCATATGGATGAGCCTGCCCGGCCGAAGATGACGTAGGGGTGCCTGGAGCTCTGTCCGTAGCTCCGCCCATTCCCCAAGGATCTAATTTACATATGAAGAAAAAGCCAAATAACGGCAGAACGGCTGGATGGTTGAGGACAAAAGTATCAATTTGATCAGTATCACCCACACTACAAGCCTGTATGACAGGTTAGTGCGGGTGATACTTATGACAAAATTGGTGTCAGAACACAGAATTCCGCAGCAACTCTGAATTTTGTGCGAAATAGCGGATATTTTACCATCTGAACATGGCATAAGAGTGTGTTCCCATGTTAAAGTGTTTAGATGTGTTTTTTTTTTTTATCTAGGACCAAAAATGGATATAAAAAATTGCAGAGGCCTTAGTCTTTCTTCATTATAGGTCTTCTATTTATTATCCATCCCTGCATGAAAAACTTGAACTGGCCACACACCATAGTAATACGTACAGTATAATATCAGTCATAGAGGACTATGCACTACCAATGTCTACATAATTTGATCATATAGAGTTATCCTGATGTAAATGGAACTATTCAGGGCAGATTTACATACTGTAGGTTAAAACCGTTAGAGCAATGTGGCTTTTGACTGTCTGAATTACAAAGCATAACATTACATTTTTTTTTTTTTTTTTATAAATTTGGAACTGAAAAGGTTACACACAAGATAGTAAGAGAATAGTCAGCTAAATGCTTGTTTACTGACCTCTATCCCCCATTACCATACCACAAACATGTACTTTTGGATGAGCCAAGCATTCATGTGTATTTCAATTGCAAATGGGCGATAAGCTGCAGTTAGACACTTTTAGCAGTAGCTTATCTCCCAGCACAACAAAGCATGGATTTCAACAAGCCTAATCCTCGTGTTGTAAACCTTTTCCTTCGGTGGACAGTTGGGATACCCAGTTGGGCAGTTGTATTTGTAAATATAATCTATTTATTTGAATGCAGATAAAAACAGTTCTGCCATGTTTTCCAACCAGGGTGCCTCCAGCTGTTGCAAAACTACAACTCCCTACATGTTCTGTCCGAGCATTTTGAGAGTTGTAGTTCTGCAACAGCTAAAGGCACCCTGGTTGAGAAACACTGGCCTAGGGTATGAAGCGTCTTTCTCAAGGACTTTTATGTTTGAGGCCTCTTTTAGACTGCTGTTGCTCCCCTTCAAGAACGGACGTTAAAGTAGTTTTTTTTTTTACTTTAATGTCCGTTCTCGTAGAGCAACGGGCAACAACATTTACTATTATGGGGGCCACTGGGCGCCGTTGTTTTTTTGACAGGAATATCGGGAGAAAAAGACGGCACAAACAGTAATTTTTCTCCCGCTATTTTCCCTAGCTCCCCCAATGGCCGCCACACTGTTGTGTCATAACGCCAGTGTGAGAGAAGCTTAAGTCTGTTATGAAGCCAAAAAATCTATTTGTTTGTTAATCACCCTATTATGTATATGGTTAAATGCATTGGTATCATTACTATTAGGGACAGACTGGTCCACCATGGTATTAGTATCCCCTGGTGGTCCCTGGTTCTGAGACAGTATTGGACCCAAATGATGAAGCAGAAATCCTATTTTGAACTAATAATAAAGCCACCTAGGGCAGTTAGATGGGAACCTATATCTGTCCGCAAAGATCCCCCATGAGAGGTTTATTTTTATTTATGCCTTTATTAATAATGTTCCTTTTGTTTTGTTATTTCTCTGTTCCCCCGCCAGCCTCTCTGGAGCTAGTGCACATGGCTATTAACTTTGCTGCTGGATATCCAACTGCTAAGCTGTTTTGTATGGGTGACTTTAACATGGCTATGGACCCGTCAATTGATAGACACACTGTTTTGGGTCTGCTTCTCTGGCATCTCGCGCCACTCCTCTCTCCTCTCTGTTGGAGGAGGGGGGTTGGCTTGATGTGTATCGGATTAAGCATCCCTCTGCCCATATTTATTCATGTTATGCTATTGGTATCGCACATTGATATAGTATAGCACGTTGATATGGCTTTTTACTAATGCCCTGGGCTATGCGCAGGCATAGGGTGTGGAGTATGGGCCACGGGCAATCTCAGACCACTACCCCCTGCTTTTGCACGTGTGTATGTCTTCGCCCTCGAGTCCCAGCAGGTGGCGTGTCCACCCTTTTTGGTTGTAGTTGATAGGCCCTCCAGATAGAATACCAGATTAGCTCCATGTTTTCCCACAGGCAAACTTGGAGCGGGGTAATCTGCCCCTGCTCTGGGAGACGTTAACAGCATACCTATGTGCAGGGCTCAAGTCTTGCAGGAACTCATGGGAACGGAGTTCCTGCACTATTTCCACAGCAGGAATGATGTTCCCATTAGCAGGAGTCCTGCAGGACCAGCCCTTAAAGGGGTACTCCGCACCTAGACATCTTATACCGTGTGTCCCGCCGCTGGGGACCTCAGCGATCTTGGCTGCAGCACCCCAGACATCCGGTGCACGGAGTGAACTTCGCTCCGTGCCGAATGACTGGTGAAGGGGGGGCAGAAGCTTGTGACATCACGGTCATGCCCCCTCAATGCAAGTCTATGGGAGTGGGCGTGATGGCAGTCATGCCCCATCCTATAGACTTGCATTGATAGGCTCTGGCCATGACATCACGTGCCTCCGGCGCTGCAACCAACACTCTAAACGAATGCCAAGTGCAGCAGGAAGAACACAGGGGTCCCTAGCGGTGGGACCACCGCAATCAGACATCTTATCCCTATCCTTTGGATAGGGGATAAGATGTCTAGGGGCAGAGTACCCCTTTAAGTGGAAATCTCGTTTGAGTTCCCACAATTTTTTTTTCCAGGACTTGACCCCTGCCTACGTGGCTGTCTCCGGTCCAGGATTTCATTCATGAAAAGATGCAGGATTGGTAGCTGGGTGCTACAAAAAAGCCGGTTTGTGGGAGGCGCTGCTCGCATATGTGTAAGGACGGAGAGACTCAGGCCAGCATAGGTGGTAAAACTTGTTTATTGTGTAATAAAAGTGGACAACGCGTTTCGGCACAAAGTGCCTTCCTCAGGTCCAAAATGTACAATGCAAACTTCTTTGATAGTATGCAGAGTTACTGGTGATGATCCTGTGTGCAGTGGCGCTGGCGTGGTACTAACAGGGTCAGTATACACTGACCTTTTATACACAATAAACAAGTTTTACCTATGCTGGCCTGAGTCTCTCCCTCCTTACACATATGCAAGCACAAACTGGCTTTTTTGTAGCACCCAGCTACCAATCCTGCATCCCTACTGGCTCTTGCATAAGAGCCCAGATCCGGTCGGAGTGCGACAGCTCCCACTCACCAACTCACAACCATACCCTGTGAGCCTCTAGCATTATCTGCAACAAGATTCCACGTTGCATTTCTCACTGGGAGCGCCCCCTATTTTTATCTCTCTCCCTATTCATTAAAAGAGACACCTCCCACTGGGAGATTGAATTCGCTGAGAAATGCTCAGAGTTGGAGGCCCTGTATATTAGTGACCCGTTTGAGGCGAATAAACAAGCATGGCTTTCTATGGGTCATTTATACATGTTGCACCTCAACAAGAAGATGAGCAGGAAACTGTTGTTTACAAAATTGTATTTTGAACATGGTTATCAGTCCAGTAAGTTACTTGCACACATAGTCAGACAGAACTCTGCATCTCACGGTTTGGATAGACAATGTAGATACTGCGGGTTGGTTTTCTGCCTTTTGTGAAGAACTATATTCCTCAAAAGTCCAGTACACTCCTGAGCACCTCTCCTCGTACCTTGATGCCATTGATTTCCTCACACTACCTGCTGAGTATAAGGAAATGTTGGACGCTCCAATATCGCTTCTTGAGCTCCAAGATGCTGTGGCGGACCTGGCCTGAGGCAAAGCCTCCGGACCGGATGTCTTCCCCTGGAGGTATATCTCCATTATTCTGACATTCTCTTACCTGCCCTTCATGATATGCTGGTGGCCGCGTTCTATGCTGGTAGGCTGTCCCTTTCGCTTCATGATGCCACCATAGTTGTTATTCTCAAGCCTGATAAAGACCCCTTAGAGTGCGGCTGTTATGGGCCCATCTCCTTGTTAAATATTTATTATAAAATTATAACTATGGTCCTGGCCCGCCGCCTTAATAAGGCTATCCTTTCCATTATTCACCCGGACCAAACGGACTTTATGCCTGGGAAATCTACCTCTGATAATATCCGGAGGCTGCAGGTGGCAGTGCAGGTGGGGACAGTGCGTGGGAGGGGGGGGGGGGGGGGGGGTGCTGGGCCCTGGCTTCTCTAGATGTCACTTAGGCATTTGGTTCAGTTGAATGGGGGTATTTGTTTGCAGTCCTACATAAGTTTGGGTTTGGCCCTAATTTATTTAAATGTGTTTCTATTATTAACCGTTGCCCTAGGGCGCAGGTGCTGGTAAATCGCCTGTGCTCTCTTCCCTTTGCTCTGGGTCATGTCAGGGGTGTCTGCTGTCCCTACTACTGTTTGCAGTGGCAATGGAACCCCTGGCTTTGCTCATAGGGCAAGACTCCTGGTTTATGGGAATAAACTTAGGGGGGAGAGGATCGTATTGGCCTATATGCTGACGATACTATTCTTTTTATGTCTAAACCTGATGTTTCTTTCCCCAATGCTATCCAGCTGATGGATAGGTTTGGCTATTTTTCTTGCCTTTACATCAACTGATATAAATCTGTGGTTGTACCCTTTTTGGACAAGTAATGGCCGGCAGTGATATGTGGACACCCAGTGGTCTCCACGTTTAAGTATCTTTATTAATAGCGACCCCTCCTTGAACTTTTGCACTAATGTTGATATTTTGCTCCCTTATATCCATCATAAATGTAAGGTGTGGGAGTCTCTGCCCTTTGCTGTAACAGGCTGTATTAACTTAATTAAGGTTATTATTTTGCCCAAATGTTTATATTTCCTTGAACACTCTCCTACATCTGTCCCCAAGTCCATTTTTCAAACCCTACATTCCCTGCTTACCCTATTTATTTGGGGCCCAAAAGATAAATCTCTCTACACTTCATTGACCCAAACTCACAGCTGGGGCGGCCTTGCCGGCTTTTCACCTATATTACCTTGATGGCCAGCTTCACTATATTGGGCCCTGGGTGGTATCGGACCCGTTGCAGAGAGCTGGACAAATTTTGGCTCTATTTGTTAATGTCCCTTCCTTGAGACCCCTTCTGGAGGGGCACTCAGCTGGTGGGCTCCTTCCATTGCATAAGCCAGCCATTCAGGTGTGGAAGGCTGCTGTGCCGTCAGATCTCCCTCTGTGGCATAACCCTAATTTTACACATTCACTGGTTTCTCCCTATTCTCAGTTTTGGAGTGCGGCTGGGTTTGCCACCTTTGAGCAAGTATATGTTGAAGGGGTTCTTTGCTCTTTTTTTCTGTGATTTAATCTTAGTATGGGGTGCCTAGGGGATCCTTTTACCGGTATTTGCAATTATGACATGCTCTAGCCAGTCAATTTCCTGCTGGGGGCTCAAAGATTTCTGCATATCCCTTGATTGGTGTGCTCCGATCCCAGGGGCCTAAGGGGCTCGTTTCTATCCTCTCTAACACACCTCATCCAGGCAAAAATTTCTAGGATGCAGTTACCAGCTGAGAGGAGATGGAGAGATCATATCCCTGCTTTCACCTCTGATGATTGGGAGGAGGTTCTCTCCTCTCTTATGCATGTTTCCCCAGCGGCTAACAATAAGTTGATCCAGTTATATATTATTCATGACAGCTATATAACCCCTGTCCGTTTACATAGAATGGGGCAATTGTCATCCAGCCGACTTCTGGCACTTGATCTTGGCCTGTCCATTTGTGTCATCCTATTGGTCGGAAGTGCTATCTCTCCTAACGACTTTAGTGCAACCGGCGCCTCCTTTGGAGCCACTGGTGTGTTTATTCGTCATACTGGATGAGGAGGTGTGGCCCCATCATACCCATGTGTTTTTGCAGGAGTCCCTATTCCTAGATAGAAAAGCGGTGGCTCTCAGATGGATGGACATGAGACCCCCCCCCCCCCGACGTGTTCCAAATGGAAGAAGTTGGTCAATGCCATAGTTCCCTTCTCCCGTATTGTATACAAAAATAGGAAATGCCCTGCTAAGTTCTAGAAAGTATGGCGTCCGTGGTGTGATTCCCCCTTAACGCAATGTTCGCTGAGAGATGTAAGAGCACTTAACTCACCTTCTTAGTGGGCACTCATGTGTATCTATTTGTATACTTATTCTTATGCACCCCTGTTCACGATATGGTATGATTTGGGATACCTGTGTATTTCTGGACTACACTGTTTGAGACTGTCATTTATTGTATGTGTTCTTTTATTTGTTTGGCATTTATTACTGTTTTTCCTGAGCAAAATAAAAGGATGAATCCAGCACAGACCTCATGTGATTCACTTCTTTATTAAAGCACCAACAGATACAGGATAAAAGTAATGAGTTTCAGACCAGGTAGTCTAGCCTTACTCATACTACTAAAAGCAGAGAACAACTGGTCTTATATATATGTGGAAATCCAATCAATTGATGGAGGGGGTCACATGTCCAAGGTGACCACCCACTAAGATCAGTATCTCATAGCTCAAATGCTAATAGAGACAAATGCTAAAATAGTATTAAATCGGAAAAAAACATTTTACATTTAAAAATTACATAATTAAGTAAAGCAAAAAATGACATAATTAAGTAAAGCAAAAAAAAAAACATTGAGCATATATTTTGCCTAGTGAGTATATAATCTCACGGCAATATGGCTATGAGATATTGTGCTCGTTGGAGGGAGAATAGTAGTATATACAATAGTAGTCACAATCATTAGCTTATAAATGCATGTATCACATAAATATATAAATAAAAATACAATGAATATAAAAAAAATCAATGGACATAAATAGGCATAATATGCTAGCTAAATATCTCCCTCCAAAGGACAATAGAACATGGAAAAATATACATACAAAGTTGCAAAATTACCAAAATTACACAAACAGAAAAAGAAAAATTGAAAACGATGTATGTATACAGGGAAAAAAAAACTAGTTCTGAAAAATATCATCAGTAAATTATATAAAAGCAGCATATAGTGAAAGAACACATATAATTTACATCTATAATGTAATATAACATCTAGTCTTCTGTTAAAGGGGTTATCCACTATAAGGTGATTTTAGTACGTACCTGGCAGACAGTAATGGACATGCTTAGGAAGGATCTGCGCTTGTCTTGGGGGCTAAATGGCTATGTTGTGAGATTACCATAACACAGTGGCTAGCTTTTTGTGAACTGGTATTTTCTGTTGGACTTTTTTTTTTTTACTACAAATCCCACAATTCCATTTCCCTCCCTCCCACACATCAGCCACCCCACCCATTGAAACATAAATGAGCTGCATCCATTCAAAGACCTGTGGTTTTCAATCAGGGTGCCTACAGCTGTTGCATTAGTTGCAGGTTGATCCCTCTCCCACCAAGCGATCGCTCCACCCATTGAAGCAGACAGGCTCCCTGTCGTCAGCTGACTAGTGAGTCACATCTTGGCCGCATTGCAAGCTGTGAAAAATCTGAGACAAGTCATTTTGTATGCCGTTAAAAATAAATATTGGGGTGAAAACTGTCAAACACAGGTACAGACACTATATTATGAACTACACTAACTTTACAGACCCTGTAGCAGAGTCAAATAAAAAAAAATCCTGGAAAACCTCTTTAATTCCCCTTGAAAAGCGGCTGCAAACTCAATTATCCGGAAAAATGTTCTATCCAATATTTTCTGTTTATAGTTGCCTCCTCGGTTAGGTGGAGTAACCCTTTCAATTCCTTGTAAAAACATGGTTGGATGGCTACCTTCATGTTTTTGTGCACAATGTTGTGTGACCATAGAAGTATTATGTGAACAAAAATGTGGGATGTCCAATGTTTGCGAGCTCTAACTTTAAGTTTGTTAGTGGCGCAACCCACGTCTAATCTACCCTCCCTGCAGGAAAAAAGATAGATAAATCACGTTAGAGGTATTACAGTTAATGTAATGTTTTATATTCTATTTTTTACCAGTACTGTAAGACTCAGACTGTGAAGAAATATGCATAATCCGTCAGCAAGTGCAGATGTTATGACTGCATCTATAGGAACCCTTGGCAGTCAACCAAGTGGGTTTGGACTTCGATCTACTAGAAAAAAAAAGTTTCTGGCCACTTGTGGGTGCCTTACATAAGACACATCTATATCCATCCTTCAGATCGTCCGCATACAATGGATTGCTCAAGATGATGAGCGTATATTTGTGCACCAAACCACAAATTTCCTTGTAAATTTGGCTGTATTGTGTAATAAGCACTACTGGTTGTGTACTCAGCACTGTTTTATCTTGGGTATTTTTGTTTGGACTAATAAGAGAATCATGATTCTTTCGAATAGCTATATTTTTTGTTCTTTTAATATTCCATAAAGGATAGCCTCTACAAATCATATGAGATTCTATTTAATATGTTTCTTGATCAAAGCTGTTAGTGGTAGAACAATTACGACAAGCTCTTATAATTTCCCCCACAAGCAAATTGCTCATGACGTGGGGGAGTTGACATGAGGCCACATGCAAGATGGAATTGGTGGCAGTATTTTTTTGATAAGTAGATGTTAGAATGGATTGAGTATTGAGATCACCAAACAACATAAGGTCTAAACAAAAAAAGATATATGTGCAGGTGCATGATGTAGTGTGAAAAGTAAACCCAACTGATTATTATTAAGAAATAAAATAAAATCTGGCACGAACGCTACACCCGATCCCCAAATGAACAGGAGATCGTCTATGTAGCAGCCGTACCATTGAATACAATCAGAAAAAGGATTATTGGGGGAGAAAAGAGTCCCCCCCTCGCACCAACACATAAATGTTTGCTAGAGAGGGGGAGAATTTTTCCCCCATAGAAGCACCGGTGATAGAAACATAGAATTTGTTGCCAGATGAGAACCATTTGGCCCATCTAGTCTGCCCAATAATCTGAATCCTATCAATAATCCCTGGCCCTATCTTATATGAAGGATAGCCTTATGCTTATCCCATGCATGTTTAAACTCCTTCACTGTTTTTGCAGAGACTACTTCTGCAGGAAGGCTATTCCATGCATCCACTACTCTCTCAGTAAAGTAATACTTCCTGATATTACTTTTAAACCTTTGCCCCTCTAAGTTAAAACTATGTCCTCTTGTGGTAGTTTTTCTTCTATTAACCCCTTAAGGACTCAGGGTTTTTCAGTTTTTGCACTTTCGTTTTTTCCTCCCTACCTTTTAAAAATCATAACCCTTTCAATTATCCACCTAAAAATCCATATTATGGCTTATTTTTGCATCACCAATTCTACTTTGCAGTGACATTAGTCATTTTACCCAAAAATTCACGGAGAAACGGAAAATAAAATCATTGTGCGACAAAATCGAAGAAAGAACACAATTTTGTAACTTTTGGGGGCTTCCGTTTCTACGCAGTGCATATTTCGGCAAAAATGACACCTTATTATTCTGTAGGTCCATACGGTTAAAATGATACCCTACTTATATAGGTTTGATTTTGTCGTACTTCTGGAAAAAACTACATGCAGAAAATTTACACGTTTAAAAATGTCATCTTCTGACTCCTATAACTTTTTTTTATTTTTCCACGTACTGGGCAGTATTAGGACTCATTTTTTGCGCCATGATCTGAAGTTTTTATCGGTACGATTTTTGTTTTGATCGGACTTTTTGATAACTTTTTATTAATTTTTTAATGGTATAAAAAGTGACCAAAATACGCTTTTTTGGACATTTATGCATGCGGCGATACCACATGTTTATTTTTATTTACTGTTTTTATTTTTTTTATGGGAAAAGGGGGGTGATTCAAACTTTTATTAGGGAAGGGGTTAAATGACCTTTATTAACACTTTTTTTAACTTTTTTTTTGCAGTGTTATAGGTCCCATAGGATCTTACACAGATCACTGGTGTGTATTAACACGCCTGTGATCAGTGTTATCGGCGCTTGACTGCTCCTGCCTGGATCTCAGGCACGGAGCAGTCATTCGTCGATCGGACACAGAGGAGGCAGGTAAGGGCCCACCGCGGCGGTCCCGAACAGCCCGACTGACTAGCCGGGATAGTTTCACTTTCATTTTAGAAGCGGCGGCAATGTGTGGTATTAGCCGTGGGTCCCGGCCGTTGATGAGCGCCGGGACTAATGCGATGTGATGCGGGGTCGCAGCGCGACCCCGCTTCATGTCGCGGGAGCCGGCGCAGGATGTAAATATACGTCCTGCATCGTTAAGGGGTTAAATACGCTCTCCTCATTCCCTTCATGTATTTACGTCTCTATCATATCCCCTCTGTCTCTTCTTTCTTCCAAGCTATACATGTTAAGGTTCTTTAACCTTTCCTGGTAAGTTTTATCCTTCAATCCATGTACTAGTTTAGTAGCTCTTCCATGAACTCTCTCTGATTATCGATATCCTTCTGGAGATACGGCCTCCAGTACTGCGCACAATACTCCAAGTGAGGTCTCACCAGTGTTCTGTACAGCGGCATGAGCACTTCTCTCTTTCTACTGCTTATACCTCTCCCTATACATCCAAGCATTCTGCTAGCATTTCCTGCTGCTCTATTACATTGTCTTCCTACCTTTAAGTCTTCTGAAATAATTACTCCTAAATCCCTTTCCTCAGATACTGAGGTCAGGACTGTGTCAAATATTCTATATTCTGCCCAAGGGTTTTTACGCCCAGGTGCATTATCTTGCACTTATCCACATAAAATTTCAGTTGCCAGAGTTCTGACCATTCTCCTAGTTTGCCTACATGCATTTCCATTTGGCCTATCCCTCCAGGAACATCAACCCTGTTACGTTGCATTGCGTTCTTCAAATGTAAGGTCATATTTTATGGGGAAGTTATCCTGAGCTAGAATACTAAGCTCTTTTTCCATACAATCCTGAAAGTTATCACGAACAGTAGTTCTAGACCTAATCAGATAAGAATCAGGATTGGAAGTAGAGCAGGAAGGCGGTTTGCAAGGTGTATGATTTTTCCTGTTCTCTACCAGTGACCGCATTCGGCAATACTCTCATGGAATTCACCCATGGCGATATGTGATTTTGTTGTCGGTGACAGATAAGTTTGTTACTTTTCTGTGCCCATTTTCTATCTGTGTATATTTACTCTGTATTTTACTTTTTCCTGGAGATGTCTTCTATGTATATACAGTAGCTTTTTTCCTGATTTGTAATGCCAATGTTTCTCACTTTTCAAGAATAAAAAAATAATAAAGCCACCTAGTCATTAGTCTATTGGTAATGGTATGATTCATAAAAAAACAAATAATTCCTATTGCTGATGTCCGTTGTACAATGAGAACAATCAATTACTTGTGGACATAACATGATCTGTATGTCCACAAGTAAATGTATGTCGGTATCCTCTCCTCTGGTGGGCCCAAGGAACCCTAATCCAACACTGATAACTATTAATGGTGGAAACCTTTTATCCATCATGACACCCTTATCTGTTTTCTGTTGCAGGTATTGGATGAGCGGTTTTCACCTGATGTTCTGAGCACTGTGAAGGAAATGAATATTGCTAACTTTCGAAGGGTACCCAAGATGGCTATTTATGGCACTGCTCAACCAAACGCAAAGGTGCGGTAGATTTTATGTATAGTTCCTTGTCTTGAAAATGCAGCACTGTTTAGGTACATGGCAAGGGCGCAGCTATAAGGGGTGCAGAGGTAGCAGTCTCACTGGGGGCCTTGGTGCCTAAGAAGGCCCTAAAGCACGTCTGCCCCATAAGAGACCAGTATTATAATTGACATATGGGGGCCTGTTGCAGATTTTGCATTTGGGCCCAGAAGCTAAAAGTTACTCCTCTGGTACATGGTGACATTTTTTACATATTGCAAATCTTTGTGCTAGTTGAAAATATTTCTCTCTGTGTTTATAGAAATGCCAGGGTCACATTAATATTTTGGCCTCAGAGGCACAGATACATCAGCAGAATCTCCAAATCAGCTGCCCATGTGACTACGTTCATGTAATTTTCCAAGTATATTCAAGTTTTGTCTCTGACTTAAAAGCATAAATTTTGATGCTTACAGTCAAAGCCAAAGTCTAGATATATGTGAAAAATGTAATCACTAGGGCCCAGATTTATCAAACTGAGAGAAAAAATAGCGATTTTCCCACAGCAACCAATCACAGTTCAGCTAATAAGCTCTGGTAAAGTGAAAGCTGAGCTGTGATTGGTTGCTGTGGGAAAATTCCCTCTATTTTTCTCTCTCACATAGTTTGATAAATCTGGGCCAATGCATTCAGGTCAATATATGGAATGGGATCTGAGCACAGATACGTCCGCAGCTGACTTTGCGACTCTGCCAGCATATTTGTACACTACGGTCCGCAAACTAAATAGGAACATTATAGGTGATAAATTTGATCTATCCAACATACTGGTTTGGCCTTTTACCATCAGGCTCCAAATATAGGGTGGTAAAGACCTGGACATTGACAAATAGTTTTTACTCACCCACTATTTGCTCTATATATTTGCTCAGTGCCCCTAGTGTGTAAAGACTGCATCATTGGTCTGCAGTAAGGCACTGTAGGCATGCCGTGTGCCACCATACTGTATCTTCATGGGTTACCATATGTTTCTTAGAAAACAATGTTTAGGTCACAATGTTGGTACCTTTAGCATTTTGAGGGTATCCTATTCCGCATCCTTGTGATAAGGCTCCATGAATATTTCTGTGAGCTTTGGGCCCTTAAAGGGGTACTCCACTGCTCAGCATTTGGAACAAACTGTTCCGAACGCTGGGGCTGGCGCCGGGAGCTTTTGATGTCATAGCCCCACCCCCGACATGCCGTCACACCTATGGCTATAGGCAGGCTATGATGTCACGAGCTCCTGGCGCCGGCTCCATCGTTCGGAACAGTTTGTTCCAAATGCTGAGCAGTGCAGTACCCTTTTAAGTGCAGTTATACAGCCTATATCTACTAAGTATAGGAAGCAGTAACATGCATTGTCTCTACTTTTTGTTCTAACACCTTGAAATTGTTTGCAGGCCACAGGTTGTGTTCTGAACTACCTGACAGATGCAAAAAGGAAGTACTCCAATATTTTATGGGTGAACCTACGAGATGATATTGTATTGGAAGGAAATGAACAAATATTCACTCCAAGGGAGCAGAACAACTTGGACCAACATATTGCTGTACCTGTCAGTACACCAGAACAGCTTGAGGTGATGGCTTTAAAGAAGAGAAAACATCACTTACACTACTGCTTTCTCACAACACTTTCATGTCGCCTGCACCATAAGTCATCAGACTGGGCCTCAGCGGCTTCTCCCTACCCCACAAGCCTTGATTAATAGATCTTTTCCTGTTTAGGTATATGGAGAGATCTATCAATCATAGCCATCAGGGCAGGCAGAAGTCATAAACTGCTGCCCCCATAGCTTAGGGCTCAGGCAGCATGAAAGTGATGACAGGTTCCCTTTAAATTTTGTCTGTTGTCTGAATTCAACGCTTTCAGATAGATAGTAGTATGAGTAAGCATGGCAGCTGGATTTCCTATCAGGATGTTCACTTCCTAATCATGAGAGGCTCAGTCAGATGATGACAAATGTTCAGATAGCAAAAACTTAAAAACTTTATTTTTTTACAGCTCAAAAGTTGGACTTTTTTTTTTTTTTGTGGATTTTGCTAAGGGTATGTTCACACTACGGAATCTCCACCCACAAAATTTCAAACAGGACTTTTGCTCGGAGATTCCATTTGGCAGTCGTGTCCAAAATGCTTCCGCGTTAGGACCCCTGCGGACCTGTGCTGTCACAATTGTTCATTCTTTTGTCTGATCAATTTCAGCCGCAGAATTTTCTGCCTCTGAAATAACAGTGTGAATTGGTGTGCAGAAGACCGATTCACACCAATGTTTCGGTTCACACAGCGGCACTTCTGAGTGATTCCGCACCTGGAAATTCCGTAGTTTGATCATACCCTTAATGTGAAGGATTTTACCAGTAATGTAAGTGAGCTGGCAGGAATCCACTTAAGGACTGGTGTTCTTCAGGATTACAATTCTTGGCCTAATCTATCGTTTGTGCAACCTTCATGATGACCTCTAATCATCAGGTCTGGATGACTTTTTTAAAAAAAATTTTATAGATGTTCTCAGTCACGTTGGATCCACTTCAGATTTAAAGTTGCGGATCCGCAATTGCGATATGCATTTGCAGATTTTACAAGGAAATAAAAAACACTTAAGAAATTGCCTTGTAAAATCCACATCTTCATATCCACAATTGGGATCCAGCAGGTCCATTGTGTGAGAAGAAACTCTTAATTGGGTACTCCGGTGGAAAACTTTTTTTTTTTTATGAACTGGTGCCAGAAAGTTTAACAGATTTGTAAATTACTTCTATTAAAAAATCTTAATCCTTTTAGTACTTTTTAGCAGCTGTATGCTACAGAGGAAATTCTTTCCTTTTTGAATTTCTTTTTTGTGTTGTCCACAGTGCTCTCTGCTGACACCTCTGTCCTTGTCAGGAACTGTCCAGAGTAGCATAGGTTTGCTATGGGGATTTTCTCCTCCTCTGGACAGTTCCTGATACAGGCATCAGGTGTCAGCAGAGAGCACTGTGGACAACACAAAAAATAAATTTAAGAAAATAAAGAATTTCCTCTGTAGCAAACAGCTGCTAAAAAGTACTGGAATGATAAAGATTTTTTAATAGAATCAATTTACAAATCTGTTTAACTTTCTGGCACCAGTTCGTAAAAAACAAACAAAAAAAAAGGTTTCCACCGGAGTACCCCTTCAATGTAACACTGCCTGTTTTGTATTATGCTACAGATATAGATTGCATTCACCTAACTAAACTGAATGATTCCACCACATTTAAGTTAAAGGCTTTTCGATAAATCTCCGTATTAGTTTTGCTGTTATAGAGGAGTCTGCTTGTGTTCTAATTTCAGACACCAGGGGGCACTATAAACTAAGTGACTATTATTGGAATCTTGAACATAAATACCAAACAATGTATTGTTGATGCTAGCAAACTGATAGACTAGAATAATTGATGAATAATTCTATTATTCATATTATATGCACTATATAATTATTCAGATAAATGCAGCAGATTTTTCTATAATGAGTTTTGCTGCAAATCCACAGCAAAATCAGCAGATTTTACCTTTTGCTACACTGAAAACGGTAAAATGTGTTGTGGAAACCAACAACAGAAATGGCCATGGTTATCAATATACAACACAGTCCCCTCGGACATCCAAAATAAGAATCCTCACAATTCATATTCTCATTATTATGTCCAAGAACTCTACTTGAAAATGTTGTACACTAGAGTACACTTCAATAGGTATATAAAACTGAATTTTATTAAACACTGTTAAACATATACATATGAGACTCAAAATACAATGGGGGAGATTTATCAAATCCTGTCCAGAGGAAAAGTTGCTGAGTTGCCCATAGCAACCAATCAGATCGCTTCTTTCATTTTTCAGTATTTTCAATATTATGTCCATAAATATGATACCTCTCAATACACAACTTAAATATAAATATTCCGATTCACTCAGTTTTTTGTGACAAAAATACTCATGGCTTATATGTCAATATATAATCAAAATTTGTGTCACTAGTACTGTATGACCAAGTCAGGGCCGGTTTTAGGCTTAGCGTAGCCCTGGGCAAATAAGAGGGGCCCCAAAAGTTGAAATAATGCAATAACCAGATTTGCACATTTTTGGTCACCTCAAATACCATAAAACATATATAAAAAGCTATTGAAAAGTCCCATCAAAACAAAAATGGTACCGAGAAAAACTACAAATCACAGCATCATACATCCCCATATACAGAAAAATAAGAGTTATAGGCATTAGAATAGGACAATTTTAAGCATACTCCTTTTTGTACAAAAACGAAAGTAGGAAAAAATAAATTGGGTATTGTTGTAACCGTATGGACCTACAAAATAGAGATAGTGTGTGGTTTTTACCGAAAGGTGCACTGCTCAGAAACGGTTGCACCCCTATGTTTACAAAATGGCGTAATGTTGAGGTTCTGAATCGGTGTGTTGCATGACGCAACATGTCTTCTACCTATCACCACTACAAGCAGCCACTGCTCTTTGTGGCAGAGGGCACCATCACCATGCCTGATCTTATGGTGGAGAGGGTGGTGTGATGCGCCCCAGACAAATTTGCGTCCGCTCCTCCCCTCAGGTCTCCGGACATTTCAAAACCGGCTCTACAATATACATTACTTGCCTCCACCTCCCTGCTCTTTATTACTGGCTACTGCGTGTGTGCTTCTGTGGCCTCTGATCCTCCCACCTGCCTGACTTCCATCATCCTGCCAGTTTTCTTAGGCTGGGTTCACACTACGATTTGTAACTACGGTTCCCGTATATGGCTGGGAGGAGGGGGGGGGGCTTAATCGCGGCGCCCGCACTCAGCCGTATAGGGGAACCATATTTAATGCATGTCTATGAGCCGACCGGAGTGAACCGCAGTCTCCGGTCGGCTGCTTTTTCGGCCGTATGCGGTTTCTTGACCGCAGGCAAAAACGTGGTCGACCGCGAGTGCGGGAGCGCCACGATTAAGCCCCGCCCCCCTCCTCCCAGCTGTATACGGGAACCGTAGTTGCAAATCGTAGTGTGAACCCAGCCTTACTCCCATCATCCTCACACTGAGGTTTTCTCACACACTTACCGTTGCTACCAATCGAGAACGGCCTTTAAAGTATTTTTATTTTTTTCGATGACTTAAACGTCTTTTCTCGTTTTCGGGGAGCAACGGGCAACACAGGTACTGGCGGCTCCCATTTACTATTATGGGGGCTGCTGGGTGCCGTTATTTTTTGATGGGAATAGTGGGAGAAAAAGACGGAACAAGCAGTAATTTTTCTCCCGCTATTTCCCCAGGCTCCCCCAGCGGCCAGCACACTGCCATGTGTTAACGGCAGTGTGAAAGAAGCCTAACTACACTCCCATCATCCTCCCACTGTCCCCGAACACACAGAGGCATATACGCATTTATATCCAAGAGTATATCTTTATAGCAATTGTATACTATACTTTTACACACACACCCACACACAGATCTTTATTTATTTGGACATGAGTATAATCATGTTGATGTAATAATAATTGAATATGCATTTATATATGTACACATATGCTAGGAGTTGTAGTTTTGCAACAACTAGAGACACTCTCTCCAAAACACTTGTATGTAAACACTACTTATCTCTCTCTCTCTCTCTCTCTCTCTCTCTCTCTCTCTCTCTCTCTCTCTCTCTCTCTCTCTCTCTCTCTCTCTCTCTCTCTCTCTCTCTCTCTCTCTCTCTCTCTCTCTCTCTCTCTCTCTCTCTCTCAACAAAAAAAAGGGACGAAAAAAGGAAATTGGACATAATGTCACACCAAACTCCAAAAATGGGCTGGACAATATTAATGTTACCCTTAAAGGACAACTGCAGCGCAATATACACTTATCCCCTATCTACAAGATAATCTCCTGTACGGGGCCGCGGCTGTGCCCTGGCTCTGCCGTGCAGGGGGCGTGCCTGCCGCAGCATGACGTTGCGGCCGGCATGCCTCCTCTATGCATCTCTATGGGAGAGGCGGGGAGGCAGTGTTCGTGCCTCCCCGGCTCCCCCATAGAACTGTATGGGGACGGGGAGGAGATGGGGCATCACCGTCGACCTCTAGGTCGACACTACGCGCCTTAGCGCTCGCTAGGGAGATCTCGGGGGGGTCCCAGCGGTCGAACACCCCACGATCAAGCAATTATCCCCTATCTTGTAGATAGGGGATAAGTGTATATTGCGCTGCAGTTGTCCTTTAACTTAATATTTTTTTGCACATCCTTTGGAAAAAAGAACTGAAATCAGTCGCTTCCTATAACCATCAATAAGCTTCTTACACCTTTCAGCCTGAATGTTGGACCACTCTTCCTTTGCAAACTGCTCCAGGTCTCCCTTATTGGAAGGTGCCTTTTCCCAACAGCAATTTTAAGATCTCTCCACAGGTGTCCAATGGGATTTAGATCTGGACTCATTGCTGGCCAATTCAGAACTCTCCAGCGCTTAGTTGCCATCCATTTCTGGGTGCTTTTTGACATATGTTTGGGGTCTTTTTCCTGCTGGAAGATGAAAGATCTCAGACGCAAACCCAGCTTTCTGACCCTGGGCTGTACAATGCGACCCAAAATCTGTTGGTAATCCTCAGATTTCATGATGCCTTGCACACATTCAAGGCACCCAGTGCCAGAGGCAGCAAAACCACCCCAAAACATCATTGAACCTCCACCATATTTCACTGTAGGTACTGTGTTCTTTTCTTTGTAGGCCTCATTCCGTTTTCAGTAAACAGTAGAATGATGTGCTTTACCAAAAAGCTCTATCTTGGTCTCCTCTGTCCACAAGACGTTTTCCCAGAATGATTTCGGCTTACTCAAGTTCATTTTGGCAAAATTTAGTCTTGAATTTTTATGTCTCTGTGTCAGCAGTGGGGTCCTCCTGGGTCTCCTGCCATAGCGCTTCATTTCATTTAAATGTCGACGGATAGTTTGTGCTGACACTGATGCTCCCTGAGCCTGCAGGACAGAATGAATATCTTTGGAACTTGTTTGTGGCTGCCTATCCACCGTCTGGACTATCCTACATTGACATCTTTCATCAATTTTTCTCTTTGGTTCACACCCAGGGAGATTAGCTACAGTGCCATGGGCTGCAAACTTCTTGATAATTTGCACACTGTGGACAAAGGCAAATCTAGATCTCTGGAGATGGACTTGTAACCTTTAGATTGTTGATATTTTTCCACAATTTTGGTTCTCAAGTCCTCAGACAGTTCTCTTCTCCTCTTTCTGTTTGCCATGCTTAGTGTGGCACACACAGACACACAATGCAAAGACTAAGTGAACTTCTCTCCTTTTTATCTGCTTTCAGGTGTGATTTTTATATGCCCACACCTGTTACTTGCCCCAGGTGAGTTTAAAGGAGCATCACATGCTTGAAACAATATTATTTATCCACAATTTTGAAAGGGTGCCAATATTTTGTCCAGCCCATTTTTGGAGTTTGGTGTGAAATTATGTCCAATTTGCTTTTCTTCCTCCCTTTTTTGGTTTAGTTCCAACACACACAAAGGGAAATAAACATGTGTATAGCAAAACATGTGTTACTGAAATCCTTTTCTGTGAGAAATACTTCATTTTCTTGAAAAATTTCATGTGTGCCAACATTTATGGCCATGACTGTGTGTGTGTGTGTGTGTGTGTGTGTGTGTGTGTGTATATATATATATATATATATATATATATATATATATATTATAATTAGTAAGACAAAAGCAGCAGCACACCAGTCTAGATGAATGTGTCAGGCTTTATTCATCAGATGCAGCGATGTTTCAACCGTCTCACACTGTCTTTGTCAAGCAAAAAAGTATACAAGTGTTCACATTATATAGAATTATCACATGCAAAAATTTGCATAATTGGTTGTCACAATATAATAATAATTGAATTACAGTGATCATTAAACACTTTTACATAATCGTGCAATAAAATCCACATTAGGACGCCATAAGGGCATATGTGTTTGACATATTGTCATACAGTTCATAAAGGTGCCGATTAGTGCATAAAAACATAACTGGGAGGAGCTGAGCGAGGTTGGGTCACATCCTACTCACAGAATACATTCATAAACAAAGTACATCACGTAAAGAACGCCATGATAACGTCTCTGTATTGGAACGCGCCGGTTGCATAGACCCGATCATGTGACACCTCTTGTGACACGTCATGTGATTCAAAGTTAGTACGCAGGCACATAAAGCACCGGCCGGGTGATGATGGCTTGAGTATACTGAAGAGGTATTCAGTTGTCTATGCGAATAGCTCTTCAGTATACTCCAGCCATCATCACCAGGCCGGCGCGTTATGCGCCTACGTACTAACTTTGAATCAGATGACGTGTCACAAGAGGCATCACATGATCGGGTCCATGCCCTCAGCGTGTTCCAATACAAAGAACGGAAGTTATCATGGCGTATCATCTGTACCAAGCTGGGACCACCAGCACCACATCAGGTATGCTGTACTTTTGAAGTTCTGCAGTCCCCTGTTTATTTTCCCACCAAAACCCACTACATATTTTGAGACCGCAAAATCTCTAGCAGCAGGTGTTTCATTCAAGAGAACTAAACCCTTTAAACAATTGTATGCATTCACAGTATCACTTGTCTAGCAACATTGTATCCTCCCTATAAGCTCACTACAGACATCGCTGCATATTGTTGAGACTGCCCAGTCTCTAGCAGCGGGCTCTTTGCACAAAGAGCCAGAACTTATACAGCGGATTACAAATGATTCACATACAAAGGGAATTCATTTGAACAAAACTACTAAGAGATTAATATGCACCTTATTTTCATGGTACCAACCATCTGAACTATTAGATCAATTTCTCAAGAATATCTCTATTTTCTCAGCTGGCTTATGGGACACTGTGGATAATTTTGACTGATTTATCGGACACTTAGGATCATTTTGGCTGTTTTATCGGATACTGTGGACACTCAATTTTTTTTTACAATTTTATGAATTTTATTAATTACCTGTTGATATTAGTTACAATTGCCATATTATATTTGTATATTGATTGTGAATTTTTATTGTGTATTTGCCGACCCACAAGGGCCCTGTTAGGTTTGGCACACACTTTAACTATCATATATATTTGACAGTTTGGCCACCGCTGTGATAAATGCGGCACTAGGTCTGGGTCATATTGGCCTAGTTACAGATACACACACCACTACATATCACATACAGAAAAAAACTGTACATACTCACATATAAACACAGATACACACAAATATACACACACACACACATATATACAAATTCATGTAACAGAAATAGTTCACATCACACGTTCACACGATAGATATAAATATAATTAGTTTTACTGAGAGCTTGCTGGGGGCAGAGAATACTTTAGCAGCTAGGTGTTGATGGCCGGACTTTGTGCTTCCTGGAGCCTGCAGGCTATCTCCCCATTGGCCGACAGACAGAAACAGATACACTGTGCAAATCACTGTGCTGAGAGCCTTTTAAGAAGCAGCAAGGCTCACTTCTAAATGGTCCTGGCTGCATTCCCACACATTCCCCAAGCTGCAAACACTGTAGCAGAAGCAGGCGGCCCCTGTAATCCATCACGGATTTTACGTAAATACGCAGGTAAAGTCCATAGCTTTTCCATTTCATGTGGACTGACCATTTATACACAGCTAATGCCAGACCTGTAGAGTCAGTAAGCCAAAGTTCTGACTCCGACTCTTCCATTTTTTCGTACTCTCACTTCAGCTCCATTTTAAATGACTCATGTATAAGTACAGTAGTAATGACAAAATGGTAACATCAGGCTTTTCATTACTATGGGGTAAGTTCGGCATCTGGCACCGACTCATTTAGTAAGTGCGGACATTGCCGGTCCCTATAGCTGGCAATGCATTTTGCTCTGTATTCTGCTGAAAGAATTAACATGTTCTGAGTGGTCCTAGCACCTGCAAAACATTTAGATTTGTGGAATGTCTGCCTAGGCGGAAATTCCACAAAATTTGACATGTGAACATAGCCTTACAGAGAATGAAAGAAGCTGTTATTATCTAGATCAGCGGTCTCAAATCAGCATGCTGTAAGCTGAGGTTTTGAAACATCTGAATGGCCACAGTTTGAGGCAACTGGTCTAGATAAAGAAATCAATGGAATGGGCTACAATGGGCAGCCCAAAATTTTTCTTTGCATACAATTCAAATACAAAACTCCAATATTTACAAGGTACTACGTGTCATGCAGTATTAGTTACAGAACCATATATCAGTAATGCACAAGTGAAATTAATTCTACTCTTATAATGTACTTATATACTTTTACTTATTTTGTTTAGAAATTAGAAGCATCAATAGCCAGTCATATCCTGACTTCACAAAAGTGGCTTGAGGTGTGTCATGAACAGGAGAAGCAAATGAACATGTTCAAAACATGTCAGACCATGCAAGAAATCTTTAACCAGCAAAGAAGCACATATGCCGGGCTGGTGTACAAAAGAATTCCCATTCCGGATTTCTGCGCTCCCAGGGAACAGGTAACCTGGAGGAAACTATCAAAAACAATTGATAGGGTATACAAATAAGAGGAAGCTCACTGCTGGGGATTTTCGAAAGATTCTACATTTAACGATTAATTTATGTCTAAATATTTCTGCTTACTTCTTACTTTATTGAAATCTAAGACAACCTGTATTCATATGGTCTATTAGGACATATACATATAAATTGCCAGCTGCCTTAAAGGGGTACTCCGCCCCTAGCATGTTATCCCCTATCCAAAGGATAGGGGAATAAGATGTCAGATTGCAGGGGCCCCGCTTCTGGGGACCCCCGGGATCTCCGCTGCGGAACCCCGCTGTCATTACTGCACAGAGCAAACTCGCTCTGTGCGTAATGACGGGCAATACAGGGGCCGGAGCATCGTTACGTCATTGTTCCGTCCCCTCGTGCCATCACAGCCCGCCCCCTCGTGACGCCAAGGCCCATCTCCCTCAATACAAGTCTATGGGAGGTGGCGTGGCAGCCATCACGCCCCCTCCCATAGACTTGCATTAAGGGGCAGGCCGTGACGTCACAAGGGGACGGAGCCGTGACTTAGCGATGCTCTGGCCCCTGTATCGCCTGCCATTACGCACAGAGCGAGTGTGCTCTGTGTAGTAATGATAGCGGGGTGCCGCAGTGGAGATCCGGGGGTCCCCAGCAGCGGAAACCCGGCGATCTGACATCTTATCCCCTATCCTTTGGATAGGGGATAAGATGTCTAGGGTTGGAGTACCCCTTTAAAGGCAACTGACCAAACCACCAAAAGTGTATTGCTGCCTCCCTGCTTTCACCTGACAGAAGATATCAGGAGTAAAAGAGGTACTCCGGGGAACTAAACCCATAGCCAATACTTTCCCTATTTAACTATCATTCATTAGCTATATAGAGCAGTTTCCCCTCTTTGGTTTTCACTTACATGCATAAAGTGATAAAATGACATCATACAGCCATGTACTCTCTCTCTGTCCAAACTCCTCTCTGAAAGCAGCCCCCACGCACCTGAGAGATACAGACCATTTGTTTCTTCCCTGCACTGATGAGTCATGCTCTCTTCAGTGCTGAGAACTGGGAGGTGTGTGCAGTCTCAGCCATCAGGCAGTGAACCTCTCTCTGCTGCTCAGAGCAGGAGGGTGGGGGCTGTTCTCAGAAAGTGAGCTCTCTGGCAGAGCAGAGCTGCAATGATTGCTGGGAAATGTAGGCAAGGGGAGGATGGCAAAGAATATCAAGCAGCTGGAGAAAACAGGAGCCGCAGGAACCATGCATATCAGGCAGGATGGTTTACAGGGAACATATCCAGGTAGGGTGGTGGCTTTGGAGCTTTATGTATATATGCACACACACATACACTTCTTTGGAGTACCCCTTTAAGGCATGTTGGATTTTACTGTCCAACGCTTCTGTATTAGAAGAGATGAGCCACAACCAAAACTGTCTGGCTGTGCCCTTACCCCTTCTCTCTCCCTAGAGGACACATGAACTTTTAACCTCACTGAACATTTATGTGTATGGGGAGGTTGGGAACATTAGTTTGGCAGTCAGTCAATGAAAGTATATGGCCACCTTCAGAACCATGGTGCAAACTGCTATCAACATGCAATGTTTTTGCATTCTCTTAATGTCCCCCCCCCCCCCAAAGATATTTTTTTTTTATTTAATTTTTTTTTAGAAAAAACAGGATCCCTCTGGATCCTGTTCTTAAAGAGGAGTAAAAAGAAGTCTGCATAATTTTTGTGCCCTATTGAATCCTGTTTTAATGGTAAACTTGCCTAACAGAAAATACAGTACCTTGCAACAGCATGCAAAAACATAGTTCGAATGTAGCCTAACTCTGGCGGACCAGCACATACACACATTATTATATGGTCAGACTTTTATTAATGTAAATTAACTCAAAAATAGAGAAACAGAACATTGCCGCACATCCCCAATTTGTCTAATTGCTTCTCAGCATAATCTGAAAAACTAACAGGTTGTTCAAAACATGCAAGCCCACTCTCCACCTCAATGCCACCTGATAAGAGTGGGTTCCTAACTTAACACTGGCGTATCGCTAGGCGGCAACCACCCCCTCCTGGACACCGAGCCCACAGGGAGAATGACCCAATGGCCAGTCAGCCCCACTGCTGCCCAACCAGTCCCCTGCTCTGGGTCACGCAACCCCACAGACAAAGCATCACAGAACTACACCAGTGTGAACACCTACTATATGCTGAGCTTGGAGACTGCTAGGAGGAAACCCTTATTCTTTATTAACATGACAAAATAAGTCTTCCCCTTGAAATTAACAACTGATTGCAAGTCTTATCCATGGCTGGCGGTCATGTTTTCCCGGGAGGCTGATACGATCTTTAGGCTGACTAGGAATCCTTTGTAAAGCCCTTCTCTCTCTGTTTTCAGCCTACTTTCGTTTTTTTTTTTCAAATAGTAATGTTATTTTTAATATGAATAATAATAATCATCTGTATCCTTAAGAATACCTTACAACATCTCTACATCTTACCTGTCACACAGGATTTTGACATGATTCTTCAGGCTATGAAGAACATACTCGCTGAGGACTCCAATGCAGCTTTTGTATTCAACTGTCATGGGGGAAAAGGGAGGACGACGACTGCAATGGTCATTGCATTACTCACACTCTGGCACTTCAATGTAAATATCTAATCATTATTGTAAAGCAAAGAATTGTAGTTTTTGTTTTTGTTTTTTTTAAATATGATTAACCTTTTTTGTTACGGTTAAAGAGGCACTGTCATTGTTAAAAACTTTTTATATATTGCAGGACTCATTATAATGACATTTCACAATATGCATCTGTTAAAAATTTTTTTTAATTTTCACCTGAAATTCAAGCTCAAAATAACCACCACTAGGGGTCGCCTATCTTTTAGCCAGACAGACTATTCTAGATTTTACAACATACTGGATACCGGCCGTAAAGCATACCGGTATCCAGTATAGGAGATTTCTATTGTGTATGCAAGACTACAGATAAAGGATGTGTGGACATGCTGGGAGCGGTAGTTTTAAAACAGCTGAAGGCAACACTGCTCTAACACAGTTATTTACAAACATTGCAGCTTCAGTTGTTACTACTAAACTACAACTCCCAGCATGCTGAAATAGTCAAAGCTTTGTCGGACTCCTGAATGACAAAGAAGTTGATCAGACATTCAGGAGTCTGTGAAAGATGAATGACACACATAGTGACAGCTATGCTGATTAGCATCCTGCTTTACTAGGAGAAGATAAAACAGATAGAACATGTATTCATAAAAATGCTGTACTTTTATCTAAAAAATCCTTGCACTAATTTTATAAAGATCTATTTTTATATTTATACATTTTATCCTGTTATGAATTCACCATAATGTCTTCTGATTACTGCAGGCAAGCTCCAAGTATCTTCCTCTGACATGACACAGCATAAAACCAGAGAGGAAAGGGTTACAGAGTAGAGAGTACTGATTGGCTGACTGTACAGGCTTGCTCCTGTGAGGGAGACAGACTGACACGCCCCCTCCAGCCTGCACAATGAAAAAGTAACTCACCAGCAGATAAATGCTTATATCTCTGGATATATAGGTCCGAGACACAGAAAAATTATATGCACATGATCAGGATTGGGTCCTGAGTAACATATCACTTTTTTCTTTTTTTTGCACTAGGACAGGTACGCTTTAAATATGACAATAAATGAAGCAGCAGTGCAATTTGAGTTGAGACTTGTGCCTGTTCTTAAAGGGGTCCTCCGCTGCTCAGCGTTTGGAACAAACATCTGAA
Organism: Hyla sarda; assembly: GCF_029499605.1. Lineage (NCBI taxonomy): Eukaryota > Metazoa > Chordata > Amphibia > Anura > Hylidae > Hyla > Hyla sarda. Next base: position 115,809,386 of record NC_079195.1, read on the forward strand.
AAAAATAGTTTTTTTGCTGGAATACCCCTTTAACCTCTATCCCAATATTTAACCTGTACCCTGGAGGGGGCGGGGGGGGGGGGGTTCAAAGTCTGAGACCCCCCACAATCTTAAAAAGGTACTCCACTGCTCAGCGTTTGGAACAAACTGTTCCGAACACTGAGGCCGGCGCCGGGAGCGCGTGACCTCATAGCCCCTGCCAACTCATGATTTTACGCCCCGGCCCCTCAATGCAAGTCTGTGGGAGGGGGCATGACAGCCATCACGCCCTCTCCCATAGAATTGCATTGAGGGGCAGGCTATGATGTCACAAGCTCCCGACACCGACTCCAGCATTCAGAACAGTTTGTTCCAAATGCTGAGTAGCGGAGTACCCCTTTAAGATTGTGGGGGGTCCCAGACTTTGGACCTCCCCTCCAGGGTACAGGTTAAGTATTAGGATAGAGGTTAAAGAGGTATTCTAGCAAAAAAACTATTTTTTTTTTTTTAGATCAACTGGCTCCAGAAAGTTAAACAGATTTGTAAATGAGTTCTGTTAAAAAATCTTAATTATTCCAATAGTTATCAGCTGCTGAAGTTGAGTTGTTCTTTTCTGTCTGACAACAGTGCTCTCTGCTGACACCTCTGTCTGTCTCAGGAACTGTCCGGAGCATAAGAGGTTTGCAAAGGGGATTCGCTCCTACTCTGGACAGCTGCTGAGACAGGTGTCATAAGAGAGCAGTTAGACAGAGAAGAACAACTCAACTTCAGGAGCTGATAAGTACAGGAAGGATTAAGATTTTTTTTTTTTTTTTTTTTTAATAGAAGTGATTTACAAATCTGTTTAACTTTCTGGAGCCAGTTGAGATGTATAAAAGTTTTTCCCTGGAATACCCCTTTAAGTATTAGTTGAAAATTGGTGCTAGGAGACTGTTATCCAATGTATGTCAACAGGAGAAACTAGAAGTGCTGCTCCCAGCTTTTACAGGCTGAGAGGAAAATTAAATTAAAGGGGGTTGCCTTGTATCTTTATATTTTTATATTTTTGCGCAAACCCCCCCCCCCCCCCCCCCCCCCCAAAGGTTGTGTGTAGTACTGCAGCTCAGGTCCATTCACTTTAATGGAGCAGAGCTGCAATGCCAGACACAGCCTGTGGACAGTAGTGGTGGTGTTTTTTCTGAAAAAAAAGCAACATTTTTCAAATACTAGACAACCCCTTTAACTTACAAAAAAATATTATTGTGCACATTGCTGCACTATAATCCTCTCACTTTACAGGTATGCATACAAAAATGATTTCTCTTACATGCGGTCTACTACTGTATCTGTTCAGCTCTGAAACATGTTTGTTAATCTGGTTGCTAGGAATATACTAGCTGGCAGCCGGTCTTTCAAATGTGGACTTCCCTAGCAAGCAGTCTGTCTTGTTCAAGTCTGCGCAGTATTGTTGCTAAAGGCAAAAATGCAGTCAGTTGGAGAACCTCTTTAAAGTTTATTATCTATAATAATTCTGCTATGTTCACCAAGTCATTATATACATTGTATTTCATAGAGAGAACGGACTTGTGTTAATATTGTGTTATAGACAAGAATGTGTGCTCCCTCCTACATCCGTCTATCTATCTTTATTGCAGAGCATTCCTGAAATTAGTGAGGATGAAATAGTAAGTGTTCCAGATGCCAAATATACCAAAGGAGAATTTGAGGTAAGACACATCCCGTATATCACCTCTCTTCAGTCTCTGCTTAGTTATCCACCAAAAGGTGATTTTAGTACGTACCTGGCAGACAGTAATGTAAATGCTTAGGAAGGATCTGCACTTGTCTTGGGGCTAAATGGCTATGTTGTGAGATTACCATAACACTGTGGCTAGCTTTCTGTGAACTGGTATTTCCTGTTTGTTTTCTTCTTTGCCTACAATTCCCATAATTCCATTTTCCTCCCTCCCACACATCAGCCACCCCACCCATTGAAACATAAAGGAGTTGCATCCATTCAAAAGACCTGTGGTTTTCAATCAGGGTGCCTACAGCTGTTGCATTAGTTGCAGATTGATCTCTCTCCCACCAAGCGATTTGCTCCCCCCCATTGAAGCAGCGAGGCTCCCTGTCATCAGCTGACTAGTGAGTCAGGTCTCTGCTGTATAGCAACCTGGGAAAACTAGGAGACAACAGTCATTTTGTATGCTGTTAAAAATAAATATTGGAGGGAAAATCACATAAGAATTGTGAGAAAACCATCACACAGGGTTTTTCGTTCTTTCATTTTGACGAATCAGTTGTCCTGGTCCCTTTGCTGAAAAACAGCCCCAAAGTATGATGTTTCCTTCCCCATGCTTCACAGTAGGTATGGTGTTCTTTGGATGCAACTCAGCCTGGTGCAGGCCTACAATTTTGTTTCTGGTGTCCTTCGACAGCTCTTTGGTCTTGGCCATAGAGGAGTTTGGAGTGGGACTGTTTGAGGTTGTGGACAGGTGTCTTTTATACTGATAGCAAGTTCAAACAGGTGCCATTAATACAGGTAACGAGTGGAGAACAGAGGAGACTCTTAAATAAGTAGTTACAGGTCTGTGAGAGCCAGAAATCTTGCTTGTTTGTTGGTGACTAAATGCTTATTTTACCAAGGAATTAACCAATGAATTCATTAGAATTGTGTATAATGTGATTTCTTGTATTCTTTCCCCCCATTCTGTCTCTCATAGTTGAGGTATACCTATGATGAAAATGACAGGACTCTCATCTTTTACAGGCCTCTCATCTTTTAGTCGGTGGCTGACTAAATACTTTTTTGCCCCACTGTAACTCCCATATGAAAAGAACCTAAATGTTGTCTGACAGCTATTCCTCCAGATTGCCTTATACACAAGCATGCTTGGTTTGGTTGGTTGGAAGGATCCTATTAGAGCTTGGTCAGTGCTGTGCCCGCTTTAATCTTAGGCTATGTGTGGGTTCCAAAGATCAGAACTAGAGATGAGCGAAATTACAGTGATTCAATTCGTCACAAACTTCTCGGCTCGGCATTTGCTGACTTTAGCCTGCATAAATTAGTTCAGCTTTCAGGTGCTCCGGAGGGCTGGAAAAAAGGATGCAGTCCTAGGATACTCTCTCCTAGGACTGTATCCACCTTTTCCAGCCAAACTGGAGCACCTGAAAGCTGAACTAATTTATGGCGGCTAAAGTCAGCAACTGCCGAGTCGAGACATTCGAGACAAATCGAATCACTGTAACTTCACTCATCTGGAATCAGAACCATGATGATCATAAAGTAACAGCATATCACACTGATATTTCATCACTATTCTAGAAATTAGTGAAGTTCCCTGGTTATCGTTTTAAATGTGTGTCTGATTTACTGTTCTCCTTTAACTCCTTTTTGCAAAATCATGTACATGATTATTTTGGTTGAGGGAATATGCAGCCGGCCCAGGAGTTGAGCCTATTCCATATGCAGTGGGTGCCCCTGGTTCTATATTACAGAGAGATTCACCAGCAATTGCCAGAATTGGACTTCAGTCCCAGCAGTTTAACCCTCTAGATACCACAATCAAGACTGTTATCTGACAGGTGCTGCGCCTGTCAGAGCTTCAACGAGAACCCCTACACCATTGGGGAGAGGGGGTACCGATCAGTTGCCATGGCAAGTAAAGGCCTTCTGAAGCCCTCTGTGCCTGACATGACAGACCTTACAATACAGCCTGCCTCAGGCAGGCTATACTAGTAGATAACAGATTTACCAGATCAATGTAATACAATGGCCTGCCAGAATTCCTGATTTTTAGTCACATCAGCTCCAATAAAAAATGGGATCAAAAGCAATTAAAGTACGTATAATGGTGCAATACATTTGACTTCACAGATCAGTTGACAAAAAAAATGAAAAAGTTAATGTCAAAATATGGCAATTTAAAGCATTTTTTTTTTAAGTTTAAGAAAAAGGTGTAAAATTTAAGAGGTATATACACTAATATTTTTTTTGTTTTATGTGTACTGATCTGAGGAATACAGATGACATGTCAGTTTTACCATAAAGTGTGAGGCGTGAAAATGAGAAGCACCCCTCTTCGGAAAATTATAAAAAAACAAACAAAAAAAACCTAAATTGTTTCTGTTGTGCTTTTTGAAAGATGTCTTGGTCATTCAGCGATTAAGCACAGTCACAATGCTGAATACAATACAAGCAGACTTAATAAAAAGCATTAGATTACTTGAGTGACAAATGGCGGTCATGAACCCTTTTGTAATTGTCAAACAAGGCGTTACCATTTTTATTTTTTGTTTACTATTCCTGCCAAAGGTTTTCATGCCACCCACTAGGTGGAGAATGTGTGGTTGAGGCTTCTATGTTGGTTTGTAGCAGGGTCTAAACCACAGCTTACAATCTCATGTTATTTAGCTTGATCCTCTGCCAGGTACTATTTGTTGCTGTAGAATACTCCCACGTGGAGATGTGTGGCATGCCGCAGTGGGACCTCCCACAGACTCATTACAGGAAGTAGCAGTTTAACACACAAGATGTCCTTGACTTTTCTAGCTTATGTAAGGGAAATGGTGTCCACCAACATCCTCTGGTCTTCTCCCAATGTTTTCATTGCATGTCTGAAGTAGCTGTTACCAGCCTTCTGACCGCTTGCTTTTATGTCATGTATGTGCCCTTACATAAATATTTTAAGAACATTTAGTTAAATTGAACACACCCTTGTTTTACATTTTTTCCATTTTGGCTTAAAGCTGGAGATTAATGAAATAGAACACAAAAAGTTAAGCCTCTAATATATATTATTATTCTTTTATGCTGAACCATCTTTACATTTACTTTTATTTTCTCAAATGGAAGTAACTTTTTTGCTTGTTGACCATATACCTGCTACAAGTTCATAAAAACTTTGATAATGTTTCCAATGTGTCATACATTTTCAGGAAGATGGACCAAATGTGTATTCCATCTATTAACTATATTGTTGTCTCTTTATCAGCTATTCTATCCTTGTTGCCTTGAACCCATATTTCTGTGAACCTACAGAAGGATAGGAACAATTTTTTTAATGTTTTTTTATTCAGTAGGTTACATTTACTGTTAGAGAAAACCCTGGCCTGAAATGATTGTAAGATCTCATATGAATTCAATATCATACCCTATACCTCAAGATTATCCTATTAAAGGAGATATCCAGTGGTGAAAAACGTATCCCCTATCCTAAGGAAAGGGGATACGTTTCAGATCGCTGGGGGTCTGACCGTTGGGGCCCCCTGTGATCTCCTGTACGGGGGCCCAACAGCCCACGGGAAGGGGGCATGTTGACCACTGCACGAAGCGGCGGCTGACACGCCCCTTCAATACCACTCTATGGCAGAGCCGGTAGAAGAGTGTACATGGGTGACGGGGGCGTAGGGGGTGAAAAACGGGTTGACAGGAGTGACAAGGTGGTAACAAAGGGATGGACAGGGGTGACAAAGGGACAGAGGGGGAATAGTGGGGTTTGGACATTGGTGATGGGGGGGGGGTAGACTGGGGGGTGGTCAGAGGGATGGTGAACATGGGTGACTGGGGCAGACAAGGTGGACATGGATGACTGAAAAGTGGACAAGGGTGAAAGTGGGTAACAGAGGGGAGACAGAGGGGAGAGGGTGCAGTACCTTAATTAAGCTGAGCTGTTTTTCAGCATCCTTCTGCTGGGGGCTGGGAAGAATCCGGGGGCCGGGCAGAATCTTGCACACCATCCCCATTGCATTTATCCCCATCCTGGCCTGCTTGCCTGTGACTCACTCATGGTGCTGTGGTGGGTGAGTGACGCTGTGTGTGCAGTGCGCACATGGGCCAGTGAGGGAGATTTTAAAAAATAAAAAGATTGCCTGTTGGAAACCGTGGAACCCAGTGGCAGTGCTCGGCGGAACCCCGGTTGGGAATCATTGGGATAGGGGATGATAACCTTATTGGTGGAGGTCCAACTGCTGGGATCCCCATCAAACCCAAGAACGCAGACTAAATTGTCCTCGGAATGAAAGCTGTGCACCTAGCTCTCCATTTGTTCTCTATGGGGCTTTATATGGGGCACTGGCTGCACACTATTCATTCCAGGGACACTTTTGTCCCCATTCACAAGCAGGGGTGGATCCAGAGTCTAGTCTCAGGAGGGGCACTATCAGAGTATCGTGCAGTGGTCGACATGCCCCCTTAGACTTGCATTGGGGGGGTGGCTGTGACGTAACAACCCCCGCAGCTCACACCCAAATGTTCCAAACGCTGGAGCAGTGGAGTACCCCTTTAAGTACGCAGCATAGTTGCCCAACACTAGGTAGGCAGCATAGTTGCCCAACACTAGGTAGGCAGCATAGTTCCCCCCCCACACTAGGTAGGTAGCATAGTTCCCACCCCCCACACTAGGTAGGTAGCATAGTTCCCACCCCCCACACTAGGTAGGCAGCGTAGTCCCCCCCCCTACACTAGGTAGACAGCATAGTTCCCCACACTAGGTAGGCAGCATAGTTCCCCCCCCCCCCCACACTAGGTAGGCAGCATAGTTCTCCCCCCCCCCCACACTAGGTAGGCAGCATAGTTCCCCCCCATACTAGGTAGGCAGCATAGTTCCCCCCCCACACTAGGTAGGCGGCATAGTTCCCCCCCACACTAGGTTGGCGGCATGGTTCCCCCCCACACTAGGTTGGCGGCATGGTTCCCCCCACATTAGGTTGGCGGCATGGTTCCCCCCACATTAGGTTGGCGGCATGGTTCCCCCCACATTAGGTTGGCGGCATGGTTCCCCCCACATTAGGTTGGCGGCATGGTTCCCCCCACATTAGGTTGGCGGCATAGTTCCCCCCCCACATTAGGTTGGCAGCATAGTTCCCCCCCCCTCCACATTAGGTTGGCAGCATAGTTCCCCCATATTAGGTTGGCAGCATAGTCCCCCCCCCCCCACATTTGGCTGGCAGGATAGTCCCCCCTCCCACATTTGGCTTGCAGAATAGTTCCCCCCACATTAGGTATAGTTCCCCCCCCCACATTTGGTAGGCATTTGGCCCCCACAGACATACAGCCTTCAGCCATATACAGTGTATGGCTGGAGGCTGTATGTTTGTGTACTGCCCCACTTCAGTGCTCCGACCACCGCTCCTCCAGTCAGGGGTCATGATCTACTGCTATGGCCTATAAGAGGAGTGGTGGTCTGAGACCGAAGATGACGTGCCGCTGGTAACATACCATGCGCGTGTTCTCCTCCTAGCTGCTCTACTCTGTTTCTATAGGCGCACACATGGGACATCAGTGCCCTGCATGCGCACCTCCCAGCGGCACCTGCGTTTTTAAAGTTAACGCAGAGCCGCAGAAAGATAACCAGGACATCCTTGTGTCCCGAAAAGATCTATGGGACACAGGGATGTCCCAAATGCGACAGGGGAAATTAATCTTGCAAGTGGGATCTGCCACTGTTCACAAGATCAGTGGGTGTCCCAGGAATTGACCACCCCCCCCCCCCCCCCATCAGTCAACTTATTATCTCCTATCCTGTGTGTGGACAGAAGATTTAGCATAATCAGGTTACCCCCTTAAGGGTGCCTTGTTCTGATTTTACTTGATTGACAAATTGTTTGTCATGGCATCCTGCAGAATGTTTCTGTTTATGTAAACATTACACTTAGACTGCCACTAGAGGGCATCAATGTGCATTTTTTACAGGCAATGTTTTCCTTTTTTTTTTTTTTTTTTTACATTTGACCTTAGATTTTGAGCAAAAGATATTGATGTAAATTATGAAAAGTTATATAAACTGTTATATAAGTACATTTTACAATAAGCTAATAGATCCTTAAAGAGATCCTGCTTACAAAAGGAGTGAAAATAAAGGAAACATAAATGTGGGCTCCAAAGAGATCAAGAATAGCAATTAATCTATTGGGATATTAAGGCCTTGGAGGAACTGCATCTGCTAGAACTAGACTGAAATAACATCAAATAAAGGAAGATTGCTGATCTGATTTAGTGTATTAAGAGACTACCCTGCAGGAGATATTCATTGATACTTGTATCTTATGTTCCAGGTAGTAATGAGAATCGTTCAGCTTCTGCCAGATGGACACAAAATAAAGAAAGAAGTTGATATGGCACTTGACACTGTTAGTGAAACCATGACTCCTATGCATTATCACTTGCGAGAGATCATCATTTGCACTTACCGACAGGTGAGTGATCATGTTTGCTTCTTCTTACTTATATATTTGCAGTATACATACAGATGGGTCTCTGGGTCTGGTAACTATCCTTTTTATTTTAGGAATTGTTCTTAGCTGCACATTCATACAGACATTCTGCCAGGATTCAGGGAAAATATCTGGTTCACTTTTTAACAAATTTATGATACTCCAGACTTATAATTTTCCAAATATATAGTGAGCAGCCTGTTGAGTTGACCAATCTCAACTGCGGAGAATTTCAGCTCCCCCTCAGTTTCTGTCAAGTCAGTTCTGATCACTCCAGTGATTAACTGAAGTGGTTCTAAAGTAATCCGCTTCTTAATGTTGTTGTTGTATCTTTTTTGTAGCTTAAGGGAGAACTCTAGCCAAATAAAATGACCTATATATAAAAATATATAGCTGCACATGTTATATAACTTTGCAATGTACAAGAATAATCTTTGCTGAACATGTAACCTGTTTCAGCTTTTCCTCAGGGCAGGAAGTCCAGTAGTTCTTAGCTCACATGATGTTGTCTCTACTCTGCTGGGTGTAGATGACATGTTTCTTTGCAATTCCCTTCTCCTTAGCCGAGAGCCACTTCAGTGTGGTTGTCTCTGATTGGCTGCGGCATATGCACCTCCCTCATCTATATTCACTGCTTATCTAACGGGACCTGCTCATCTCTCTCAAGGCTGCTCACACAGGAAACAAGTGCACGGGATGGTTATGTATCAGTGTAGTTTTCTGCAGCTCTCAGCTCCCTGCACAAACCAGAAAGTACCTGGATTTTCAAAGGTTATTTATTGGGGTCCAATTTCTAAACAAATCAGCCAAGATGCCTTGAGTCACAGTGTGCACATTTGACATCTTTGTATACCGTAAGTGTGCATATAGAGAAATCTGTAAATCACTGGCTAGGACTGCCCCATTGTCTACGTAGCCCAAAATAATTAGGGATTTGCATGAAAAAATGACAAGTTATCCTGGAACTTTCCCACAAACCCCTGCTCTATAACATGATGCTTAAATCAGTGTTTCCCAACCAGGATATCGCCAGCTGTTGCAGAAGTACATCTTCCAGCATGCGTGGACAGAGTTTTTCGACAGGTGGAGAAGTTCCCTTTAATATTTCTGCATTTACATTGCTTACTAAATTAATTTGTATATAGTTATTAAAGAGAGGCTCTTTCTTGATCCCATATTAAACTATGATATGTATTAGCATCTTCATTTACTCTTACTATAGAGCTAAAACCTCAATAGTATGAAAAGAGATTTTCATTATAAGTGGGATAGACTTATGAAGGAGCACTTGGCAGCTGTCCTCTCCACTCCATCAGCAGGATACCTTATACTGTACATGGAGAGCAGGGGGACAACCGTAATGCGTTGTTTTCCATTCCTGGAATATAGGTGATGTAAATGATGTATGAATTACCTGTTACTTCATTTATCTTTCTTTGAACTGCTGTAAGATTTTCCTGTATTACATGGACATAATGGGGGAGATTTATTAAAGGATTTTGACTGGTTTTTCCTGTCTAAATTTGTCGCACAAAGTCGCAGTCTAAATATGTGCGACTTTTCTGCGACTTTTGCTGTAGAGGATTTTTAGAACATGATGCATGCAAGTCTATTTTAGACGGAAATGCATTGGTGCTGAATTTATCAAGTGCAACTTTTGTGCGACAAGTCGCATCTGCCCAAAATACGCTGAAATGTCAGACCATGTTGGAGCAGGTCTAAATGCAGTTTAAGCTGTAGACCCTGAAGTCTGAGCACAGAATTTATGAAGGGCTGTGAGACCTTTGATAAATTAGGAGCACAATAGACAGGAGACTACCACATACGCTGGTCTATAAGCATAACCAGAATAGACTAGATTAGTAAATGTCCCCCAATGAGTTAAATAGTACCTGTCCTATCCCACAAAAAAATGGTTGTTACTCACTACCTATATAACCTGTATATCATTTGTGTCCAGCACCTATATTTCTCTCACAAATACCTTATATCTGTTGCTTACTTGCTTTGTCATTCCGTGCTTCGGAGGGGGACGTGTCCTCACTCTGCATGACTCCTCTTTCTCCCTGAGTGCTGGGTCTTTTCATTCAATCACTGCAGGCTACTTTGCAACCCTCTACCCTCCACCTTTTCATGCTGCAGTCTGATATGACAGGAGTGAGCACAAAGGAGTGCTAGTCTCCTCCCTTACTTACTGAATATTGTCCATGCCTGTGCTTCAGCTTTGACAGAGATAAAGCTGCAGCCAGACAGAATGTTCTGGAAGGTATGGGAACCCCTAGTGGCGTTTTTTATAAGCCTTTTTTTTCTGTAAAAAGTAAAATGTTCTTATGAAGTATATTAGTTATGGAAAGAAAACACAGACAGTAGTGGCGCTATCCTTGTGCTGTTGCCAAGGGCAGCACAAAAACAGTTTCCACTTTGTAAAATGCCCACGTACCTGGACGTGTTGGGCTCACAGCTCAACACCATTTTGCGCATAAAGAGTAGTAGTTGCGTGGCAGCCAGGTCCCGGTTCCATAGATGCACAGAGTTTGCAGATAAGACTTGGTTCCATTGGAAGGCTCGAACGGAGAGGTAAAAACTGGTTTTCCTAAGGGCGCACACCGCTACAGAAGGTTAAAACCGTGGACATCAATAGTAAAATCATAAAACCGCTTTAATGACATATAGATGACGTGTTTCGAGAGCACAGCTCTCTTTATCAAATCATGACTTTATAAAGAGAGCTGCGCTCTCGAAACACGTCATCTATAGGTCATTAAAGCTAAACCCGTTTTTACCTCTCCTTTCGAGCCTTCCAATGGAACCAAGTCTTATCCATGTGGAAAAGTCATAGATAAAGCTCATGCAGAAGATAAACTGCATATTGGCAGCCAGTTGACAAATTTATTTTCATAAAGACAAACACATGACCGTATGCTCATATGCCACCGTCTTCCTCATTGGCACGTGGCAAATATTAAGAGAACTCAGGCTAGAAGATACAATGGTAATGTCATAGCGGAAGGACAGATAGGGGTGGGAAAGGCACATAAAGGATTATCAGAGTCTGCCAACACCCTTCTTCATACGATTTTCTCCATACTTTGCTTGGATTCTTGGAGTATATTTGTTAAGAACAACGACACATCTCTATCATCCTGTATAATCTGCATTGTCTCTGGAAGGTCTTCTGGGGCCCTACCGCCTTAAAGGGGTATTCCAGGCAAAAACATTTTTTTATATATCAACTGGCTCCGGAAAGTTAAACAGATTTGTAAATTACTTCTATTAAAAAATCTCAATCCTTCAAATAGACAGAAAACAGCAACTCAACTTCAGAAGCAATTACTATTTGAAGGATTAAGATTTTTCAATAGAAGTAATTTACAAATCTGTTTAACTTTCCGGAGCCAGTTGATATATAAAAAAAAGTTTTTGCCTGGAATACCCCTTTAATAGCTACTACTGCCATACAGTCATCTCTTTCACAGCAGATGATATCTGGGCTGCCTGTAGCTATTGCTCCACAGCTTTCTACCATGGGTAATTTCTGCAGAAATATGGCAGCTAGAAGCGGGGTTAGAAATTGGTATTGAAAAAAGAATTTGAATGATATGCCTGTGTCATAGAAAGTGAGAGTGAGATGGAAGGCAGCAATGCTATGCTCTCCAGTAACACGATCCTGTTCTCATTAGCTGCTGCTTGTTGGCACCACTGTAATCCGGGCAAATGCATACAATACGGAGACACCTGTTGAAAATATTTGGTATGAGTCATGTCTCCTAACTGGCCCTAAAAACTGTCCAATATCGTGCCTGAGCTGTGCCATATGAAAAATGAGCAGGTGGTCTGCAATGATTCAGTGGAAAGATATCCAGTATAAGCTGCCAGCATAGGATTCATGAATGGCTGTCTCTGGGTTATTGACAGCTGTTTCATGCAAATGAGAGGATGTCTGGTATGGTATTGGGTTTGGTCTCACATTTATCGTTTACACTTTCTGAGCCAGTATGGTCTGCAAGTAGTTAATATGTGCTGAAAGCATTTTAGAAGCCTAAATCACTTTAAGGAAAAGCTAAACAAGAATAAATTACCTTTTATGGAGGGCATACAAAATACCAATATGTAACACATTAATGGGCAAATAGCAGCCTGGATTTTGATCCTTAGTCCTTAAAGGGGTATTTCAGGCAAAAACTTTTTTTTATATATATCAACTGGCTCCGTAAAGTTAAACAGATTTGTAAATTACTTTTATTAAAAAATCTTAATCCTTCCAATAGTTATTAGCTTCTGAAGTTTTCTGTCTAACTGCTCAATGATGATGTCACGTCCCGGGAGCTGTGCATGATGGGAGAATATCCCCGTAGGAACTTCACAGCTCCAGGGACGTGAGTCATCAGAGAGCAGTTAGACAGAAAACAACAACTCAACTTCAGAAGCTAATAATTATTGGAAGGATTAAGATTTTTTAATAGAAGTAATATACAAATCTGTTTAACTTTCCGGAGCCAGTTGATATATAAAAAAAAAAGGTTTGGCCTGGAATACCCCTTTAATAGAATTCCTAATGGTCTCTAAACTGGCCTGGCTTCAGGGCTCCAGTGTTTTGTGGGGCCCCCATTGAAAGAACTCCCTGGAAACAACATGAGAGTGGACCAGAAAAATTTTGGGCAGAATACTCATAGGGGGAGATTTATCAAAACCTGTGTAGTGAAAGAGCGGACAACTGCACTACTCATTCTCTGTTTTGGGTTGGATAAATCTCTCACTTTTAGTTATTGTGCTTGGGAATTGAGAGATCGGAACCACCCCAGTGCTCCCCACCACAAGTGCTGTGATCACATCAACTAGATTGCTCGTGTCATTTGATGCTGCTGCCAATCACTGACCTCTGTAATATGTGCCATACATTCCGGAAGACACCGATGAGACCAGTGACTGACTGCAAAGTCACATGAACAATGGGACACTGGTGCAGTGGCCAGTTTTAGTAAGTAAAGCTCCAGCTTGTTTATGTGGGCTGTGTTGTGTAATATTTTATTGGCAATGTGACAGGGTCAATTTTTTTAAATTATTTCATTAAAGGATTATCCAGGAATTGAAAAACAGACCTAATTTCTTTCAAAAACTACTCCCTGTCTGTCTCCACTTTGGGTGTGGTATGACAACTTGGCTCAATTTACTTCAATGGAACTGAGCTGCAGAACCATACCCAACCTGGAGACAGACAGGGAGCGGTCTTTGAAAGAAATTCTGGTTTTTTTTTTACTCCTGGATAACCCCTTTAAACAAGTCCTGACTCAAGACACAAAACAACTAAAATAAGAATACAACAAAACAAACACCCCAAACCAGCTTTTCTGTCTCTCAAGAGTTTAAATCATATTGGGAGATTTATTAAACTGTCTAAAATAAATACCTCAATGGCAAACCACTAAGCCTGTATTCTTCTCCCCATTTATACTCTTTGGTTGCCCCCATTTAAAATATGAAGGCAATTCTTCACACTTGCATACAGCTGTGACCTCCACTGACATCCAAGGAAAAAAATATGATTGTCCATAAATGAAGAATATGATAATATATTTACATGTTAACGTTCTAAACCTTTAGTTAGACTTGAATTGTTGCAGTCCACTTTCTAGGAAAAAAGACAGACTGACCACTTTTTTATTGCAGTTTGGGAGCTATTTGAAGCAACTTGCTTACCAGGATCTTTATCCACGTTGGTGTCCTATTTAACTGTATGAGAGGCTGAGTTTTCTGAAAATATCTTAAGTTGGTCATATCTATGTAGGGCTCAGCTTTACTTAGTAAAAGTGTATTTTTGGACTTTGGTATTTACAGGCTTGGTTCACTGTCTCAATACTGGTGTGTAGTTTCTAGGAACAGACATTCAGGACTATGTTGTATCTTTTATTTTTAGAATGTAGTAGAAGAATTGAGAGACAAGGTTACTAGTATGATTTTGGCAGGCATTACATTCAGTTTATATAATATAAGCTTACATGGATTTGAAAGTAAAACATATATACTGACTTATTACAGATATGTAAATGTACACTATCCACAGCCCTGACACACATTTTTCTACCTGGGTTTCCCCAATGACCAATCATTTTTGGCATGGTAAAACTAAACTTGGGGCTTTTGAACATCTGTGTATGATGTTAAAATGTATATTAAAGAAACGTACTATTGTTATTAGCCATAGGGTACATATGTCTCCAGATCTGCTTTGCTAGCTTCCTTATAATTGGAACATCATTTCATATTCAGAGCTCCTATCTGCTCAGAGAGAGACCAGTAATATGAAGGAGGGAGCTCATATTACTGTTTGTTAGATTTTAAGGCAGAAGGAAGCCTTTTCCAGTCACCATAGTTTGTCAGAACAAGTTTACAACTGTCTAATCTGAGAAACACATCTTGCTGCCTCAAAATCTAATGAGCAGTAATGTGAGTTGCCCTCTTCACATCATTGGTCTCACCATGAGCAAAATGGGCAGTGGGGGCTGTGCTTTCAGAGTGTGTGACAGGATGTCACAGCTACAAGCCATACAGCTTAGCTGATAATGGAAGATCTGTGCAATATGCCTGATAACAATATATTAATAAGCAGAGATGTCGCGAATTGTTCGCTGGTGAACAGTTCCCGGCGAACTTAGCATGTTCGCGTTTGCATCGCCGGGCGAACATATGTGAAGTTCGATTCGCCACCTATACTTTAACATTGCGGTAAACTTTGACCCTGTGAGTCAGAGTCAGCAGACACATTGCAGCCAATCAGCAGCAGTCCCTCCCTTCCAGACCCTCCTACCTCCTGCACGGACACCATTTTACCTTCATTCGGCATGCTGCAGGCTTAGAAAGTGGAGGGACAGAGAAGCTGCGCCTGCTGTAATAGGGAAAGCGATAGCTAGGTTGCTGCTAGGTGGTGTATTCAGGGTCCACTTTACTCCTAAAGCACTAGTCTAACATCTGCTTTAAAGACAGCACCCAAAAAAGCCCTTTTTAGGGCTCAAATATCAGTCCGTGTGTCTTGCAACAGCTGGAGGCACCCTGGTTGGGAGGGAACCGCTGGTTAAAAGGGGTACTCCAGTGTAAAACTTAAGTTCCTTCAAGCAACTAACTACAGTATTAAAAGCGCTATAAGTTCAGTCCGTGTGTCTTGCAACTGCTGGAGGCACCCTGGTTGGGGACCTCTGCTTAAAAGGGGAACTCCGCTGGCAACCTTTTTTGCTCATTGTCACACTAGTGCAAATCACATTTGGTGTGACAGTTGTTCAAATAAAAATACCTTTTTTTTTTGCTGTGAAATAAAACCAGTGCTGCCTAAAGGGGGGCTCTTACTATGTGCTGCTTAACATGGGGGAATCTATGTGCTGCCTAAAGGGGATCTAACCATGTGCTGCCTAAAGGGGGCTCTATGTGCTGCCTAATATGTGGGAATCTATGTGCTGTCTAAAGGGGGATCTAACTATGTGATGCCTGAAGGGGGGCTCTATGTGCTGCATAAAAGGGGCTAAAGCATGTTGTTCCAAAGAATTTAGGAATAATAGGTGATTTATGCCCTTTATGGATTAAAACCAGACTCTGCATCAACTATGTAATTTTCCATGGGAGTTTTGCCATGGATCCCCCTCCAGCATGCCACAGTCCAGGTGTTAGTCCCCTTGAAACAACTTTTAAATCCCTATTGTGGCCAGAAAGAGTCCCTGTGGGTTTTAAAATTCGCCTGCCCATTGAAGTCAATGGCGGTACGCCAGGTTCGCGAACATTTGGGGAAGTTCGTGTTCGCCGTTCGCGAACCGAAAATGTTATGTTCGCGACATCACTATTGATAAGTTGCTTTATTATACTTTTTGACAACATACACAGGTAAACTGTAAGCTTTTTAGGTGCCAGTTGATATTAACAGAAATTCTTTAATTTGAAACACTTAGAAAAACTTTCCATAGTGAGCATGCTCAAAGAAGGCCATAGCCTAGAACTAGTCAATGTTCAATTCCATTTGTTCACAATATTTTGCACATGGTGTGGATTTGGTTGGGGCAATGGCGCCCCCTAATTTGTTTTGATTGGACATAAACAGTTATTTTCTGCATTGACAAGACCTTCACAATGTATTTAATTCTAATAATAGATTCATGCCTGACTGATCATGTGTCATCATTCTGTACACGTGGTATATATTTATGTTGCTATCCATTAGCATTTTTTGATCTGGTAAATTTTCTAAGCTTCTGACTTGGTATATAAACTTGCTCAAGTTAGTTATTGCTTTTTATTTGAGCCCACATTCCAGAGCAGTAAGCTTATGAAACTCCGGCAGCTGTTAACTGGCCGATGGATTCTCACGGGATAGTAATCGTAAACAGAGCCTGATAACAGTAGTGGATCATATAAGACTTTATAACATCTGGATTTCTTGTACATTTAATACTAATGTCATTTATATGTAGAATTGTCAAACCGTATAAGAAGTGAATTGTCAGCTGCTTGGTAAACGGGGGGGGGGGGGGGGGGGGTGGCAGCGCACAACGTTGTGTCTTGGCACCTGCTGCCGATCAACTGCTAAAAGGAGTTCCAGTGCTTTGGTGAGCATTGTTTACGTCAGGCCTTTACAGTATACAACCAGGAGCAGGGGCCACAGCTGTAATACATTGCTCAGACACAGCAAAAATTGTAGTGTTTGCTATGACAAATTCCATGAAACCTGTTGTAAACAATGAAGAGACACTTGTCAGAGAGCTTTAGCTTCTTTAAAGAGCAGAATGGTGAGGGTCTGACTCTCTGCACTTCTGTCAGTCAAATATTTATGACCTGTTTTGAGGCTAACAGCATGGATATTCCCTCATAGTCAGCAAATGTGCTATCTCCAAGCTCCAGGAACTAGAAATTATAAACATTCCTTTCATTCTAGTATAAACCAACTGTATTAATGCAAATCAGACAGAATAGCTTAAGAAATCCTCCCATAAACAGCATATTTTATTCCTCTTAGGCGAAAAGGGGTACTCCACCCCTAGACATCTTATGCCCTATCCCTGCTGCACCCGGTGTTCGTTTAGAGTGTCAGATGCAGCGCTAGAGGCTAGTGAGGTCACGGTCACGCCCCGCTCATGACGTCACGGCCAGCCCCTTTAATATAAGTCTATATAAGTCTATACATTTGCATTGAGGGGGCGTGGTAGTGACGTCACAGGCGGGGCATGACCGTGACATCACGAGCATCCGCCCGCATCTCCAGTCATCCGGCAAGGATATCTTTTGGATAGGGAATAAAATGTTTAGTTGTGGAGTACCCGTTTAAGTTCACACTTGGGAAGCTCTGGAAAAACTCATTCCGGAACTTCCATGTGCGGCCAGCGCCGACTGATTGAGTATGCGGTAGGACCGCGCAGATGTTGCCGTCCACATAGACTGGAGTGTCTGTGGATTGAATTCCGCCCAAAGAATTTCACGGTATTTCAGAGACAGGGTATCCACTGCTCAAATTCCGTAGTGTGCACTGTGCACAGCAATGGGATACTGCTGCATCGGAATTTCCAACCAAAATTCCTGGCTGGAATTCCAGTTCAAAATTCCATGGTGTGAACCTAGCTTTTTATTTTTATTCTCGTAAAAAGTTAATTGTATGACTTCAAGTTTTAATGGGCAATCCTAACATTAGGAATAAGGGTGAAAAATGTATCTAAATTTCCTAAGATTCATGGCCATCTCCTGTCTCATCTAGATGATGTACAAAATTACGTACATGTATGCTGTTAAGCCATTTACACCTACCGTATTATACTATAAATGTGGAAAAAAGTAGACTTTTTAATTCCTTGTTACTTCCATGTGTACTTTGTGTGGAAAAATAAGCTTATCATTGCTGGCTTTCAAATGTCTTGTCCAAGCAGTTCTAAAGATGGGGTTGCTAATGGGTGGAATATATCCATAGAGAGTTGTTGGTATATCCTATCTATCACCTATCATGAATGGATGACCTGGTGTAAGCAAACAATGGCCAAACAATGTTCACAATGTTGTCTGCTTCGCATTGTTTGACCTGCTACATCGCGCAGTCTAGAGACCATTTCTAAAACCCCTGTTGGTTCAATGGACATAGTAGAGGGGACCCATGCGCACACTTTGGTAGACTTGAGATGTCCAATGATTGCATCTGATGATCACTGTGTAATACTAAATCTCTGTCCAAGTAAAGTATACTACGGTTTTAGGTCGGGTCACAAAACCAAAAATGGATTTTAGCACTGGTCCAGCTGGGGTACGGGAGCGCACGGTTTTCCCCTCCCACAGTCGGATACGGCAGCCGTAGCCTGAAAACGTGGTGTGCATGCACCCTAAGAAAGATCCTCTAGAAAGATCAGCTGTTTTTTGTAGCGCCGCACCCACAGAGATCAACAGTTTGCCTTCATGGCCGCAGTATAAAAGGGGTAGTCTCTGATGAGTCCTCCTCATTGGGTCAAATGGTAGCTCCTTTGTTACATAGATTTTGAATGTATTTTTTTTACTCTTCACTTAGACAAAATCACTTTAGAGCAGTGGTTTCTAAACTGTGGCCCTCCAGATGTTGCAAAACTACAACTCCCAGCAGGCCTGGACAGCCGACAGCTGTCCGGGCATGCTGGGAGTTGAAGTTTTGCAATATCTGGCGAGCCATAGGTCGGAGACCATTGCTGTAGAGCATCTTATAGAATGCACAGAAGACCATCTTAAAGGGGTAGTCCGGCAAAAACCACAGGATAGGGAATACGTTTCTAATCGCGGGGGATCTGACCACTGGGACCTCCCGAGTTCTCCTGCTCAGTGCCCTGGCTCTCTGAGAGGAGTGCATGCAACAGACAGCATGTGCTCCATTCATTCTCTATGGAAGCGCCAAAGAGACCCAAGTGCTGTACTCAGGCCTCTCCGGTGCACCCATCAAAATTAATAGATTGAGTGCTACTATTAGAAGTCTGGGTGCTGGGCAGGAGTTCCCACGGGGTCCCAGCTGTCGGACTCCCCACGATCAGACACTTATTCTGTGGATAGGGGATAAGTTATTTTCCGCTGGACTACCCCTTTAATGCTTTAGCCTCAACGTATAGTGTCTTATCACTATTGGTGGATATTAGCCATTCTTCACTTCTCCACTGGGTGATACTGCAGCATTTCTATAGTTTAGTGGTATGTTTACTTAGGGAATGTTTACATGTATTAAAAGTTCTTGTCTACCCATAAAATCAAGAAATAAACTGATATACTGCAGGTACTGTACACATGTCAAAATAATATTTGGCATTACAGGTATTTATTACATTTGATGTGGTATATAGTTAAGTGACCAGATATAGTGGGGGAAATAATTTCTTATAGTAATATAAGAAATATAATTGCTTATGGTTAAACAATGGCCCATTTATAATTTGTGAATATAAAAACATGTCTTTGAAGACAATATAACCTTATATACTTTGGTTCCCAATATGTGCAGGAGCTGGGAACATGGGAAGTTTGATGGATATGACCTTTATACTCTTTTGTCTGTTGGTTGGCAGTAATTGACAACATATGGGCGTATTTATGGGCATCCTGTTCTCTTCCTGTGTTAAACCAGCCATGCCTCCAAACAGTATTCTGCAGGAAACAAAGGTGCAACCCTTTCCATTAACAATTTCCTCAGTAGACTGTGGTGTTACATGATCATTTTGACAAATATGTTATTCTGAAATAATGCTAGTATTGTTGTGGTTGAGTTTATTAAGGCGTAATGGAAAACACAATATAACAGGCAATACAATATCATTTTGCAGGTTAAAGCGGCTCTAGGTCACAGCACATAGTCTTGGGTCAGATGGACCAGAAACACTTTGACAGATTTTAGTATTGTGCAGTAAACGGCCAATCCATCTTATAAAGTAAATCTGTCACTACTTTTACGCTGCCCTCTTTTTTTGGGGGTATTAGGGGAATGAATGCCCTGCTGCATCACTTCTTCTGTCCACCAGTGAATGATTGACAGCTGTCTGGCAATACTGTGTTTAGGCAATCAGCAATAAGATTGAGGAGGAAGCAGGTCCTCATTAAAGGGGTGGTCCGGTAAAAAAGAAAAAAAAAAAGTATCCCCTATCCACAGACCGTGGGACCATGCGGCACGCGTTCTTCACTGCACCAGCCCGTGTTTTTCACTGGACCAGCCCTTAAAGGGGTAGTCCGGTGGTGAAAAACTTATCCCCTATCCTAAGGATAGGGGATAAGTTTGATATCGTGGGGGGGGGGGGGGGGGTCCGACCACTGGGGCCCCCGGCTCTCCGGCCAGATAGCGGGTGTCGACCCCCGCACGAAGCGGCGGCCGACACGCCCCCTCAATACATCTCTATTGCAGAGCAGGAGATTGCCGAAGGCAGCGCTTCGGCTCTGCCATAGAGTTGTATTGAGGGGGCGTGTCGGCCGCCGCTTCGTGCGGAGGTTGACACGCCCCCTTCCCGCAGGCTGTCGGGGCTCCGTACAGGAGATCGCAGGGGGCCCCAGCGGTCGGACCCCCCGTGATCTCAAACTTATCCCTATCCTTAGGCTAGGGGATAAGTTGTTCACCACTGGGTCACCACTGGACTACTCCTTTAAATATGAAGAACTATTTGATACACATGCACATAATGGGGATAACTATTAGATACCGCTAGGTATCCTTAATTTTTGGGAAGATATCAGGAGAACGTCTGCACAGAACAAAGTAACGTATGGTTCTGTTCAGTGTCTCTGTCACTAGATTATGCTGCCCTCAGATAGGGCACCTGAAGTCTAGTGACTGAATTTTTAATGTAGTAGGCTTGAGTCCTTAAAGTGGTACTTCAGCGCATAGACATCTTATCCCCTATCCAAAGGATAGGGATAAGATGCCTGATCACGGGGGTCCCAGCGGCGGGAGCCCCACGATCAGGCATCTTATCCCCTATCCTTTGGATAGGGGATAAGATGTCTAAGCGCCGGAGTACCACTTTAAAATGCGATTTCACAAGGTTTGATCTCTTTTGATGATATTTAAAGAAAATTATTGTAAAATTGTCATTAATTTATGAAACCTTAATATTTATAATATATGAGCAGTTCTACATTTTGGATGGAAAGCCTTTTACATGCTTGTGGTTGTTATCTATCTTGGCAACCTAAGATTCCAACTTCTGCTTAAAGGAGTACTCTGGAGGACAAAATGTTTTTAAATCAACTGGTGCCAGAAAGTTTATACAGATTTGTAAATTACTACTTTTTAAAAAATCTTAATCCTTCTAGTACATATCATCTGCTGTATGCTCCAGTGGACGTTGTGTAGTTATTTCATGTCTGACCACATTGCTTTCTGCTGCCACCTCTGTCTGCCTTAGGAACCATCCAGAGCAGGAGCAAATCCCCATAGCAAACCTCTCCTGCTCTTGACAGTTACTGACATGGACAGAGGTGTCAGCAGAGAGCACTGTGGTCAGGCTGGAAAGAACTACACAACTTCCTCTGGAGCATGCAGCAGCTGATAAGTCCTAGAAGGCTTAAGTTTTTTTTTTTTTTTTAGATAGAACTATAAATCTCTCTAACTTTCTGGCACCAGTTGATTTTAATATTTTTTTTCCCTCTGGAGTTCCCCTTTAAAGGGGTACTCCGCCCCTAGACATCTTATCCCCTATCCAAAGGATAGGGGATAAGATGTTAGATTGCCGCGGTCCCGCTGCTGGGGACCCTGGGGATCGCTGCTGCAGCATCCCGCTATCATTACTGCACAGAGTGAGTTCGCTCTGCACATAATGACGGGCAATACAGGGGCCAGAGCATCGTTACATCACGGCTCCGCCCCTCGTGACGTCATGGCCCGCCCCGTCAACACAAGTCTATGGGAGGGGGCGTGGCGGTCGTCACGCCCCCTGCCATAGACTTGCATTAAGGGGACGGGCCGTGATGTCATGAGGGGCGGAGCCGTGATGTAACGATGCTCTGGCCCCTGTATCGCCCGTCATTACGCACAGAGCGAACTCTCTCTGTGCAGTAATGATGCCGGGGTGCCGCAGCGGCGATCCCTGGGGTCCCCAGCAGCGGGACCGCGGCAATCTAACATCTTATCCCCTATCCTTTGGATAGGGGATAAGATGCCAGGGGTGGAGTACCCCTTTAAGCAAGTACTGTACTTACCTTGGTAAACCTTTTACTAAGTTACATCCAGGAGTAATATGTTTACTACTTGGGGCAGACACACTTCTACAGCTTCTTTCCCCAGTTTATAGTTCCACTAGTCTGAGATGGTAGAGAGGATTATGCCTATTCCTATACATGTAACTACCAGGATATCAGGCATAGAAGCTGCCATAATGCCAACCAGCTGTGGAGACCCACATCCTCTAAAAGAGGACTTTTAAAAATAGGGGATATAAAGATTGAATATGCTGGAAAAGGTCTGAAAGCAATGCATAATGAAATGCAGTGTATTGAGAAGCCAAGGAAAGGTACAAAAACCCAAGAGACTGACTGAAGACTATAATACTCATTCATAAGCTTTCCATTTTCAGAACTACTAGTTATTGAAGAGTAAGACCCCATTCCTTTTTCTTTTTATGGGACCTCATATTAACTTGTCCTTGACTATTTCTTTGTATGTATTTTGCTCATGGCAGAGAATTGGCTTTTCCCATGCTTCCTCTCCCTAGTTACATAAATCTCCCCATCTTATAAATAGTCTTTTAGAATTTAGTAGAATACAAAGGTACAACATATTAGGAAATTTATGGTAATTTGTTTTGCACATGGAAAAGTATATTCTGAAAAATTAAAGCTTAGCTGTGTTGAAAACTTGTTCAATTGCTATGGCCCTTATATACAGTATTATTTAATAATAATTGGTTCCAGGAGGACCATTGTACATTGAGATCATAACTCTATGGAAAATTGGTAATTGATTCTCAAGTCCCAAAAATAAGAAAAGTGAGGATTAAAGAAAAGTAACAATGTAACAAAAACAGATAAAGCAAGTTCTTACAAATAAAATGTAAGAAAAACCTGCTGAAATCACTGTCTAAGTAGAGGACAGAAGCTTCTTTAGGATCCTGTTGTAAAAAAGACAAAATTGAGACACTCTCATCTGGTGTCTAAAGAAGCAGTAAAGAGTAGTACATAAAATGTATGACTAAGGCCGCTGAGTGCGGCTGAAACGCGTCACCTTGTCATCACCCACTGTTACTGCTGAATAAAAACCGCATTGCTTGACATCCTGCGCTGGTCCACGATTACATGGACTGAGGTCCGGTCCTGTCCGTGAGCGGGAGGGGCGACCGAGTGAGCTGTACCGCACCTGTTGCACCTATTACATAAAATTTAATATCTCCTTGTACTGTAGGGAGGCGCTACCAGACAGCCTGTCAGTGCAGGCACTTCAGTAAGGGTGGGTTCACACTACGTTTTTAGCATACGGTATACCGCAGTTTTGGGTCCGGTCTGAAAACCGAATGCGGGGCAAAAAAGAGCAGACCAGAGTCGTTATCTGACTCCAGTTGGCTCATTCAAATTGAGAGGTCCGGCTGGGGTATGGGAGCGCCACATTTTCACTCCCTCCAGCAGGATCCGGTGACTGTATGATTAAAACGTAGTGTGAAACCAGCCTAATACAGGTGTTTTACCAGTGAAATGCCTATTCTGATTGGTCAGATCTTTCAACCATTAGTTCCCAAATCAAGACCTGTATATGGAGGGTTTGCTCTAATATAAATCCTATAGATTCCCTTTAGGGAATCCAAAAGTGCCCTTGTTTTACCATATACCCAGGGCCGGCATTAGGGCGGGGCAACCTGGGCAATTTCCCAGGGCCCAATCTCCAAAGGGGCCCCATGTCAGGAGCAGAGTCCATCTTCCAAAGAGCCCCTGTCACGCCGCCTCTGCTGCCCTTCCTCATTGAAAGCAAGTGAGCAGGTGGGCAAGGCAGCAGTGATAGGAGGCAGAGGCTGAAGCTGCTCCTCCTTTTCACTGTGGAAGTTTGTAGAAACAGCCAGGGCCGGCGTTAAGGGCCAGCAACCTGGGCAATTGCTGTGGCCCCCATCCACAACGGGGCCCACTGGGGGTCCAAGGCACAGGAGTATAGACCTGATGCCCCAGTTCCTAAGACTGCAGAACATCACTGTCAGCTGTATGTGCGGCTTTCCGCACATGCAGCTCAAATTTGAGAGAGCTAATTATACTGACTGTAGCTGTATGCTGCGATCTACAGGAAGCCGGGAGCTGTGCAGGACGTCTGGGTCACAGCGTAGGCGCGCAATGACGTCACTCGTCATCGCGTGACTCCACTTGAATAGAACATGCAGAAGACCCTGCTACAAGGCAGAAGATGTGTGTTTTTTTTCTTTGTAAACTTGGAGACTGACCACTTAAAGCTTACCGACTATGAATGGACCTGCCTACCACAGACTTTTTACTAAGGTGGTATAATTACTGGGAGATATACCTACCAGGTGCCCTATCTACCTACTGGGGAGCCCCACATTGTCTACCTACTGGGGGGGACATACTTACCATGGTCCTATATATCTACTGGGGTGCACTGCCTGTCTACCTACTGGGGTGGGGGAGGAATATATCTATCAGGGGTCCAATCTACCTACTGGGGAGCCCGGCCTGAGTATCTACCAGGGGGGACATACCTACCTGATGAAGGGGGGATGTACCTACCAGATGGGGGGGGGAGAAGGGGGGATGTACCTACCTACTTAATGGGGGACTTACTTATTAAGGGCCCTATCTACCTAATGGGGCGCCATTAGGGAGACCTACTTAATTAAAAGGGTTATCAAGGCATTAAAAATGTTATATGGCTCAGGGTGGCATTAAAAATAACCCATACTCACCTTCGATACCCTACAGTTGCTGCAATGATGCTCTCAGTCCTCGCTTATCACCGCTACTAATGTATCATTCCTACAGGAACTTCCCGCTCAGCCAATCACTGGCGACAGCGGTGTCCGGCCTCAGTCAGTGATTTGCTGAATGGGCACTTGTGGGGTCTCCGCAATATCACCAGAAACCAGGAAGTAGCGGTGATGAGTGAGGACCAGGAGCGACAGTGCCACAGCTGCCGGGATAACCCCTTATATGGGGAGGACATACAATTTGAATGGGTGAATCTTCCTACCTGCTTAATAGGGGGACAACCTACCTTTCTAATGGAGTCATCCTACTACACACAAAAGGGTGTACTTCTATACTGTGTAGGACATCGCTGTGGACATTGTTCCAATTTTGAGCTTTATGTATAAGAAAATTGGGGAGATTGTGAAATGATTGGGATGAGAACAGGAAAGTGCGCAGCCTAAATTGTTTGTCTGTCAGATTCTGCAAAGATGAGTTGTGGATTGAAGAAATCGGAAAGACTGTCCGGGCCGGATGTAAAAGAAAATGGAAAGTAATCAAATCCAATTAGAGATGACATTAGCTGTAAGATACTATATGTAACTGTAGTCATTTATATGGTTTTTAAACCTGTGTTGAGCTGATACAAACAACTACATGGTCACTGTATGGGGGAAATGTTGGTACAGTGGTTTTATGTAGTAACAGTATAATGGTATTATCACTGTTTGTTGGTTATGGTAGTGTCCCTGGTGTGGCAGTATTATCTGGGCCTTATATAATGGTATTGTGACAATGACTGTGTTGTTGATGAGATATTTCAACATTTTAGGCCCCACTTTTAATTTTGCCCAGGGCCAAACTTAGTCTAAAACCGGCCCTGCATATACCCTTTTAAAATAATTCTCATAAGCTTTATTATTGTACAAAATTCCACACACTTTAAAAATTCTGAGCGCCTCCCATGTGTATTGAAATACACTACTGTAGCTTTATCTGTTATATTGCACTGAACGAGTGTTTCTGCAGAACACACTCTGTACTCAGGCTGTGCTCATTTTGGTTTAAAAACTTCCTACTCTGCCCCCCTCGACATGTTTCGCTACCTCTTGATAAAGCTACATATGAAGCAAAACATGTCGAGGGGGGCAGAGTAGGGATATTTTAAACCAAATGAGCACAGCCTGAGTACAGAGTGTGTTCTGCAGAAACAATCGTTCAGTGCAATATAACAGATAAAGCTACTAATGAGGAATGATATCCTCTTGATCAAGCTACAGTAGTGCATTTCAAAATACATGGCTAGCGCTCAGAATTTTTAAAGTGTGTGGAATCTT